>NC_143552.1:164413750-164762500 GCF_054136105.1 Typopeltis vanoorti
ATTGATTCTGCTAGAGAGGCATGTGGTGAGGTTGTCTGCAAGGATAAAAAAATCAGAACTCCCTAGTGGACACAGGAAGTTAAAGAGGCAGTGAAGGAAAAGAAGAAAGCATATCAAAAGTTCTTGTCAAATAAGTCAGCTTGTTCTCTTAGAGAATACAGAGACAAATGCAAAAATGCTAAACATTGTGTACAACTAGCTAAACAAAATTCATGGGAGGACTTTGGCAAGAATATAGAAAATAAATATCAAGAAGGTGCCAAAATATTCTGGAGGTTGTTGAAGAAGCTTAGGAATGGAGGAAAGAGTGCTGTAAAAGGAGTTAGAGATGATAACGGTGACAAGAAAACCAGAGAAAAAGATATCCTTGAAGTATGGAGTAATTACTTTGAAAAACTGCTAAATGAAACAAGCAATGATGACAGCACAGTGGTAAAAAACACTGACCAGGCATGCAGTCAGGAATACATATCCATACTTGAAGCAGAAAAAGCCATCAAAGGCTTGAAATGTGGAAAGGCAGCAGGAGTAGATGATATACGACCAGAAATGCTGAAGTATGGTGGTATAAGAGTCTTACAGTGGCTGCACTGCATAGTTCAGAAAGCCTGGACAGAGGGACGAATTCCCGATGATTGGAGTAGAGCTCTCATAGTACCCATATATAAAAAGGGAAATAAAACTGAATGTGAGAATTATAGAGGTATTTCCCTACTGAGTGTTCCTGGCAAAATCTATGCAAGTATACTTGAGAAACGGTTGAGAAGAATTGTGGAAGAAAAGCTTGGTGAAGAACAAGCTGGATTCAGGCCAAATAGAGGCTGTCAGGATCAGATTTTCACTTTACGACAAATAGTCGAGAAAGCATGGGAATATAACAGAGATCTGTATTTAAGTTTTGTCGATTTGGAAAAGGCATATGACAAGGCCAAGAGAGAAGCTATTCAATACGCTACAGTTATATGGTGTCAATGGGGCATTATATCAAGCAATACTTAGTCTTTATTTGAGTTGTAAGTCAGCAGTTAGAATTGAAGGAAGTACAGGAAGATGGTTTAATGTTAAATCTGGTGTGAGACAAGGATGTACATCATTACCTCTGTTATTCATTATCTATATGGATCACATTATGAAGGAAAGTGGTATTAAACATGATATAAAAATTGGAGATGTTAATGTCAGCTCTTTGCTTTATGCAGATGATGTTATACTTCTAAATAAATCCGCTACAAGTCTGCAAGATTCTCTGACTAAATTGAATAGCTGTTGTAATAGATATGGCATGAAGGTCAGCAATAAAAAGACAAAGACAATGAAAATAGGCAGAATCATTGAAAATGTCAACTGTGTTGTGAATGGAGAACCTGTGGAACAAGTGAAGCATTTCAGCTACTTAGGCACGATTTTTACTGAAGATGGTAAATTAAATATAGAAATAGACAACAGAATCAGCAAAGCTGGTATGGTAGGAAGTGAATTGAATAAATTCATATGGAATAAGAGAGAAATAGTCGGAACACTAAATTAGCTGTATACAAGACAGTGTTCAAACCAGTTTTAACTTATGGATCTGAGAGCTGGGTCAGAAGTAAAACACTTGACCAAAGACTAGAGACCGCAGATATGAGAGTCCTGAGAAAGATTATAGGCGTGAACAGATGGCATCAATGGCAATATCATATTAAAAATGAGGATATTAGGAAAGAACTAACTTGACATTGTCAACATCCAAGAATGCGTTAGCAGAGCTAATCTCGGGTGGTATGGTCACTTAAACAGAATGGACAAAGAAAGATTAGCAAAACAAGTGTTCTCTGCCAGGTTGGCAGGAAAACGACCCAGAGGAAGACCAAGATATAGGTGGATTGATAAGGTACAAAGTGCCTTAGATGATAGAAATATAAGATCTGATAATGTTGAAGCCTTGACAAGTAACAGACTGATTTGGAGGAAAATTGTAGATAGGAAGTTAGTAATGATGTAATTTTTTTCATGTAGTACTATCATATCCTGTACACCCCTTGTGAGTACATGGCAGGAATTTGATGATGAGATTTGTTATCATGTTCTTTACTACCATATCGGACACAGGTAGTAGAACCACGACAGGCAGTTTGGGCATGTCCATATCTCTGACATTTACATTCTAACAGGACAGCTGAGATACCCTGCTTTTATAGATGTTGGAGGCCTAGGTGTATTAAAAGTAAGGATGATGTTCTTGGTTGAAACCAGGCGACCATCCCTACGTATTAGGATGCGCCTCACACCTGTTATTCCTTGATCTTTAAGCTCTGAACATATCTCCTCATCAGGAACATCAAGGAGATTCCATTCTGATATCACTCCTCTACTGGAATTGAGTGTTTTATGAGGTGTTACGATTTGTATTCCACCTGTTGTCATTGCACTTAGTAGTTTCTTGGAATGTTATTGACACAGTGTTTCCATAAGGCTATCGCCAGAACACAATTTCTTAACAGTTTTAGGAGGTCTTGCCAGTCCTAAACCTCTTTGAATAAAGAAGGGTGACATTTTCCCAATTGGTTTTTCACCTGTTGCATGAAGGTTGGTACATTTATGTTATTATCCGATATCTTTTGTTTCCTTATGCTGTATCTATGGTATCAGTACTTGGTTGGGACTTTGTTAGGGTCCCTGAAACATTTAAGGATGAAGGATTCATGCTCAAGTAGTTTTTAGTTCGGCACCAGAGCTCCCCACCCACCACAGAGCCACACATGTATGCCCACTACCTGTCAAGCAAAGGCTGCGCTCCGGAGTGGAATGCCAGGGCTACCCTGGACGCTATACCAGCACTGCAGCAGGTCTAGGATCTGGACCATGCGGTGAGAGAGTTACTGCAGCACCCGTTGACCCTTGCAGGCAAGCCCACTAGCCAGATCCTGGCTAGGCCATCCAGGATCTCCTGTCTTACCGAAGCAGGAGCCAAAGTAGTGCAAGACTACCAGGATCCCCCTTTCCGGAAGTCCACAGGTCGCACCGCACAGCAAACACGGTGGCAAGGCGTTGGATCCAAGTGATGGTGGTCTGGAAAAAAGGATAGTGAAAAAGACTCAGGAGAAGCAGAGCCAAGAATACAGGAAGTAGAGCAAAGAAAAAGAGGAAGAATGAAAAGAGCCAGTACCATCACTGGGAGGTCCTCTCTACCATGGACAGGTGCACCACATGGAGGGGCAGTGTGTAAGAGAAACAGTGTTAGGTAACTGTGTTAATGATTCCAATGGTTATTATGGAAATGATTATGAAGAGAGAATGATTCTGTGTTTGTCTTGTTTACCTATCAAGCATGTACAGAGATGTCTACCTAAGTAAAGAACTAGATAAGAACAGAGTTCTTCAAGTTGTCGAACAGCATCATGCAGACCACAGACAAGTATACAAAACAGTATGCGGGTAAGTTTTGTCTGTACACGCATGCTAGGAGTATCAGAAACAAAGTAGTGGAGTTTGTTGCCCTGGTTAATATATTGGAATCTCATATTGTAGTGAGATCTGGCTATCAGAAGCAGATGTACTATAAAGTGCAAAGGGTATAGTACTTTTAGAAAGGATAGGAGAGGAGGTAATCTGCTGCTAATGATATCAGACAACTTGAATCCAGTTAGAGCTGAGACTTATGACTACAATACTGGTAACAGTTTTTCATGTGGCAGTGAGTTTGAATCCATCTGGTGTGAGATGGAGTCAAACAAGATCAAATACATAGTGGGGTGTTGTTACAGATATGGTGGATTGGTTACTAGTGATGATGAAACGCAACACCAAATAAAGGTGATGGGTAGAAAAAGAGTAATCATAATTTATCTGAATTTATTGAGCTGTTGCAAGATAACTTTCTCAAGCAACGTGTGACAAAAGGAACTTGTTGTTAAAGAGTGTTAGATCTCATTATAGTGTCAGAGGGGATTTCAGTTAAAGATGTAACTATACTGCCTCCAGTTGGTGACAGTGATAATGTGATACTCACTTGGGAAGTGGCTAGGTTTATGAATGTTCCATTCAGAAAATATTACATGCTGAACTACAAAGTAGGAAATTGTTACTAACTGAGGGGTATGCTTGATTCTGCACCATGGTATCAGTTGTTAGATAAGAAGGATATTGACATTGCATGGGTATTGTTTAAAAAATACTTATCAGAATGTGTCGCCAGAGTTCGAAGAATAGAGTAGGAGTGAAATGGATGTGTAATGTAATTAAGCAAGAGATTCAAAAGAGAAGGATAATGTGGAAAGAATACCTTATGCATAAGGATGTCAGTTATGATAATTATAGGCAGCAGATCAGAAGAGTCACAAGTGTTATACAGAAAGCTGTCTGAGTAGGAAAAGAAACTGGCTCTGCAAGTTAAAGACAACCCAAAAGAATTCTGTCTTTATGCTGCAAGTAAAATAAAGAATTAATTGAAAAGAATAACTATTGAATGTAGATTGTATGCAGTTTATTAATAAAGAGATTGTTCAACTATTGAGAAGCCATTTTGCTTAAAGCTATCAGCCTGGTATATGCAACATTCAACTCGCTGCTAAATGAAGAAAGTTGTGTATGAGGAGAAAGTACTAGTGCTGTTGCGCAAACTGAATAGGAATTCTGCAATAGGAACTGATGGGATATCAGTATGAATGCTAAGAGTGTTCATCTGAACTGGCTATTATTTTGTGACCAGGCTGTATATCTAAGTGTGAGAAAAGGGGAAGATTCCACAAGAGTGGAAAGAATATATGGTTATTCCATTGTACAAGTGTGGTTCAAAGACCAGTGTATCCAACTATCAACTAATTGGCATCTTACAACTGGTTGAATATTTTGGAAAAGTTGGTTAGGGCTGTTCAAGAGTCAAATGATGGATTATAAAAATGCCACAGTTGTAAGGTAATAAAAATGTTCAACAAATTCCTGATTATACATATATAAATACATAATTAAATAAGCATATTGGCAAATATCAGCACGTTGAAAAAGGACCATCTTCCATCAAGGAGATAAATGTAAACCATCAGATCTATTTAAGTTTGGATATGGAAGTTAATGCCAGCCCAGTTTGCCAAGTACTTAGCATATCCGCTCTCCAACCAAAAGGCTGCAGGTTTGAATCCCGCTGTGAGCATCGATGTTGTGATTGCCTGTGAAAATACTAGTGGGCAGTAGATGGCATTGGTGTAGATGATGTGGTTCACTGTAGTTGGTGGAGACAGAGACTTGTAGAGTAGGTGCCCTCCCTCGATGAGTCTTTGGACTCCTTGAAGGTATCACGTAATAATAATCATTTCGCAAGTTCCCATATAAAGACATTCCACAAGGTCTTTTCTCTGGTGTAGGATTTTAATTTTATTCCAGAGGACTCTGTGCTTACAAAACATAGCATGCTCAGCATGACCAATTATTCATGCTAATGATACCTGATATAAGACTTATGTGAAGGGAATATCAGAACATAGTGCAAAAATTTCAAAGCCTCTCAACATTTTTGTGGCATTTTGTCCTGTCAGAAAAAAATCTCCACATTTCTCTCTTTGCTTAAAGACCAGCTTTCACCACTTACTTTTCCAGGTGTGCATCTACCAGATTCCTTGCTCTTGTGACTTGTTTAATGTGCGTCTTCTAGTTATTTTATTTTTAATTGCATCCTAATATTTTCCAATGCAGGAAATGTCTTGCTGATCTGAACAAACTTGTTCTGTGGACATATGATAGTGTATGTTAGTTTAGTATTGATAAGTGAAATCTTGTGCTCATTTTGGACTGAGGACATTACGGGAAGTATTAAGTGATTGGTGAAGCTAGAGACAGTTAGTTTAGGGGGCCACATTGCTAAGGTGATTAAGTCATCATATCAGATAACTGCAATATTGAAGACAAACCTGAATTGAAGGCATATGGAAATTATTCTTCTTCTTTACAAGGTTTTGATAATACTACATAATTAACTAATTATATGATTACCTAACTTCAACTAAGATGAAAAGACAATTGAAAAGAGGTTCAGCAGAAGGTAATTGTTCACATGAGGATACTAAAGGAGTGCAATGTCAAAGTTTTGGTAATAGACTTCTGTCTATTACTCAAATTTTGAAAGGGAGAGAAGATATGATAAACATATGTTGGTGAGAGGATCTTAAAATTTAGACACAAGCGTAATTTTACAGTTCATAGCAAGCATGTGGTTTTTTTTTTTTTTTTTTTTTTGCCTTTACTGAGTATACACTTAGAAGAGACACTGAAACTAAGTGAAAAATATGGACTTAATTTCAACTTCAAAAAAACCCCCAAAACTATGCTGGTAACAAGAGAAAAAAGGAAAATGCCCAATATGAATATTAAGATCAGAGGAAATATTTTAGATCAAGTAGAGAGCCATATATATTTGGATCAACTAATTACAGAAAATGGAAAGTATGATAAAGAAATATTAAGGATAGAAATTGCTAGATCAACCCTCATAGCATGAAAAACATTCTGACCTGAAGAGAATTCCCACAAAAATGAGAACTAGGCTGTCCAAATGCTACATATGGAGCAGAAACCTGGACATCAAAATAGTGTGAAAATAAACTAAAAGCCTTTGAGACGTGGATCCTCAGAAGAATACATGGAGTCCCATGGGCTGCCAAAAAAAACTAATTTAGAGATGATTGGAGAAGAAAGGACTCTGTTGAAAATCCTTACGAAAAGAAAATCGCCCACACCCACCTTGGTCATATATAAGGCATGTATTCCTACAAAAAAACACTTTTAGAAGGAATGGCACTAGAAAAAAGAAGACAAAGAACAGATTGAACAGGGAAATATCAAGGACTGGACCTTTTTTGTCTTATGAAGAATGTAAGAGCGAAACACAAAACCATTCATGGTAGTCGACCTCCTGGAAGGAAATAACATCTGACAAGACAAGGGTATATACTTAACATCATAATTAGTGTTAAGTGTATACCCAATAAATAATTTTAAAGAAATAAGTATTTAAGCATTGTGTGACCTGGAGGAAGTCCTCCCTCAATTAATCCGACTCCTTGGAGGAGCCTTTAAATTTTATTGTAAATAGATACATTAATAAAAAAAAATGTACTTTTTCATCGGCACTTTTTTTTCAAGAATGTTGAATTAGATTTGTACTTTATGTATATAGCAGTTTGAATATGTCAGTGGTTAGGTGATTCAATTGTCTTGAGTGTATAATTCAGTGTTTTTGTCACACTCCATATAAGAGGACCCATGTACAAATATTGAGCTAGGCACAAAGCAACTACTCTGTGCAGTTCTGAGATCTGTCAGTTGACAACTTTTGCCATAATAAGAGTCGGTGCATTTTTTTTTTGTTGTCCTTTCATTTTTGCAGATACCTCCTGTATAAGACCTAACTTGCCTTCAGTTTAAAAAAAAAAAATTATCACATTCATAGACTAGTTAGATTCACAGTAAGGTATTTCTAAGCATTGTTACTACCAGCTCTGCTATAGAGGTGCTCAACTGTTTAACTAAAATAATAATCTGGTCCTTACCATTCTATTTCAGCCGAAGATGAGTTATCCAGTCTCATATGGAGGTGGCAGGTTCTCCCTCTCGGAAACTCGAGTTTTTTTATTCCGCAACCAGGCAAACTGGCCAGTATAACACATGTAATTTACAGACAGAAGAATACTTAAAGGCATAGGGCTAACCACCTTATTCTCAAATTATGGTTACAAAATCCAAGGATACTTGGAAGGGTGTGCTTAGGTGCCTGTTAGAACCACTGATGATGATACAACTTCTATTTGGCTTGAACCCAGCTTGTTGCTTTCTAAGGTTTGTCTTCAGCAACCTTTTCTTATCGTTTTCAAGTGGACTTGTATAAATCTTAACTAGAACACTCAGTAAGGAAATTCCTTTGTAACTCTTTTTTTTTTTTTCTTTTCATTTTACAGATGGATGAATGAGTACTGAGCTCCGGTCACTTGTAATTTCATATTCTGACCACTGTTTTTTCTGAATTATGCAGTATAACCTCTGCAAAACTTGTATACCTTCATATTTGAACATTTTAAGTAAAACATCACTGCTCAAGTCAGAAGAGATGCACAGCTGTTTCCCCTAAGCAGTGAATTATTTGGATTTGTGGTTGAAATAACTAAAGCTATGAGACCATGTATTACAACTGTTAATTGTGAAGAATGTAAGAGCGTGGCTTTTAGCTGGTTGGTCTGTTTTCTGGGATGAAAAATCTTGATATCTCACATCAGACCAGCTAACTCTAAGCAGTGACACAAGTTGTCCATTTACCTGTCAGAAATACCAAATAACTCTCAGCTTTTTTTTTCTTTTCTTTTTCACAGCTTATATATATATATCTGGCTGACACACTCTGTTGGAAAGGCATAGACTCAAATCCCATCCAGAGCATGAACCTTTAGAAGAGTTTTTCAACTGAAAGTGAGTTAACCAGTCTCATAATGGAGGTGGCAAAGGTTTTTTTTCTCCTGGAATATCTTGGGTTTCTCATCCTGCAAAACAAACTAGAAACACACAATTAGCAAAACATGATATGCTTGCCTCAGCTTAGTTGCTCAGACTATAATTCAAAAGAAACCAACCTAACTGAGCAGTCCTGTGACTATAACCTTGTCAATGCTTCCTTTGTTATGGCATGTGCCTTTCCTTCATTCTTAAGTTCTCTGGCACTGCAGTGGTACCATTTGGAATGATTTCTGCTATTCTAGTTGACAAGTTTAGGTGTTGGACATAATTTGTTTTAACTGTATTATAATGCCGAACAACACTAAATTATAAAAATGTTTATTCAGTGGCTTATGTTTTGCTGGATTACATAACAGCATCTTCAGAGCAAACAATATGTTACAGTTTACATGTACATGTGAAATGAGCATGTGAAACAATTCAAATTGTAATAGACAAAAGATGTACAGTCCTAATTTGCTGCCCTCTAATGTATAAAAGAAGTATTACAACTGTATAGGAGTTGATCTTAGAACAACAGTCTCCCGGTTGAATTCTAAAACCTCATGCACAGAGCTAGGGCTATTTGATATATCGAATAGCTCTAGCAAATTTGATATAGGGCTGTTGTTCTAATGATGCAACTTTCCACAGAACCCTACTATCTTTGTCATACTTTGTTGACATATGGCTACAGCTCCCACAAAACAGATAAAGCACTACATTACCCTCCTACTTCTTCCTCCCCACAGAACAAAATACCACTATTCCTATTTCATATATCTGAAAAGATCACCAACGTACTAATAAAACATAACCACACCACATGTCAAATTAGCAACTTTGGTCTGCTCTTCTAAGGATAAACTCCATCCTCTAGCATATCCTGGAGTGTATGAAGCTCCCTGTGACTTAGCCTATTCTGCACAGACAGGAAGATCTGTTAACCACTTCTGTCTTGGAGAACATAAATACATTCGCTATCATTATTATGGCAAGTTGGGTTGGCAGACCATGCTTTGGACACCCTTTTACACAGGATTAGATGAATGAAAACCGCTGTGCTATATAAAAGTTGTTACAGGTCAGAAAGATTATTTTTAGAGTCAGCAATGGCTATGAAGCATTCTCCTAACCTTAACAAGTATGGCTGCATTAATTTGCCAAAAATTTCAGGGCTATTTGATCAACTCTTACACAACTGTAATACATCTTTTATACAACATTACAAGGCACCGAATTAGGACTATAAATCTTTTGTCCATTACAATTTGAATTGGTTCTTTCACTTACTCATTGTCATGTGTAAACTGTATTGTTTGCTATGAGGATTGTTGGTTTGAAATGCAGAGAAATATAAGCCAGTGAATAAACATTTTGCTATAATTTAGTTTTGTTTAGTGTTACAACACTGTTTAAAATAAGTTTTTTGTTATGATCTTTTCTAGTCAGATTACTGTTTCCAGTCTCCTGATTCGTGTATTTGCTGAGATTGAATTACTGAAATAACTTGTCAGCATGATAGGTCCTTCATACCAATTTCTTATGTGCTGTTATACTGAAATAGCATCCACCATTACAAAAAAAAATTTTTTTTTTTAATTAAGTCTTAGAAAGAACCTTTCTAGCAAAGGAAGAGGAGATAAATTCTCTTTCTCTTGGTCCACAAAATGCAAGCATTGGTTGTTAAGATATATAGTCTGAAGACACATCTGCTACTAAATCAGTTTGTCCTCCTTTCATTCTAGTTTCCTCTATTTTCTGCAACTGTCTTCCCACCTAGTGTGTTCCATCGACTACCACCTCTAACTATTCAAAGAAGAAAATCTTCAGGTTTTCTCTAGCCTACGAAAACTGCACTAATATGCTATATAGGCATTATACTTCCTTACATTTTAATCCATTAGGATTAAAATGTAATGTATATCTAACATTTGATCAGATCACATCAAGTAACATTTAAAACCTGAATAAAAATGTCATCTCAGTTAAGTTGAAGGATAATTTTCCAACTTACTTTTACATGTTAAGTTCAAAGGCTTGCTGTGGTCAGGGATACTTGGCTCTTGTAAACTTGATTGTTACTTTTTTTTTTTTAATGTGGTTCCCACTCACAAAAGGTTATTAGTAAACCTGTAGTACATTTGTACCATGGGAGGGCTAAGGGTTTCCCCCCCCCCCCAATTTTTACATGTATATTATAATTTTTTTAACAGGTCCAGAAACACTGCTCTAGAGACCAAACATGAAACTTTTTCAAGCCACTTCAGGCCTTCAATAAGCAGTGCAGTGATCTCACACTGGAAGATGAAATTCATCTCCCACCTAAAGACAATTGCAAACATCCATGCCCATGGTGGGACTTGTTACTAAATAGTTAATTCTATCTCTTTGTTCTCTCACCAGTTTGTTTGTTATGCAGGAGGTAAAAGCTTAACACATTTACATCATAGTCCTCTTGCTGTCACCTTAACTATCTGTCAGGGCAAGAGAAAATATTGTCCCACAGAAATTTCGTACTTATGTTTTGGCAGAAGCACTATACATCATAGTGATTCTTTAATTGTAAGACCAGTTATTTATACTTTGCAAAGTATAAATAACTAATAAACAGCTGCTGTATACATATGGTAGTTCAGTAAATAACTGTAGGGAATGGTTAATCTAATGAACTAATAATGTTATCAGGCGATTCATTATGCATGGCAGGAATACATGTGGGTTGATGGAGCAGCAAATCATCATGTAAAATTTGTTGTGCTTTTTTATGTGTATTTATTTCTGTGTTTTATTTATATTTTGCTTTGTTTTGTATGAATTTTCTTTTGTTTACTAAGGATCAGTATACATTTCATGCAATAATAGGATACACATATCCAATTACCATAGTCCCCTGCTGTCTATGCTTCTATAACTAATGCTGTAGTATTAGAACGCTACCTGCAGTCGACCCCGTTTCGAAAATATTAAATGGAAAATTTCAGAAACAAACAATTTATAATTACATCAGCAACATTATGTTCTAGATCAGGTGTCTCCTGCGATATGATTTTATCCAGCCTGCCAATTGGACATTTTTCAATAAGAATTCGCAAAAAAAAACAAAACACTGGTTGTTGATAGACTTCAAATGCATTAATTAAAATTGTGTTCAAAATATATTCCTGAATAGCAAAAAACCTAATCCAAGTTATGGTCTTTCTGACTGTAAAAGGTCGGTTAAAATGGACTAACGAAGAAAAAAAATTTGAATTTTACAAGCAAATTTGAAGAAATTTGCTTGTAAATTTATCTATTTTTGGGAGACAATGTATCTTTGCGAACAAACTTTTCTTGAATGAAATATATCAAGTCAAAATGCAGGGCAAATTTATCTAATGAACATTTGAAATTGCTACTTGTAATTAGCACTTCAAAATTTGAACCAGAGTTTAATAAGATTTTAAAAACACACAGTTACATCATTCACATTAATGGTTTTATTATAATTTGTGATAAAAATATGAGAATTTGCTGATATTGTTCATTGTCATTAATATATGATAATTTAATCCCACATACTCTGTAATCAGTTTTTATCTGCTTTCAATAAAACTCATCTAGTTCTAGAGTTTTTTTTTTTTACTACGTCCCGCTGAACAGTGCTGACATACCCAATGTGGCCCTCACAGTGAAAAGTTTGGAGACCACTGTTCTAGATCAACAAAATAAATACTAAATAAATTAAATATAAATGAATACTTCTTACAATACATAGAAATATTCATTTTTATTCATGAATACATAGTAAAACTTTGTTTCCAAAGCCTGGAATAAAAATGTTCTTATGCATGAAAAACTTTCTAACCTTAATGGGCACTATTCTGCAGAAGAAAAACAAGTAACTTTGTTTATCACTAAATACAGTATACAGGAATATTTAACATCTCTACTATATTTAGCAACATATTTTGTATAATTAGAGCAGTGGTGGCCCGTATATAAGCACTGCGACACTCCAGCATCCCCAAGGAAAAAATGAAAAATTTAAATTTTGTTTGTGTTTATAAATAATAACAATGCTTACAACATTATATAAATGCAAATTTTGTTTGTGTTTATAAATAATAACAATGCTTACAACATGTTAAAGGCTACAGTTTGTTTCAACAGTGATTGAATAGTTAATTGGAATTGTTCCAATAACGCCTTTAGATTACGAAATAAATACACTGCGATCTAACACAGTGTCAAATTATCACATTCAACCAATTGCAGCCAGATTCGTTGATATTCGTTTGCGCTTCTCATTGCACATAACTAGTGAATCTGACACTACTCTTTTGGGCAGTGTATCGTATGCTTTATTTGTGTTTATAAATAATAACAATGCCTACAACATGTTAAAGGCTACAGTTTGTTTCGACAGTGATTGAATAGTTAATTGGAATTGTTCCAATAACGCCTTTAGATTACGAAATAAATACACTGCGATCTAACACAGTGTCAAATTATCACATTCAACCAATTGCAGCCAGATTCGTCGATATTCGTTTGCGCTTCTCATTGCACATAACTAGTGAATCTGACACTACTCTTTTGGGCAGTGTATCGTATGCTTGCGCACGTTATTTCTGTGAGATACGAAACTTTTATTATTGGTGTTTGTTCGTGGTGAGGATGAAATATTTTTAATAAAGCAATTTTTTAATATGTAAATTTATTTATTAATAAATTGGTTACTGATTAGGAAAAAAAGAATTTATTATTATTTTATTTTTTTTATTTTGTATATGCAGCACCCTCACTTAAAATTTTCACCGGCTGCCACTGAATTAGAAACAACTGGAATGATACTCATAATGGAAAAACACTCCTTTCCCATTAGATTAGATTAGAGAAGCACTTTGATTAGTTTCAGCACCAAAAAGGGAACATGAAAATTAAAAGAGCATGACTTTTGGTATGTTACATGTTAAAAACACTCCTTTCTCATAGACAGTGCTGCATGCATTCAAACAAAAGATTTATTATAGCACTAAACATAGCAGCTAACTAAACACATTTGTCCTAACATCCTCTTTCAAATTTTCAGTTCAAGAAAATACTTATAATAGCTGTTTATAATGCAGTTACATTAGATACAGAAATCACTCAATTTATGTAAAGCAAAAAACATATAACTTAAAATTAGTTTGAATTACAATTGACATATTCTGTATCATCTAAGACATTCAGAAGAGGACAATCCGGCTAATTAATGATCTCTCTCTCACTCACTCACAGACATTCAATTTCTGCCTTGTGCTTCTTCTACAGATACTTTCATGGACAGTACTCTGCTGAATTGGCCACTATCATTCTTCCACTCTCCTCCAAAATCATTAAAACAAGAACCACTGCTAACCAACACCCTTTTGCAGTCCAGTCTTGAAACTCACTGCACTAGGTTCGCTGCTTCCTCTTTCATTTCATCTGCTTCTTTGGAACAGCCTTCCCCAAAGATTACAACCCCCCCCCCCCCCCGTTTTTCAAGCAAAATGTGAACAGATTCCTCCTTTCTTCTTGCCCCACCACCACGCTACTAATGTGATATGGGTCTTGTGGCCTTTCACGTGTGGATCGGATATTAAAAAAAAACTTCGCAAAATGCTAATTTTCAGACTAAAATTCTACTGAAAAAGTTGCAACTAATATGCCATATAAGCTTCATGAAAATTTGTGTGAAAGTGCCATACATATACTAAAGCTAGTTCCCACCAGTGGTTTGCAAATGGCAGACACTACCTGGTGCGAACATGCTAAGTTATCAGGAAGAAAAACCCTGAAAGACCAAAGCTTATTAAGAGCTTTCCAATCCCTGTTTGAAAAGCTTTTAATAAATAGTTGCTCCTTGGATCATAATGGGATATGTATCTAGGTTCTCTTCATTCAAAAAGTTTTGTTTAGACAACTTTTGTTACATTAGACATGAAATATGAAACTTACTTTACTTTCTATACGTGTAAAGGAAAAAAGGGGAAACTTGTTCGATTTGAAGAAAGAATGGCTGTTTTCCAAAAATTGGAAAGATGGGGAATGAATGACGAGCAAGCAATCAGTTATGTGTACATATTCATCATCTGCCTAAGGTGAGTTGAGGCTATCATGAACAATAGCTTTCCAGTGCATCTTCAGCAGTTTAATACATAGGTATTTTAAATTTGATTTGCTGGCCTGGTTGGCCGAGTGGTTAGCGTGTCCGCTCTCCAGCCAAGAGGCTGCGGGTTCGAATCCCACCGTGGGCATGGATGTTTGTGAATGTCCTACAATCACAAACATCCTGTCTTCTAGCAGAAGACATCATTGCCAAAACTATATGAGGTACGGCAGTGACCATACGGCGTATATGGACGTCAAATGTGAAAAAAAAAGATAGGTTATAAAAAATGATGGGATGAATGTTGCTCTTAGAAATATACATTTGTAGATTGCTATTATTTATTTATGATCTGTAATGATTATTCTGTGTGAATATTAATCATTTGCTTAAAAATGCAAATTTTGTATTTCAGAGCTTCAGTTTAAGGTGGATGTCCAGAGTGCACTTGTTGATGAAGGTAAGCTGGATCTCCAGTTAAGTGAAAACTATTTTCATTCAACATAACTTATTAATATATAGTTATAGATGCTCTTAAGATGTTGACAAAGATAGTTAATGAAAGTGGATATTTGCTTTTGTAAAAGATTTTACATATTTTGACCCGTGTTTTGAATTTGAATTATTTTATTCAAAGTTAGATCAAACGAAAGCACTTCAATTAGTTTCAGCAACAAAAAAAAAAAAAAACATGAAAATTAAAAGAACATGATTTTTGCTATGTTATTACCAAAACGTATTTCCTTTATGATACAGAATAAAGGCTAGCAGGGAGTATATGCTGTGTTTTGAACCGTGCTGAAAAAATAGTGGTTTCATATTGTATTGTTTAGATCAGGCGTGGCCAACTTCATTCTATACGAGGGCCAATATATGATGAGTGGTAGCTTCATGGGCCGCACACTTTCAGACAGAACTTAAATAAAAATAAACTGCATTTTTTCAAGGCAATAGTTATATGTATTGAATTACTATATTTGTTAAATCATTTTATTACTGGGAGAACAATATAAAATACTTGATTGATTTAAATATAAGTTAAATTAAATTATATATAAAGCAATTTTGATTCCATGTTGAGAATATGAATATATATTCATTATTTCGTCATCAGAAATAATGAATATAACTAGTATATCAATCAGAAAATCTGCAGTCAAAACTAATAGCTAAATTGATAATACATATAATTTAATATAGTTTTTATCATGCTGTGGGCTGCATGCGGCCCATGGGCTTGCTGTTGGCCACCTATGGTTTAGATATATTGTATAATAATAATGCTTGCTTTTTTTTTAAGATTTAATATACACATCATTTGTTTTGAATTTTATTTTGGTATACCACTGATAGTCAGAATTTTAAAAATGGCATAAAAGGTTTCATTCAAGAGATCAAGTTTTGTGTTTGATTATTCCTTCTACATAGAATATTGGGGTACATGAGAAGTGCAGTGGCAAACTAAAGCATTTGAAAAAATGAGAACAGTGTGGCCAATAACAACAGGAGGGAATAAATGTTAGTAATGGTGGAAGAACTTAAATCAAAGTTTATGAGAATGGAGGATGAAATTAAACATTTGAAGAAGGTTGAATGTTATTTTCACTTGGTTATACAATAATTTAAAGATGCCAAGAAATTATATTCTTTGTTTCAATCCTTTATCCAAGTGAGCAAACAAAAGTTTGCACATGAAGTAACTTTACGAAGTTGCCTTAAGTATCTCATAATGCAATGCACATTCTCATGGGCATATATATAATGATATGCAGTATGGGAAGGGCCACTACCCAGACTGGTTGCAACTTTTATTGAGGTCTCATCAGTGAGAGCCAGACCCAGAAGTGATACCAAACTTGAAGTAATGCAAGTCATATTTCCATATAAAAGTACTCAAAAGGTGTCACACATTATTACTAAGTTACTCCAGATTAGAGAGAGATGGTTGGAAGTTTTTTCACATGGTTATACTATAAATTAAAGATTGAAACCGGTCTGGTTAGTGGCCCTTCCCATAATGCATAGCATTATACGGGGTGTCCCAAAATTCACTCAAGAAATAATTTATAGAAAACACAGGTTTTTAATTAAAAATTGTAATTTCTTATTGATTCATAAAGTATACAGTATAGGGTTATACGTGGAATAGTATATCGGGTAAATGGCCTCCACGGCTTTGCTGACACATACGCACTCTTTTGTCGAAATTTTCCATGACTGTTTTGCATAAATGTGGCTGAATTTCGTTGATACAGCGCTCAATTTCCTCCTTCAAGGCGTGGGTGGTCATGGGCTTGTTGGTATAAACCTTAGACTTCAAGAAAACCCGAAGAAAAGAGTCCAACGGCATTAAGTCACATGATCTGGACGGCCAATTCTGATCACCAAAACGGGAAATTACACGACCAGGAAATGACTCATGCAGTAATTGAATTGTTTCTCAGGCTGTATGGCATGTGGCACCGTCTTGTTGAAACCACATGTCGTCCACATCCATATGTTGCAATTTAGGCACAAAAAACTGGATTATCATGTCGCGATAGTGAGCACTATTAACTGTTATTGCCTTACCAGCCACATTTTCGAAGAAGAATGGACTGATGATGCCTCCAGCCCAAAATCTGCACCAAACAGTGACACGTTGTGGATGCATTTGTTTCTCAACAATCACTCATGGATTTTCTGAACCCCAAATGCGACAATTTTGTCGATTAACAAAGCCATCAAGATGAAAATGAACCTCATCGCTGAAGATGATTTTGTTCGAAAAATAAGCATCCACTTGTTGTTGTTCCATAATCCATTCAACGAACTCTCTTCGCTGTGTGTGGTCAGTAGGCTTGAGTCAATTGAACTTTGTAAGCATAAAAATGCAAATCTTTCGTGAGAATACACTGTAGAGAGCTTCTCGAAATGCCCAATTCAAGACCACGGTGCCGAATTGATGTTCCTGGACTCTCAGCAACACTCTCACGAACTGCTTCGATGTTTTCTGTTGAATGACTTGAAGGATGGCCAGAGTGTATAAGATCACTAATTGATCCAGTTTCCTTGAATTTTTTAATTAATCTTTTCACAGTTCATGAAGTTAAATTCATCAACTGTGAAAAGCTGCCAAAACCTTCATTATTTTTAAAATATTGCTCAACAATGAAAATGCGTTGTTCTTTCGTGTAGCGCTCCATTTTTAATAACCCTGAACTGTCAGCTGTCACGCTGTCTTTTTTTTCTCGTTGGCAACACTTTACTGCACAAATGGCGCTAAATTTAAATCTTGTGTGAATTTTGGGACACCCTGTATATGTCCATAAGGATATGTGTATTGCATTATGGAATACTATATTATGGAATTGCATTATGGAATACTAAGGCAATTTATGTGAAGTCATTAGTCTCTATATAAAAGTAGCCCAGTCATGAAGTTACTTTTTCTTATACTTGTATAAAGGATGAACCCAAGAATATAATTTCTTGGCATCTTTAATTTATAACATTTGTAGAAGCAATTGAGTGATGTGAATAAGAGAGAGAAGTTAGTAAAGTAAAAGAAGTGTTAAAGGGTGACTGTTTGTGTGTGTGTGACAGCAATTGGTTTTGTTAGAGGTGTGATGAATAACAGGATGCATAAAACATGTTTTCCAAGATAGTACAGTGATCCACTTGTTTGTTGCCCAGATGATAATGAGTCGAGAAGAAGAATGAAATGAATGGCATGATAGCTATGTGAGGCAGGTGGGCAATTTTGGAATTTATGGAGTGAATTTCAAGAGAAGTTGGAATGGTCCATGAACAATAGCTTTCCAGTGCAATTATCAGCAGCACCCCTGTTCACATATAGTAATCAGTTTGCTGGAGGTTCTGCAACTTGTGGGAGAAAAAAAATACATCTTTAAAAGAGAGAGAGAGAGAGAAAGTAGAATCCAGTGATGAACATAAGGCTTAAAAGAAAAGCAGTTTCCTAACAGAGAGACTCATAAGAAAGCTGTAAAGGTTAATCAATGCATGTTGAAAGTTTTTTCGCTTGGTTTTACTATAATTAAAGATGCCTAGAAATTATATTCTTGGTTTAATCCTTTATCCAGTGTAAGCAGAGAAAGTTTGTGCATGAAGTAACTGCACAACTGGGTTACTTGTATATAGATGCTAATGATTTCATATCACTCCTTAGTATCCCATAATGCCAAACATATCCTTACAGACATGTATATTGCTCTGCATTACGGGAAGGGTCACTACCCATACCGGTTTCGACATTTATTGAGGTCTCATCAGTGGGAGTCAAACTCAGAAGTGATACCAAGATTGGTGTGTATAAGTCATATTTCAATATACAAATAGCCAAAAGGTGTCACACCTTATTGCTAAAATACTCTGGATTTAAGATAGTTGTTGAAAGTTTTTTTCACTTGGTTATACCATAAATTAAAGATGCCAAGAAGTAGCCCAGTTGTGAAATTACTTCATGCCCAAGCTTTGTTTGCTTACACTTGGATAAAGGATTAAACCAAGAATATAATTTCTTGGCATCTTTAATATATGGTATAACCAAGTGAAAAAGCTTTCGAGATCTATCTCTAATCCAGAGTATTTTAGTAATGAGGTGTGACACCTTTTTGGCAACTTGTATATAGAAATATGACTTCTGCATTACTTCAACCTTGGTATCACTTCTGGGTCTGGCTCCCACTGATAAAGACCTCAAAGGTTAAAACTAGTCTGGGTAGTGACCCTTTCCATAATGTATAGCATTATACAATACATGTCTGTAAGAATGTGCTTTGCATTATGGGATACCAAGGCAAGTGATGTAGAGTCATTAGCCTCTATATACAGATATCCGAGTCCTGAAGTTACTTTACACACAAACTTTGTTTGCTTACACATGGATAAAGGAAAACCAAGAATATAATTTCATGGTATCTTTAACTTATTAATGCATGTTCTGAATTTTAATAGAAATGACTATCTCTGCCTATCCCACTTTTGAAAAGTCATTTCATTAAACATATTTTACAGTTGCCTAAATACTATTTTTCTTTGGATTCTAATGGTTTCAGGACCTTATGACTCATTATCCTGTAATTATGTCCGTGCATATATGAAGAAAACAATTTTTTGGGGACAAACATTTATTTTTCAACATAGTCTCCTTTGAGGTCTATACACTTAGTCCAACGATGCTTGAGTTTTTTGATTCCATCCATATAGTATGATTTATCCAACTCTTCAATATAGGCAGTTTATTTTCAATAATTTCTGGAGTGATGACCTCAACAGGGCGTACAGAACGTGTTTCAGCAATCACCTCATCGTTTGATGAAAATCTTTCCTGCCAGCCATTTCTTCATGTGTGGAAACAGATAGTAGTCCGAGGGAGCCAAATCTGGAGAGTAGGGGATGCGAAAGGACTTCGTAGCGTAAATCGAACAATTTTGTGGTCACGATTGCAGAAGAGTGAGCAGGTGCGTCGTCGTGGTGAAAATGAATCTTCTTTTTTTCCACGTGTGGTCGTTTTTCCTTTATTTCATTATTTAAATGACCCAGCAAAGATGCATAATACACTCTAGTAATTGTTTTGTCCTTTTCCAAGAAGTCTATGAAGATTATGCCACGAGCATCCCAGAAGATGGTAGCCATAACCTATCCTGCTGAAGGAACGGTTTTCACTTTCTTTGGTGCAGATTCCCGCTTGCAACCCATTGTTTTGACTGTCCCTTGGTCTCAGGCTGGTAGTGATGAATCCATGTTTCGTCCACTGTTACGAAATGACGCAAAAATTCCTCTGGATTCCGTTGAAACAGCTTCAAGCTATCCTTGCAATGGTTCACACGTTGATGCCTTTTGATCCGGTGTGAGTGAGCAACCATGGCACCCATCTTGCAGATAGTTTTCTCATATGTAAATGTTCATGTAAAATATTATGTAGGTGGTCATTTGAGATGCCCACAGCCTTAGTAATTTCACGCACCTTCACTCTTCCATCACCATATCATGGATTTTTTCAATAATTTCTGGAGTAGTGACCTCAACTGGGCATCCAGAACATTCAGCGCCACTTGTGCTCATATGGCCACTTCAAAAGTTACTAAACCACTTATAAACCATTCTAATCGAAGATGCAGACTTACCATAATCTTTACATGAACATGTAAAGATTATGGTAAGTCTGAGCTGTTTTGCCTTTCAAAAAGTAATGTTTAATCACTACACAAAATTCTTTCTCGTCCATTTTTCACAAATCACGGTACTTGATCGATTCAAATGAATGCCAAACACAGAGTAATCGATCTGTCTGACTGAAACTTAGTGTACGATCCTCCAACAATTGCCAGCAACTAAAAATAACCTCGATACGTACTGGTGGCACCATCTCTTAGACTTTGCATGGACTTATTGAACAGCCCTCGTACAATACCATCCAGTTATATACTATTTGCTGTGTTTTATGTAGTGAGGCCAGCTATGACGTATGCTATAGAAACTGTGGCCCTGAGGAAAAATAACATCAGCAGGATGAAAGTAGCAGAGATGAGAATGCTTGGGTGGATGTGTGGTGTGACCAGAAAGGATCGTCTGAGAAATGACTATGTGAGGGGAACAGTGAAAGTTACAAACTTAGGAGCGAAGATACAGGAGACAAGGTTGAGATGGTTTGGTCATGTGATGAGGAGGGAGAACGAATATGTGGGAAGAAGGGTCATGCAGATGGATGTGCAAGGAAGGAGGAAGTGTGGGCAGCCAAAGAAGAGATGGAGGGAGCTGGTAGAAGAGGACTTGAGGATGAAGAACTTGGATGTGGTGACAGCCCAAGACAGGAGGATGTGGAGGAGACTCATCATCAACAGTGACCCCACGTAAGTGGGAGAAGCAGAAGAAGATGCTATTTGCTGTCTATATTCAAAACTAAGTGCTTCTCTAATTTTATACACATTATATAAAAACTTTGTAACACAGGTTGAAATATCTTTTACATAAATAAGATTGCATATTCAGACTTATTAGAGGACAAATTAGATAAGCAGTAAATTACTTGTCATTTTTCTTTGATGAAGTAATCCTTCAGAAGATTGTATACTGACATTAAAAAAAAAAAAAAATTGGTTTGCAAAATTTGACTGCTAAATGAATAATAGTTATGAATTTTGATATAAAATTAATAGCACTATATACAGATATATATTGAAAATGCAAGTTTTTAGAATGAGACATGTCTAACAGGGTATGAAACAGAAAAAAACTGCAAAATCTCTTTGATACTAACATCAAATGAGATTTTTTCCATTTTGCAGTCAACATAGAAAAACAATGCATATAACATTCTCAGATTGTCTCTTTTGAGAAAAAAATTTTTAATGGGACTTGTTAAGAGTTGGAGAATTGGGACAAATTTTAAACATGAAAACTAGAAAAATAATCGGGATTCAGGATGTGATAGTTGAATAGCTTTTCTACACTTTCAGTAACCTTCCACAGATAATTCACCAAATCATCTCAGATAAATTGATAATGTTCATTTTTCAGTTGTGTCTAATAATTTTTTTTTTTTTTTTTTATGGATGAAATCTGTCATTTATTTTATAACTTGAGAAATCTCTAAGCAAAACAGTTTTGTTGTATTCAGAGATATTCCTAATAATTGCAATATTACTTTTGTCTGAAGTTTCTCTATAATATCTTAATAAGGATGATGCAATATTTGCTCTTTAGTTTGGAAAGAAGTTTGAATCCTATCCAGAATTGCAAGGAACGTTTGTAAGAATTATGCAATTGAAGTTATTCATCATCATCATCTAATTCCTGATAAGTACCCTCAGTGGGATGTATAGGATAATATGATAGTACTACACGAAAATGTTACACCGATCAATAATTTTCCTCCAAATTAGTTTCCAATTTCAAAATTCCAATATTATCAGATCATATATTTCTGACTTTTAAGGCATCTTTTACTGTATCAATCTGTTTACATCCTTTGGGTCTTTTCCCTGGCAAACAACATTTCTTTTGTTAATCTTTCCTCTCCCATTCTGTTTAAGTAACCATACCACTTGAGATTAGCTCTATTGACACATTCATGAATACTAACAATGCCAACTTCTTTCCTAATTTTTAACTGATACTGCAATTTGCCATCTCTTCACTCCACTAATCAAGTGTTTTGTTTCTAACCCAGCTCTCAGATCCATAAGTTAAAATTGGTTTGAACACCATCTTGTATATAGCTAACTTAGTGTTTTTATTAATTTCTCAAATTTCCATAAAAATTTATTCAGCTGAATTTCTACCATACTAGCTTTACTAATTCTGTTGTCTATTTCCATATTTAATTCACAATTGTGCCTAAATAGCTGAAATGTTTTACATGTTCTCTAGACTCACCATTCAGGACACAGTTGATGTTTTCAATGTTTCTGCCTATTTCATGAATATGTATTCCTATTCCTAATTGCATGCCTGTTCAGTGTTTTTTTTTTTTTTTTTTTTTTAATCACTATGTTACCACTGCTTGTTTCATTTAGCAATTTTTTTGAAGTAATTACTCCATACATCAAGGATATCTTTTTCTTTTTCTTGACATAATATTTGTGTATTTTAGTCTACAGTTCACATCTGAGAGCTGCTCAACTTTTATTTGCTTTAAAACTTTCTTAAATGTTATTCTTTTCAATATGAAATTCGATTTTATCTTGCTCAAGACTAAATGGTGTTCGCTTCCAATTTCAAATCCTCTGTGCATTTTATGTCCTGCACCAGTGAGAAAACATCACTATAAACAATAACATAGTCAGTGAGGCTTTTCTTATTCCTTACCTCTTCTCTCCATGTGAATTTATGCACATTTTTTTGTTGGAACGCTGTGTCAGTAATAACCAATCCATGTCCTGAGCAGAAATCCAACAGGTATTTGCCATTATTAGCTTTATTATCTTTACTCTATTCCCAAAATATTTCTGTATGTCTGACAGTCATTTCCAACTCTGCTATTTAGATCCCCTCACGGACCAGCTTTTCTTTTTCTATTGTGTCAGTTGCTTTATCTGAAGCCTCAAAAAATTCCTCCACTTCTACCTTAGCAAAATCTTCTGTGGGACCATAGGCACAAATAAGTCTCTTTATCCAGTTCCCCATTCTCATTTTTGCCCACATTACTCTACTTGAGACTACCTGCCATTCAAGAAGATTAGCCTCGTATTTAGTTCGAATACTATAGCTATTTCTTTTCCCTGATTATTATTGCTTGAATATAGCATTTTGTATTTATTGCTTAGAAAGATCTCACCAGTTTGTCTTTTTTGTTTCAGCCACCACTATTATGTCGATCTGGTACTTATCCAATTCTTCTGCTAGCTTCTTTTCTTTGCCATTCAGGCTTCTTTTGTTGATAGTACCGATCTTGAACTCTAGTTACGTTGAGTTGGGGTGTGTTTCATTAGCTGACTTTTCACTGTTCCCCTTGGTTCCCCAGCAAAAACAACGGGGACACTGTTTAAGCAACACCCAATTGTGTGATGCCAAATTGTATTCTTATTGGCTTAAACCACAATGGTATAAGTTATTCATAACCTATTTTAATTTTTAATGGCATTACAATACCAAACAAAGCAAAATTATAAAAAGGATGTTAATTTACTGGTTTTTAAACCAGCATCTTCAGCACAAAACTACTTGTGTCATTGAGTAAGTTAAACATTGAAACAAAAGATCTGTGGCTATGACTACTATGAACAGACAGGAAGATCTGTTAGCATCTGTCATTCACTGACATGTAGTATTTTGCAAGGTGTTATAGTAATCATGCTAAGTTTTCATTTTGTGGATGACTCCACAGATAAGATTCATTTAATATAGAAATTCAGCAGTGGAATCCCATGAATTGTGTGATTCATCATTACTAGATGTTTATATTTTTGGATCCTCTTATGCCTTAATATCATCCAAGTATAAAACTAATTGCATGCTTTGCTGTGGTATTCTTTTATACAAGAGCAATTATACTAGATTAAAATTGCAATTTAAGCAGGCTTTTCTTTTCATCAATTATAACAGGTCATCCCAAAATTAATGTCGTTTTTAACATTAAGTTTGTAAAGATATTTAAAAGATAAATCACTTGCTAATTTAATCAAGTATGTATTCTCCATTTGAAGAACAATGCTTTTCCAATGTTGTGAAAGCTTCATAATGCCATTTCTACAGAATTTAACAGGGGAGGTTTGTAAGCAAAGAAGTTGCATAGGCTCACTTTCGTTGTCTCTAATATATTGTATTGTTTTTCATGAATGAAATGTTGCAAACCTTAAGGGTCAAAGCTGTACAACTGAGAGGAGACCTCCACATAGCCTTTAAAGGAATGCGGAGAACCGACCAGGGCTTCTGACCTAATGTCCAATCCTCACCTTCTCGTGGTGCACCCTGTTGGGTATCTACTTGAATACTGAATGAACGGGGATGGGCTGGCAATTTGGGATTTAGCCGACCAAAATAAAAAATGATGGTACAACATGACAAAATTTCATGCCGGCTGGGGCGTCGCCCGGTTAAACAAGCCCCCCCCCCCCTGTCGTTTTCACCAGGGAACCAGGGCGAACAGCGAAAAGTCAGCTACTGGAACAAACCCCAACTCAACATCACCAGAGTTAAAGATCGGTACTATCAACATAAGAAGCCTGAATGCAAAGAAATGGAGCTAGCTGAGGAGTTAGATAAGTACCAGATCGACATAATACGGTGACTGAAACAAAAAAGACCAAAACTGGTGAGATTTTTCTGAGCAATAAATACAAAATGTTATATTCAGGCAATGATAATCAAGGAAAAGAAGGAGTAGCCATAGTATTCAACACAAAATACGAGGCTAATCTTCTTGAATGGCAGTCAGTCTCAAGTAGAGTAATGTGGGCAAACATGAGAATGGGGAACTAGACAATGAGACTTATTTGTGCCTATGGTCCCACAGAAGGTTCTACTAAGGTAGAAGTGGAGGAATTTTTTGAGGCTTTAGAAAAAGCAACTGACACAATGAAAAAGGAAAAGTTGGTCCTTGTTTGGGGATCTAAATAGCAGAGTAGGAAATGATTGTGAGACATATAAAAATATTTTGGAAAAATTTGAAGAAAACAGTAAAGCTAATAATAATGGCAAATATCTCTTGGATTTCTGCTCAGGACATGGACTAGTTATTACTAACACCATGTTCCAACATAAAAATGTGCACAAATTCACATGGAGAAAAGAGGCAAGGAATAAGAAAAGTCTCATTGACTATGTTATTGTTGATAGTGATGTTTCCTTCCTAGTGTAGGACACCAGGGTATACAGAGGATTTGAAATTGGAAGTGATCACTATTTAGTCTTAAGCAGGATAAAATTGAATTTCATATTGAAAAGAATAACATGTAAGAAAGTTTTAAAGTGAATAAAAGTTTAGCAGCTCTCAGATGTGAACTGTAGACTAAAATACACAAAGATTATTGAAGAAAAAAATGAGAGTTTGAGAAGGAATCAAGCCTTGAAGAAAGCCCTCATTGATTCAGCCAGAGATGCATGTGGTGAGGTTGTCTGCAAGGATAAAAAAAATCAGAACTCCCTGGTGGACACAGGAAGTTAGAGGCAGTGAAGGAAAAGAAGAAAGCATATCAAAAGTTTCTGTCAAATAAGTCAGCTTGTGCTCTTAGAGAATATAGAGACAAATGCAAGAATGCTAAACACTGTGTAAAACTAGCTAAACAAAAGGCATGGGAGGACTTTGGCAAAAATATAGAAAATAAATATCAAGAAGGTGGCAAAATATTCTGGAGGTTGTTGAAGAAGCTTAGGAATGGAGGAAAGAGTGCTGTAAAAGGAATTAGAGATGATAAAGGTGACATGAAAACGGGAGAAAAAGATATCCTTGAAGTATGGAGTAATTACTTTGAAAAACTGCTAAACGAAACAAGCAGTGATGATAGCACAGTGGTAAAAAACACTGACCAGGCATGCAGTCAGGAATACATATCCATGCTTGAAGTAGAAAAAGCCATCAAAGGCTTGAAATGTGGAAAGTCAGCAGGAGTAGATGATATTCAACCAGAAATGCTTAAGTATGGTGGTATAAGAATCTTACAGTGGCTGCACTGCATAGTTCAGAAAGCCTGGACAGAGGGACGAATTCCTGATGATTGGAGTAGAGCTCTCATAGTACCCATATATAAAAAGGGAAATAAAACTGCATGTGAGAATTACAGAGGTATTTCCCTACTGAGTGTTCCTGGCAAGATCTATGCAAGTATACTTGAGAAACGGTTGAGAAGAATTGTGGAAGAAAAGCTTGGTGAAGAACAAGCTGGATTCAGGCCAAATACAGGCTGTCAGGATCAGATCTTCACTTGACGACAAATAGTCAAGAAAACATGGGAATATAACAAAGATCTGTATTTAAGTTTTGTCGATTTGGAAAAGGCAATGACAAGGCGCCAAGAGAGAAGCTATTATACGCTGCAGTTATATGGTGTCAATGGGGCATTATATCAAGCAATACTTAGTCTTTATTTGAGTTGTAAGTCAGCAGTTAGAATTGAAGGAAGTACAGGAAGATGGTTTAATGTTAAATCTGGTGTGAGACAAGGATGTACATTATCCCCCCTGTTATTCATTATCTATATGGATCACATTATGAAGGAAAGTGGTATTAAACATGATATCAAAATTGGAGATGTTAAAGCTCTTTGCTTTATGTGGATGATGTTATACTTCTAAATAAATCCACTACAAGTCTGCAGGATTCTCTGACTAAATTGAATAGCTGTTGTAATAGATATGGTATGAAGGTCAGCAATAAAAAGAATGAAAATAGGCAGAATCATTGAAAATGTCAACTGTGTTGTGAATGGAGAACCTGTGGAACAAGTGAAGCATTTCAGCTACTTAGGCACGATTTTTACTGAAGATGGTAAATTAAATATAGAAATAGACAACAGAATCAGCAAAGCTGGTATGGTAGGAAGTCAATTGAATAAATTCATATGGAATAAGAGAGAAATTAGTCAGAACACTAAATTAGCTGTATACAAGACAGTGTTCAAACCAGTTTTAACTTATGGATCTGAGAGCTGGGTCAGAAGTAAAACACTTGACCAGAGAAGAGACCACAGATATGAGAGTCCTGAGAAAGATTATAGGCATGAACAGATGGCATCAATGGCAATATCATATTAAAAATGAGGATATTAGGAAAGAACTTGACATTGTCAACATCCAAGAATGCGTTAGCAGAGCTAATCTCGGGTGGTATGGTCACTTAAACAGAATGGACAAAGAAAGATTAGCAAAACAAGTGTTCTCTGTCAGGTTGGCAGCAAAACGACCCAGAGGAAGACGAAGATATAGGAGGATTGATACGGTACAAAGTGCTTTAGACGATATAAATATAAGATCTGATAATGTTGGAGTCTTGACAAGTAACACACTGATTTGGAGGAAAATTGTAGATAGGAAATTAATAATGATGTGATTTTTTTCATGTAGTACTATCATATCCTGTACACCCCTTGAGGGTACATGGCAGGAATTTGATGATTTTTTACATCCACACATTGATTTCTACTTTCCTTCCGAGTGTGATCCATGTAGATGATTCTGCATGAGTGCCATTTCCTCGGTATTTTGTAGGATCACCTTTTATTACTGCAGCACATCTGTGGCATGCTACTAGAAATCAGATTGCATGCAAAATTTGTACCACATTTATGATACCACTATTCTTTATTACTGTGTTGCAATTCTCTTTTCATATTATTCTACTCATCAAATGCTAATTTTTTCTAAATAGGATTAAGATCTGAGCACCAGACCATGGTAACATTCTCATATTTGGTTCAGCAGTATTATTTTGCCTAAGAAAGGAGGATAAAGATTTATTAAAAATTGAATATTTTGGGTTCTAGGCTATATTGAGAGTGGTTGATTGATTTTAGTGTGCATGTAAATTAATGATTTTTTTTTTGTTTTTTCCCTAAAAAAATTAGTATTTTATAGTGCACTAGTGGTGATTTGTGTTTTTATAAGTTTTTCTGGATTTATTATTATTCTAAGACCCCATAGAGTTGCAAACTCATCAAGGAGATCCCTACACATAGCTCATCATACTATGCCTTAAAACACGTTCAAATTCTCTGCAGACACCATGCTCTCTAGCAGTGCAGTGCATTCCAATCATTCACAACTTTCTATGCAAAAAAAACCTGCTTCTCACTCCCTTACTCACCTTCGCGGATGACTTGTTCTTCCCCAATCTCCCACCATTTTATGGAAAACCTCTTCACTGTTAATCCTATAACAATCCCCTTACCAACTTGTCTCTATCAACATCATCCCTTTTCCTCTTATCCACTAGATGCTGTAAATTGCATCATCTCGACTTTCCTTCATATTCAACATTCCAGAAATCAGAAACTACCTTAGTCAATCCCCTCTGGACCCTTTCTAATATCTCTTGATTCATTTTGAAACCAGGTGAAAAAACGTGCACAGTAGTCCATATTTGGCCTAATCAAGACCTTATACAATGGAACCAGAACCTCCTTACTTCTACAAGCCAACGTCTTTTGCATCATTGCCAGAATTTGTGTTATCCACCAACACCCCAATATCTATTTTCTTCACCTCCCAGAGTATTTTCTACATCCCATCTTTGTTTTTAAATTTTTAAAACTTATATTTTGCAACACTGAACTAGCATCCCTACTCCAGTGCCCATTAATTTAGATTCAAGTCTTGTAAGGAAGGAGTGCTTAAGGGTCAAAGCTGTTTAACCTGAGAGGAGAGATCCGACCAGAGCTTCTGACCTAATGTCCACTCCTCACCGTCTCGTGGTGCACCCTTATGGACGAGGACAGGCTGGCAATTTGGGATTTAGCCAAACAAATTGTATTCTTATTGGCTTAAACCAAAATAAAAAAATAAAAAAAAATGATGGTACAACATGAGAGAATTTCATGCCGGCTGGGGCGTTGCCCAGTTAAACAAGGTCCCCATTGTTTTCACCAGGGAACTAGAGCAAACAGTGAAAAGTCAGCTACTGGAACAAATCCTAAAACTTACCCAAACTCAACAGAGTTCAAGATCGGTACTATCAACATAAGAAGCCTGAATGGCAAAGAAATAGAGCTAGCTCAGGAATTGGATAAGTACCACATCGACATAATAGGGGTGACTGAAACAAAAAAGACCAACTGGTGAAGTCTTTCTGAGTAATAAATACAAAATGTTATATTCAGGCAATGACAATCAAGGAAAAGGAGTAGCCATAGTTAGTATTCAACACTAAATACGAGGCTAATCTTCTTGAATGGCAGGCAGTCTCAAGTAGAGTGATGTGGGCAAATATGAGAATGAGGAACTTGACATGAGATATTTGTGCCTATAGTCCCACAGAAGGTTCTACTAAGGTAGAAGTGGAGGAATTTTTTTGAGGCTTTAGAGAAAGCAACTGACACAATGAAAAAGGGAAAGTTGGTCCTTATTGGAGATCTAAATAGCAGAGTAGGAAATAATTGTCAGGCATACAAAAATATATTAAGCAAATTTGGAGAAAAGAGCAAAGCTAATGCTGTTTCATTTCAATTATCCCTTAGCAACTATATAAATTCTACTTCCATGTTGCCATGCTCCCTTTCCTCCCTCCAGTCTATGTTGAAATGTATGCCCATAGTTGAAATCTCCTGTAATAATTACTAGCCTGCACTCATTGTGATAACAGTGCCATGCATTGGCTTACATCTTCCTGTTGACCCCCCCCCCAGTCTATAGTAGCAACCAATAACATTTTGTTCTATTGCCTTTATCTTACACCTAATAGAAACAATAGTTACGGCAACAGAATACAAAGGGTTTCATTTTCTGTCCCTAACTGATCCCTATAATTTTTGGCCAAGTCAAGTTGACGATGCCCAAAACTCCTCTCCCTTATTTCTGGCATTTGTGTACATACATTTCAGCATCTCCTTGGACCCACATTTATCCTTGTGTAATGTCATTACTAACCCATTCAGATCTGAAACTTGTGAGATTGCATTCATTACTGCATAATCATCACACACACATTTATTCTAAGAGTGGCAAGACATATGCTTGATTATATCCTCTTAGTATCTTGAGTTCTGATTTTGCACTTCCAGACCCCCAATAACACTTTCTCCAAAATTTAACTCCAATACCATTCAAAAGTCCACCAGGTATATACAAATCCTTTTGTCCATCAAACTCACTCCATACATCTATAAATTATCTTCTCATTTTGTTCATCAGCAGTCATGGCCCTTCTTGATCTCCGCGCCTAAGAAACGTGCTTTTATCACTTTCTTATTAAGTTACCTCTTATCATCAAATCTCCATACAATACCTTTCCTTATTTCCAGTTTCTCATACCTTCATACTATCCCCATTTGCTTTTTTTCTTTCATTCTCCCACCTGCTATACCACACAATCATTTCAGTCACTTCTTTCATGCTCTCATTCATATTTTGCACCATATTGTTCACTATTTGCACATTGTCCAGAACGTGACCGTTCTGGACAATGTTGTCTATCTTTCCTTACCTTATGATTAGTCATTTCATTCTCCTGCTTTCTACATGACTTGTAATCACATGGGAAACATTTATCATCTTGGCAATGAATACATAGAACATGTATCGTGCAAAATCTCTGGGGGAACAAGGAAGCCTTCTTGCCATTTTCCTTGTACACATTGGTGCGATGAAAAAATTCTTTCTAAACAATATCACATTTCACAAACACACATGTTCAACTAAAGACTAATCTTTATAGTAAGGAAGATATAACCAAAAATAATTACTAAAATAACACTTACTGCAGAACATGTGCAATGCTATACTAACATCGCTTATGAGTTGTAAGCGATGTTACATAGCATTTCATTTTAGTTTGTCCAACAAAACCTTTTGCAGTTTTATGTTTATCAATAAATAGCAGACTTTAAATGGATTGCATCTGTCTACAACATACCAGACATTCAACAAACAGTCATTATCTGGCTCAGATTTTACAAAAGAGGAATTTGCTCCCAAATCTGTTTTACTAACATGTCCCATACATTCACAGTAGTGTTCAGATCCAGGGAAGTTGCTGTCATGCTTGCTGAACAGTTCTTCTACAATGGACAGTAGAATTAGCATCAAATCAAAAGCAGTCATCTGATGGATAAAAGGTCAACATTATAGGATGGATTTGATCAGCAACAATGTTCAGAAATTCCTTGGAGGGGACCCATTCCATACCAACAAACATGGCTCATACCATGTCACCACCTCCAGAACCTTTTACAAGGTAAGCTGGGTTCGCTGCTTCATGGGAATCCTGCCAAACTGCATACCGTTGGTACAGAACAAGGTGTACCATGACTCATCAGACCACGACTTTGTACCAGTGTCCAGTCACACTGAAACTGCAGTAAATGAACTTTCCAGTTCTTTGCAGAAATCAATGGTTTCCATATATAGGCATGCAACTGCCAATACTGATCCTCTTCAATGCCCTGCCGACAGTTTGGTGAGGATATGGGTCAGGAACAGCCTTCATTAAATACTTTGGTCAACTGCTGAACACAGTGAGTTCTGTTAATCCATACGAGCTTTTTCTGATGCTGCCAATCTTGTTCTGACAGACTATCTTAGGACCACAGACCTTTTAGGCTGGTTATTTTTCCACTGATTAAACACAAAGGATACCTCACCTTTTAAAAACCAGTCAGTTCTGCTGTTTTCAAAATTGTGGCTCCAGCCAGACAGGCATGCACAATAAGTTCTTTATCGAATTCTGAAAGATCCTTAGAAAAATAGGATCTTTCAGAGGATTTTCCCCCAGTGTGATCAATGCTCTTGATTAATGACCATTAGCATTCTTAAATAGTTGCCTAGAACACTTGGTGATGCATGGGACATCTGCATAAAGGTTTCTAAACTCAGTGGTTGGTATGTTTTTCTAGTCAAGTTCTTTTCATGCAGTTTCTGATTTCATCATCTCTTGCATTTCATTCTGCTGAAGTGTTACAAACTGCATCAAACAATGGGTCTTTTTTTCTGACATTAGCAAAACAAGTGTTCGAAGCAGAAATCTTTCTCTTCCATTCTAGTAGCTTAATGCTCTGCTTATTATTATTGTTATTAAGCGAGACTTCCAGGGAGTCAGGGACTCATCAAGGGAGGCCACTTACCACACACAAGCTATCATATTTGTTCATTAAACTATCTTTTGGTATGTTTTTCTAGTCACGTTTCTAGCGCATAACATTACACGCTCCATGTGTGTGTTATTACGTGTCTGTTTCAATTTATACAATAGTGTCACTCCATTTTCTCTGTACTAGCCACTTTGAGTTTTCCCTTACCATCATAAGCCCTGAAGAAGCTGAACAGCTCAGTTGGCAAAACTTGTTGGCATTCTATGTTTATAAATCACTGGTCAATTAAAAAAAATCAGTATATTTAAGTTTAAATTATCATGCTTGCTCACTCACCATCTGATGAGAGAAAAATCTAGCCCTCACCCTCCCCGCTTCTTAGCTACCTTCATTCTAAGCTTCCAAGGTGTGCTGTTGTCCTTTTCCCACCCTCTCCATAAAATGAAAAATTCCATCAACAGAAATCCTGTATGACCCTTCCAGAAATTTGTAAGGCTCAATCATATCACCCCTCTTTCTCCTGTCTGCAGTCTAGAAATTATCATTCTATCTTCATAATCGGTATTCCACAATCCTGATTATTTTTAACATTCTCCTTTACATTCTCTCCACTATATCAAAATCATAACAGAGACCAGATCTGCACACAATAGTCCAAGCGAGGTCTTATGAAGGCCTTGTAAAGAGGCAAAATGGCATCCTTATCTTTCCGTGTCCAAGTTTGTTTCAGCATTGTAATTAACTTTTGACTTTTATTTGCAATCTCTGCTACATGACCTTTGAATTTCAACTTCCTGTCTACTAACATTCCAAGATCCTTAGCCTGATCAGTTTCTTCTAGCATAGTCCTGCAAATATAATACAACACTGGATATCTAATCACGCCAAAGTGCACGCCTTTACATTTACTGATATTGAACTGACCTCTTGCTCACAATTCCAACCTATTCAAATCATTCTGCAAGTACGTACTGCATATCATCTGCATTCCTGATTATCCTACCTATCTTTGTATCATCAGCAAATATCTGTATGTTGCCTAAGAAGAATGCAGTGGTACTGTACTTACTGGATCACTTGGGAATGTTCAGATGCCCAAATTCTGCAGTTGTGAGCGTTGATCAACCCATTCAGATAAAAATGAGTCTCATCACCCCACAATATTTTTCAAGGCCAGTCATTGTCGACCTCCATTCGGACAAGAAATGTTAGCATGAAGGTCATGCCCTTATCATAATTGGCGGTAGTTAGTGCTTGCACACGACTGAACTTATACGGATAGAAGTGAAGCATTTTCCAGACTATATCATATCAAGTTTGCGAACTATGGCACAAGCGCTTGGACCAGTGGTGGTCCCTGTGTCATCGAACACTGCAGTAGCAAAGTCTGTTACTGTCTCTTCTTGCAGTGCTTTCCGTCCTCTGCCAGGTCTAACTCCTAGTGATCCAGTTTCTTCAAACTTCTTAATCATAGCTCTCAGTGCTACAGCTGACATAGGACCTGTACGCAGGTTATGAAGCCTTCTAAATTCCCGAAGGGCCGCTATGTCATTGCACTTTTCTTTTAAGGTAAAACAACTTAAAGCACTCTGAGGCAAGATAGGAAGCATATTGAGCAAAATTCGTCAGTCATTCATTCGAATGAATTTCGTCATTCATTCGTCAGTCATTTCATTCGAATAACTGCCTGAACATTCCCAATTCCTTTTTAAGGAATTGGGAATGTTCAGGCAGTTATTCGAATGAAATGGTGGCGCTGCTGTCACGTACGCACAGTAAAATTTGCATAATCCTTTTTACCTGCATTTACTGCAAATATGACTGCTTTCGGCTCCGACAGCACTAAATTTCCCCTATTGGCGACTTTTGGTAATAAATCTTTTTTTTTGCAGAATGCCTTGCCTTCGAAAGTCTCAATATAAAATATGGTCTCATTCCGTGTATTAGTTTTAGCTACAGATAATACCTCCAAAGAGGGAAAGTTAATTTATGGCCACCCTGTATATATATATATATATATATATATATATATATATATATATATATAAAGAGAGAGAGAGAGAGAGAGATTTTTTTTGTTCATCACACATTTCAGGTGTTGTGCTGAAGCAGCAAAGAATATTTACTTTCCTAGATTATGTATAATTATATTTTACACATTTCATATAATTAAAGTTGTACAACCAATTTTCTAAAAATAGTTTTCCTATAAGTTGTAGGTAGGACTTTAGGATTAGTTTTTGCTTGTTTAGCAAGAGCAAAAACTTTGCCCTAGAAAAGGAATAAAAACAACAAAAGAATGTCTTAAATCGAAGTACTCTCCCCCCCCCCCTTCCAACCATATATTGCCTGGTTTGGGATGGGACTATTTTGCATACAATTTTTCTTTTTGTATGTGGCAAAACCACTTTGCTTTGCCATGTACAAAAAGAAATGGTGTTATGATAATGAATTAAGCAAATGAATAATAACAGCTTTTTCTTTCTCTTACCACAATTTATACCTGCACATTATTTCTTTAACTCAGTAATGTTAATGATATAGTTATTGAACTATTACAAGATATGCAAAAAAAAAAAATCCTAATTGTATTCCAGTTAAATAGAATAGAGCAAACTAACAAAGTTTGATATCTCAGACACAAAAATTAAATCTGAATGCAATGTCCATGTAAAAAAACTCACTCATTTTAACTGATTTTCTTTTACAGATGCTTATAAGAAAAATATTGCTACTCTGCAGAAAGAAGTAAAGATTTCTCTTGATAAAAGTGAATTACTACAGAAAAGCCTGGAAGAAAAGACCAAAGAAGTAGAAGACTTGAAACAGCATGAGAGACTACTGATATGGCATCACCTACAGGAACTTGAAGAACGAGATCAAATTATATTAAGATTACAAAAAGAGCTTGAAGCAAAGTGTGCCATTCTAGCTGAAATAAATGCTGCCTTAAATAGGAAAAAGAAAAGCTTCCTGAAAAGGTTTTCTTTTAATTCTTTTCATGAAGCAAGTTTATTTCAATTACAAAACCATCCCATATGCATGGCAGTTAAGAAGACCATTATAAAACAACACACTTGTCCAGATCCAAGTGATCACTCTAGTCACAGCAGTCAGAATTCTGATGGCATAAGTAGGATAGCAGATGATATAAATTGTTTTTCTCCATCTCAGAAAAAATTGTATGCAGAAGAGTATGATACTCAGCTATCAACTAAAAATTTTGTTGCAAGCAGAATACCTGATTCTTCCATAACAAAACTCCCTCCAGTAGACAATACCTCTATTCAAAGGAGGCTTGTGAGAAAGCAATTAAGAATTGAATCCTTAAGGTATTTACCTACTCTAGCAATAGATCACACATCTAAAATAAAAAAACAGAATACTTCATAAATTTGAATTTATATATTTAAGAAAAATAACTACTGAAAGCAATCAGATCAAAATCTACCTGCTTTAGCAATGATGTGATATTTATTGTATACATATAACCTGATAGCAGCTGAATATACTTTGTATTAAGTGTGATTTTTGTAAAAGGGATGAAAAATAAACACATTTTCTTGAGACAAACAGCTTTATTCCTGAAGACAAGGAAGACAACAATGTTTGACTAAGCACTCCATCTACCTAAGTATAATAAATAGATGTTAATTTAAGTGCAAGTTGTATAACAGCCAGCAGCTTAGATACACACAATTCAAAATAGTACCACTTTTTAAGACTGTACAGTATGGGGAAAGGAAGTTGTACCAAAATATACGAATCTGTTTCAGGAGGCTTGAGAAGCATGATTTGTTGATTTATCATGTACAAACAAACAAACATAATACAACTTCCCACATTTCCCCTCCAGCATGTGACAAACATTTTAATCAAAAGTGTATTATATACACTATGTAAATTTTGTAAGAAGTTACAGGGTAATTATTTACAGTACTTCTATTTATGCAGCTTTTTTTTCCCTTTTTTTTTTTTTTTTTTTTTTTTTTTTTTACCATTTTAGCAACAACCACAACCATACTAAAATAAAAACATAAATAGTGTGCACTCCTTTAAAGAGCTAGATTGCATTGTAATTACAATGTCAAGGACATTAGCTTGCTGGCACTGATATTTTCATGCATAAAGGGTAGAGTGATGCTTCAACCCTACTATCATAAATGTAAACCACAACTCACAGTGTTTTCGTAAAAAAAGACAGACAATTTACACGGTCTTAGGAGTTTTGTATTTTTTTTTCCTAATGACAGTAATACAGAATAAGTAAACTGCTAATATCTAGTTGTAAATAAAAATTTAAACTCGCGTATGCTCCAAGAAGCAAATGAAACAAATATTACAAAAGTTATTTACAAAATGTTGAATGTAGATGATGTACAGACGACTGATGATTTGTACAACATGCAGTGGCAAGCCAGTGTTAGCTTTCTTATACCAGTGCACAGACTGCGTGTTACAACTGTATATAGTTCAAACAGGCTTAAAACAATATTTACTTTACATTAATAGCAGTTTTGGTTTAGCTAGACCAGACCTAACTGCAACTTAAGAATGTTTGATTTTTAACACATTCAGTGAATGAATTTTAAAACTAGTTTAATAGACCAGTTTGCCACTAATTTTTTTCCTTTTTTTTTCTTCTTTTCTTTTCCCCTCAATGGATAAGGATGCATTGACAATTAAAATTATCATAGATGAAAACTGGAAATGCAGAAGTTAAGGAAGTACCAATATAAAAAAAAATTATTTTTTGTTTTGCTAACTGATGAAGTTAAATTTTTTTTTTAGGCCAACTAATCTTCTCTTCATTACTGGTAGCAAAAAATCACATTCCTCATAATAGTAGGAGTACCACAATATGCACGTCATGCTTGATGTTAAGTTTCACCTGTTTTCTGATTTCTCAATGACAAGGCTTGGATTTTGCAGATAAAGCTTGACTGCAAGTATGAGAATAAAATGTTTGTAAAGTGCAAAGTACTTCCTATAACCAATCACTAAGAAATTCAGTCTGGTTTTGGAGAAAATGCTCAGCACTTAGAAACCCAGTGGGTAATAAAAGTTTCATTGTTACTACGGTTAATCCCAACCATTTTCCTTTATCATATGAGCTAGTTCAATAATAAATTTTCCTTCTTTATACTTCTGACTGGATTCAAAAGCATGCTCCTAAAATAAAAATAAAAAGATTTTAGATAACATGAATATATAAGCATTTAAATATTTCAATTCAGCTTCAATATATTACTGATTCACTTGTAAATGCATACACCAAATCATCAGTACATAAGAAAATAAATGCTATTCAATTTGAATTTTAGTAAAACTGAAAATTATAGTTTCAAAATGTGAAGATAGAGGATAGTTTATTTTAATTTTAAGTGATAATGAGAGGTTAAATTTACATATATAGCATTGATCATGGTTAATGTGTTAGATTTTTAATGCTGAAAGTAAAATGTAGCATATCTTGAAAATAAGTAAAACTATCACTTTTTTTTCTACCAAAGATTATCATAATAAACTCCTTAACATTATTGGCTCTATCAAGAGTATGAAACAAGAGTTGAAATGGTTTTGAACCAAAATAAAATGTTCCTCTTGGAACAATTCAAAAGGAACTTTTTTTAAAAAAATAATGCAAATTAATAATCTGACTGTTCAGGATTAATTAAAGAATTATGACAGTGAAAAAAATTATGCAAAATTAGTATTTCTTTGTTTATTGTACTAAAGAGAAAAAAATAATATTGATAATTTAAATTTACTGAAATTCAAAATGGAAATAAGTTTTATTTATAAAGAAGATATAAGCAAGTGCATGTATGTCATGGATTTTAAATACAGGAAAACCTTGCGCGACTAAGTGAAATTATACTATTTCCCGCTTTAAGTGAGTGATTAATCAGTTGATGCGATTTTTTTTACGTTACGCAAAATTTTTTGTCACCAATCTGCAGCTACCAGCAGCACTTGTCAATGTAATGGGCAGTAGGAGTGCTGCGGGCCGATGACACTTGGCAGCTGACTCAAAGCTATCTTCACAAGCGCACGTGCTAACTCTGTTCTCTTGCTCAATCACTTTTCCTTCATTTTGCTTTCATTTAGATACCTATAAGGCTTTATTATATTCAACCCCCGATATGGAAAAGAGAAAGACTGATAAAGAAAACGGCAGTAATAAAAAGAGAAGAAAAATAATTATGTTAGAGGAAAAGCTGAAAATCTTGCTTTATTCCCATTCAGAACAGTTAAGCGAGAATGATCTCCTTCAACTAGAAGAACAGAGTGCATATAAAGAAGATGCTGAGGAGTGCAAACAAGAAGAGAATGTGATGACTAAGAAGCCAACTGCAAAAGAACTTGAGCTACTTTTCAATCACATTGCGCATCATCATTATGCATATCAAGGATTTAGGCCTAACGTGGCGTGTTCCAACTTTAGAGGTCATCCTTGAATCTTTTAAGAGGACATCCTGGTTTTCTTTTTCCTAATGGTTTGTACTTTAAGGCTTGTTTTGGTAATCTTTCTATTTTCATTCTTTGAACGTGTTCCATCCATTTATGTTTATATTTTTAATTTTTTTCTATTGCTAATTCTTGGTTTAATTCTTTCATAATTTCTTCAGTTCTTTTGTGATCAAATAGAGTATACTTGGCAGTTTTTCTCGTAAACTTCATTTCTGCTGTTTTAATATCCAGATTTCACTTCCATACAATAAGACTGGCAGGGCTAATGTACTGTATACTTTTAGTCTGGTTTGTTTTTGAACTAGATTTGGTTTAAATATAGAGTTAATTACACCTGTTATTTTATGTGATCATACATCCTAGGTAGTTAAATGAATTCACCTGTTCTAAGATCTTGTTATCTATTACTATCTCAGTTCTTGCTGGATCTTGTCTTTAAAGGGCATAGTTTTTGATTTTTCTGTTGATATTAATTTTTGTGTTTCCAATTCTTGCATTTAAGTCTCCTGCTAAAATTACATAATCATTTTTATTTATTTTATTATATATATTTTGTAGCTGATTATAAAATTCAATATTATCCTGTTCTCTTCCTTCTTCTGGGGCATATAAACCAATTATTGTTAAATAACCTCTATCTATTTTTATTCTAGCTTCTATTATTCTTTCATTCCATAATTTATAATGTTTTAACTGTTTTGAAAGGGAGTTATGAATCCAAATAGTGACTCCTGCTTGTGCTCTTTGGTCTCTGTCAACTGCACTGTATATCACATTAAAATTTTTGGTTCTCATGGTTCCATTTAATTTCTTTTTTTTATTTCAGTGATTACTGCTATTTTAAAATTTCTTTCATTTAATATTTGGTCTAATTCCATTTCATTATATGCTATTCCTCTTATATTCCAGTTTGCTATATGTATATTTTGTCGTTTCCATTTTCGTTTTACCTTTCCAATAGATTCATTCAGATTACCTTTTTCTGTCAGCTTAAAAGTAGAATTATGTTCTACGTGTCAGGTGACTAGCATGACAATGGTAGGGCTGCTGAACTAGCCTTCTTCCAAATTTAAACCCATAGGAGGAATAGATCATATTGAAAGGGAAAGAGTAGATTATAGGAAAAGAGTAGAATTATAGTAAAGGTTTATAGAGGGGACATAGTTGTAAGGCCAGAAATGGAAAGACCCCATGGCCCTCTTGTACTCTAATAGCATAAGGGTCATAAAATAAGAGTTGGCTGAATAGGCCTTATAGGAAAGATTAAAGTGAGTGGATCTTCCTCAAAGTAGAAGAAGAAGAGGATAGATTTAGCTAGGGGTCCATGGGAGTGCCACTTCCCTTACAATTAAGATGATTGGCCCTGTTGGTCCATGAGTCCTTATTCAGTATATTCGGACCACCCCACCATATATCCATATTCACACACATACATGGTGGGCTCCTCTATCCGCCACCCAGGGGATGCATTCTCTAGGGGTTACAGGGTCCCTCTGAGAGCACATTGAGCATGCTAAGGAAATTTTGTTCGATGCTGATCTTGATATGGAACGAAGCTTCGAAGTCTGCAGAAATCTTGGTAAAATGATCGCAAACTGCATGATAAGATGAAAAAGTCTAGCACTATTCAAACACCTTTACTTAATTTTATTGTAAAAAAGTAGCTCAATCAAATGTTTAGACAGCAATTAATTTTTATTAACTGATGATTTTATTCTTTAATACAGCTTAAATTTTTTCTTCCAAATTTACAATAATTGATGGATGAATTATAATTATTCCTGTTTATTATATTCGCATAATGCAATTTCGCTTAGTGTGCATTAATTGATGATTAATTAAATCATCAAGCATTAATCATCACATTGAATGAGGTTTTCCTGTACATATATGTTGTTTTCAGATGAAGCAATATTTCGTGAGAGTGAAATTTACAAAAAAAAAAATTTCACTCCACTCTGGAATAACTGTTTGAGGATCAAAAAAGATCAACTTCACTGCCAAACACTGCAAGCTCTTTGGATAAATCAAATTTCACAAACCTGGGAACTAGAACCTATCTGTTATCCAGGTTTTTTTGTTGGGCCTTTTCCATTCCAAATTCTCTATCAAAAACACATCCAGTCCCCATGATGTACTTAAAGACCTAATAGTTCCTGATAACTACATACTTGAATCAGTAGATAAAGTCTCTTTTCACACCAACGTCTTGATCTCCCCATCACACACAACTCCTCTGTGACATAAACCGAACACAATGTATCAACTTAATTTCTAGTTGGTATACTCTTCAGTGGCAAAATTGACCAACAGATCTTCAAGTCTACCCATGGGAGGCAATTTCAGTGCAGCCTAACAACTTGTACAACAAACTGCATTTCTTCCTTGAAACTGCAAGCCATGATAGGACTATGTTCTGTTGTGAGCTCTAAAAAATGCCATGATGGGACTTTAAAGTAGTCCACAGCTATTGGCTGAAGGTGGTTTGAAAATAATCTTCCAAATTTTTGGTAAAGCAGTCGCAGTATTGTTCCTAAACACATTTCAGGTTTCGGCAATACAAGTGTTGATGCTGACTACAAAACTGGTTTCTCAGACTAAAACATTTCTCTCTCTCTCTCTCTCTCTCTATATCTATATATATATATATATATATATATATATATATATAGTGCTATGGTTTACTTCCATTTAATCCTATGTGACATGGAATTCAATGGAAGTAAACTTGAGCTTGGGATTTACTTATGGCCTACCAGTCCCTCACTTGCCATATTTTGATTTTCTTATGTTCTTCAAGATGGATCAAAGTTCATTCTATGTCCACTGTGGAACAAGTTGTAGGCACAAAACACTGTCTACTCCTGGATGCATCAATGGATCAAAATCCAGGACCTGATATCGTCCAATAAACACATCTTCACAGCTGTGCCAATGACTACAGCCCAGAGCTCCTGTCTACAGAAGGAGAGAAGCTGCACAGCACTTAGAACTCAAACATTTCCAATTTCATTGTGTTCAAACAATTGCACAGCTGAAAAGAATAGTGTTTTATATGTTTGCCAGAACTTTTAGCATAATTGCTCACGTGCCACATTGCATTCACTTCATGTAATGTTCCTAACCAAATGTGTTAACTCGTTTTTATACCATTTAATGATGATATGTCTTATCCCAAAAGCATGTGATGCAAAAAGATTTGAGGTTAGTGCCATTTGCATCAAATATGATTGACAGGTAAAGGGTTAAAATGTCATTTGTTGCACTGTGTTTAATATAAAAAGCATTGAAATACTGAGAAATTAATAAATTTTGGAAGTGTTTCCACTTGATTATACTATACATTAAAGATGCCAAGAAATTATATTCTTGGTTTAATCCTTTACCCAAGTGTAAGCAAACAAAGTTTACTTATCTTCTGGGTCTCTTTCCAACTGATGAGACTTCAAAGGTTGAAATTAGTCTGGGTAGTGGGTTCTAAGGGGTGGTCACCGTGTAATTTATGAAGTCCTGGACTTCATAATATTGCTGTATCTAATGCTAAAAACTAGCACAACTAAAGGAGATGGAAAATTATAAAATTGAATTATTGGGTTGAGTGAAGTAAGATGGAATGGTACTGGTAGAATAAATTTTCCCAGTGGGAATGTGTTTCTTTATTCAGAGATGCTTAATATAACTGATATGCATCAACATGGAGTTGGAATTCTCATGAGCAAAAGATTTAGTCAAGCAATGATTGGATGGGAACCAATAATAACAGTTAATCTTAAAATTAATTTGAAAGATTAAGAGTTGTTTAGTGCTATGTCACAACTGAGAATGCATCCTTTGAAGAAAAAGAAAAGTTTTACAGTCTGCTTGATAAAACCTTGATGATGACACATGGTAACAAGAGCATACTTCTCATGGGTGATTTCAGTGCTAAAGTTGGTACAAATAATGAGGGACTGGAAAATGTAATGGGCAAGCATGGTTTGGGAGAGAGAAATATAAATGGTGAACTGTGTGGCAAATATAACTTAGTAATAGGTGACACAATCTTTCAGTATAAGAGAATACATAAAGTAACCTGGGTGTCACCAGATGACAAAACACAGCAATCAATAAATCATATTGCCATCAGCCAAAGGAGAAGGAAAATGTTATTAGATGTCTGAAATAAAAGAAGTGCTGGTATTGGCTCAGATCATTACCTAATAATAGGATCTATGCAGTTATACGTTTGAAAAAATCACCAGGGAAAAACATTTAATAAACAGAAATTTGATATTTCTAAATTACAAAATGCTGAAGTCTGCAATGAGTTTAAAATAAAATTAAGGAGAAACGTGGATAGTAATTTTGAATGAGGAGAGGAGATAAGGTGATAATATAGAGGTTAAATGGAAAAAGATAAAGTCTTTAATGATACAGCAGAACATATTTTAGGATATGCTAAAAGAAAGAAGAATGGTTATCGATGGAAACTTGGAGCCTAGTGGATGAAAGGAAAAAAAATAAAGCTGAAATTATGTGCAAGTGCTCCCCGAAAGGAAAATTAACTTAAAGACAAATATAAGATTTTAAATAAACAGGTTAAGAGAAGTACTAGAAAAGATAAATGGCAATGGTTTGAAGAACTGGCATCAAGGACACAACAAGCTGCAGAAAAGTATAACAGTAGAGTTATATAGTATTATAAGAAGACTTCCTGGAGAAGCATCTCAATGGAAAAATTCTAGTGTCAACAAGTGTTACATGGCATGTGGCCTGTTTAAATAACACATTTTATAATATGAATAATAAATTAAAAATAATTTTATACCTATACTTCGTGATATCGCTGTGTGCAACTTGATGCGAGTCAACCGTGTAAGTCATCATGAGTGGGAATAACAAAGACGACTTCATCCGATGACAACCAAGATTTTGGCAGACGGACCAGGGAATGCGACTGCGTTCCCTGGTCTGTCTTTTAATATAATTCAACAACATCAACTATTATTTTCAGAGGATATATATTTGTTAAAATTAATTTCAAAACTGGGTTCAAGAAAATGTAAAATTGCAGATGAAGGAAAGTATAATGCTGAATGGAACAGCAAGCACTTTTTCATTGAAAAGGAGATAAGTCCCTTTGTCTTATTTGTCATAAAAGTGTTGCTGTTATGAAAGAATATAAAGAATATAATATTCAACGTCAGTACAAGAATGTAGTACTTTATCTCTTACTTTAAATATTTCTGTTTTTTAAGATTGATATAATAAAAATTGCTAACTATTTGTTTCACTCACTATTTTCTCTTAATTAAACGCTTGCAGCCCGATTATAAAAAATAAAAGTGAACAATTGAAAAAAAAAAAAAAAAAAAAGCAGAAGAGACTGCTATGAGAACTAGAAGAGCCACATGCAACTGTGGTGGTTTTGGAACTCCCACTAGAGCAATCCCTCGATTAATGCGCCTGTATACATCTTAAAAATAACTGTTACAGATTTTAAACATATTTTTTTGGCTAACTATTTGAAACTCACCAGGATGAAATAATTTAGTTACCGATTTAAAACATTTTACAAATGTTTTTTTTTAATGGCATACTACACTATGTTCCAAATTTACCACAAAAATTTATGTCATCTGCTAATTACATAGCATTTTGATGATCATATCTCATTCCTCCTTTGCAATTGTTTTCCTTACTATTTTTTTATTTTAAAGTATTTTCCAAACCTTTCATTGTGAGCAAAAAAGTGGAAGTGTGAAAATGATTTGAAAAGTAATCTCACTGGAAGAAAAACTTGAAATAATAAAGAAAAAGGAACAATGAGAGTCTACAGCAAAGATAGGACAAGAACACAAAAATGGGTGAATCAACTATAAGAGCAATTTTAAGCAAAGCTGATGAATACAAAGAGAAAGGTAAGGCTGCTTCAAGAGCTCCGTAGTTCAGTCGGTATAGACCAAGGTTTCCCAAACTGTGTTCCACAGAACACTGGTGTTCTGCGAGAAGTTCTCTGGAATTTGTCATTTTAGTTTTCTAAGCATTTTTCATGAATAAATATTTTATAGTGGAAATATTCTGAGGAGAATAATATTCGTGAATATGTCTAAAAGCTCAGACCCAGAACGCCTAATAACATCTATGTAGCAAATGTTAGTGACCAAGCCGTGTATTTTTAAACGTGAAAGTATTCATGATTTATCGTTAATTTTCACACATCGAAACCTTTCGACATTTGGGAAAGGGAATACCGATGTTTATGACCGATCATAAATTGCCTACAAACAGATTATAACAATGGGCAGCATATCCTCTGTTCTCAAACTGAAGGAAATGATATCTGTGTAGCAAATGTCAGTGACCAAGCGGCATATTTTTAAACATAGAAATATTCATGAATTGTTAATTTTCACACATCGAAATCTTTCAACAATCAGGAAAGAGAATACCGATGTTTATGACTGATCATAGAAATCGCCTGCAAGCCGATTACAATAACAGGTGGTGTATCCTCTGTTCTCAAAACTGAAAGAAATAACATCAATTTCCTGCCATGTACCCTCAAGAGGTGTACAGGACATGATAGTACTACATGAAAAATTTACATCATTACTAACTTCCTATCTACAATTTTCCTCCAAATCAGTCTGTTACTTGTCAAGACTCCAACATTATCAGATCTTATATTTCTATTGTCTAAGGCACTTTGAACCGTATCAATCCACCTATATCTTGGTCTTCCTCCAAGTCATTTTCCTGCCAACCTGGCAGAGAACACTTGTTTTGCTAATCTTTCCTCACCCATTCTGTTTAAGTGACCATACCATCTGAGATTAGCTCTGCTAATGCATTCCTGGATGCTGACAATGTCAAGTTCTTTCTTAATATCCTCATTTTTAATATGATATGGCCATTGATGCCATCTGATCATGCTCTAATCTTTCTCAGGACTCTCATATCTGCAGTCTCTGGACTTTGGTCAAGTGTTTTACTTTTGACCCAGCTCTCAGATCCATAAGTTAAAGCTGGCTTGAACACTGTCTTGTATACAGCTAATTTAGTGTTCTGACTAATTTCTCTCTTATTCCATATGAATTTATTCAATTGACTTCCTAACATACCAGCTTTGTTCATTCTGTTGTCTATTTCCATATTTAATTTACCATCCTCACTAAAAATCGTGCCCAAGTAGCTGAAATGTTTTACTTGTTCCACAGGTTCTCCATTCACAATGCAGTTGACATTTTCAGCGATTCTGCCTATTTGCATTGTCTTTTTATTGCTGACCTTCATACCATATCTATTACAACAGTTATTCAATTTAGTCAGGGAATCTTGAAGATTTGTAGCAGATTTATTTAGAAGTATAACACTGTCTGCATAAAGCAAAGAGCTGAGATTAACATCTCCAATTTTAATATCAGATTTAATACCACTTTCCTTCATAATATGATCCATATAGACGTTGAATAACAGAGGGGGGATAATGTACATCCTTGTCTCACACCAGATTTAACATTAAACCATCTTTCTGTACTTCCTTCAATTCTAACTGCTGATTTACAACTCAAATAAAGACTAAGTATTGCTTAATATAATGCTCCATTGACACCATATAACTGCAGCTATTGAGATGACCGAGGAAGGAGTCTAACGTGTCTGGGCCATGAGGCCAAATAGAGAACACATCATCTACATATCTTAGCCAGATAGAAGGTTAGCCAGACTCAGCCCCACTCAAACCTATCTGGCTAAGATATGTAGATGATGTGTTCTCTATTTGGCCTCATGGCCCAGACACGTTAGACTCCTTCCTCGGTCATCTCAATAGCCTACATCCAAGAATCCAGTTTACTATGGAAAAGGAAAAGAACAATTGTTTACCCTTCCTAGACACCTTAGTCACGCGCCTGCCTAATGATACACCTGCCTTCACTGTATACAGAAAACTCACACACACAGGCAGATACATTCACAAACTCTCCCACCACCACCACCACCCCCCTCACAACAATATGGCATCATTAAAACCCTTACCAAGAGAGCCCACAATCTTTGTTCCAGTGGAACCGCCCTCACTACTGAGCTTAACTACATACACAGAACTTTCCTCTCCAATGGCTACAGCGAACGCAGTATCAAAAAAACAATCAATTCCTCCCCCATTCCCCGTCCCTCTCGTCAACAAAATTTTAAAAATGCCATCACCATACCCTACATCCGTGGCACTTCGGAAAAAATAGCCAAGATACTAAAAAAGTATAACCTACACACAGCATATAAGCCCTACCGCAAACTTGCTACCCTTATCCGTTCTACGAAAGATCAGCCCCCTCCTCTCTCTCTGCCTGGAGTTTACAAAGTACCCTGTTCCTGTAAGCTTGTGTACTTTGGACAGACAGGCAGATCAGCATCCATCCGCCTGGAGGAACACAAGTCGTACATCGTGAAACACAACTATGGCCATTCAGGCTTGGCTGACCATGTTTTGGACACCACCCACAGAGTATCATGGAAGAAAACCACCATGCTCCACCACAGCAAATTCAAGAAAGAGAGACTTTTCTCAGAAGCAGCGGCAGCTCTCAGAAACCAACCAAATCTTAACAAATACGGTTGCATTAAGCTTCTGAAGATTTGGGAAACACTCATCACCAGAGGTCCCACCTTACATTCCAGGCCTCCTACTACCACCCTTAGAGGGCGCTCCACCTAGATAGGACTTTAGTGTCACCTACGTGGTTGGGCTTAGTATTGTAAGTTTTTGTGTGCATGTTACATTAATTGTTTTTGTAATCCCCGTAGATGTCCTAATGACTAGGACGAAATATAGGAAATATTAAATTCTAGTTTAATTCTTTTTGAGTGTTGTAAAAAATCCATTAAACCTCCAACATAAAAAGTCCCTCTGTCCAGGTGTTCTGAGCTATGCAGTGCAGCCACTGTAAGACTTTTATACCACCGTACTTCAGCATTTCTGGTCGAACATCATCTACTCCTGCTGCCTTTCCACATTTCAAGCCTTTGATGCCTTTTTCACATTCAAGTATGGATATGTAATCCTGACTGCATGCCTGGTCGATGTTATTGTTTTTATCACTGTGCTGTCATCACTGCTTGTTTCATTTAGCTGTTTTTCAAAGTAATTACTCCATACTTCAAGGATATCTTTTTCTCCCATTTTCATGTCACCTTTATCATCTCTAACTACTTTTACAGCACTCTTTCCTCCATTCCAAAGCTTCAACAACCTCCAGAATATTTTGCTACCTGCTTGATATTTATTTTCTATAAATATCAAGCAGGTGGCCAATGACTTTTGTTTAGCTAGTTTTACACACTGTTTAGCTTTCTTGCATTTGTCTCTGTATTCTCAAAGAGCACAAGCTGACTTATTTCCCAAGAACTTTTGATATGCTTTCTTCTTTTCCTTCACTGCCTCTTTAACTTCCTGTGTCCTACATGGAGTTCTAATTTTTCTATCCTTGCAGACAACTTCACCACATGCCTCTCTAGCTGAATCAATCAGGGTTTTCTTCAAAGCTTGCCACTAAATCTTCAAGGTTTGGTTCCTGTTCTCAAACTCTTTCATTTTTTCTTCAATAATCTTTGTGTATTTTAGTCTACAGTTCACATCTGAGAGCTGCTCAACTTTTATTCACTTTAAAACTTTCTTACATGTTTTTCTTTTCAATATGAAATTCAATTTTATCCTGCTCAAGACTAAACAGTGATCACTTCCAATTTCAAATCCTCTGTACACTCTGGTGTCCTGCACCAAGGAGAAAACATCACTATCAACAATAATATAGTCAATGAGACTTTTCTTATTCTTTGCCTCTTCTCTCCATGTGAATTTGTGCACATTTTTACGTTGGAACATGGTGTTATAATAACCAATCCATGTCCTGAGCAGAAATCCAAGAGATATTTGCCATTATTATTAGTTTTGCTCTTTTCTCGAAATTTTCACAAAATATTTTTGTATGTCTGACCATCATTTCCTTTGTTATTTAGATCCCCAACAAGGACCAACTTTTCCTTTTTCATTGTGTCAGTTGCTTTTTCTAAAGCCTCAAAAATTTCCTCCACTTCTACCTTAGTAGAACCTTCTGTGGGACCATAGGCACAAATAAGTCTCATTGTCCAGTTCGCCAAAAATTCTCAAAATTGTCCACATTACTCTATTTGTGACTGCCTGCCATTCAAGAAGATTAAAGATTAGCCTAGTATTTGTGTTGAATACTATGGCTACTCCTTTTCCTTGATTGTCATTGCCTGAATATAAAATTTTGTATTTATTGCTCAGAAAGATCTCACCAGTTTTTGTCTTTTTTGTTTCAATTACCCCTATTATGTCGATCTGGTACTTATCTAATTCCTCACCTAGCTCCATTTCTTTGCCATTCAGGCTTCTAAGAAATAACATCTGTGTTGCAAATGTTAGTGACCAATCAGCAAAAGGATAAAGAAAATTTTTCCACTAAAATTGAAGATCAAGGTAGTCTGTATCCATTTCTCAAATCTAGTAATACTGAATACTTTCATCGCAAGTTCGTATTGTAGGGTGAAAGTTTCAAAACCGTAGTGCCATGATTTTTTTAAAAGTAATAGGCCTGCAGATTTAAATTTTAATATGAATAAGAGGCAAGGGACTTTGTTTAATTTTGGTATTAAGAAATCTCTTATTGAAGGTGTGTGTGTGATGCAACAGATAGTGAGTCATCCACCACCAGCCTACAAAGCGATCTCCAGGATGTACAAAAAGAGGAAAAAACTACCAGCACACATGAGAAAAAGTCTGCATTCACTCGTAAGTACTTATATTATAAATTTTTGGTTATCAGAATGGGATATGTCAATGAAAATCAGCTAGATAGGAGACGGCACATGAATGGAAGGCAGCTTCAAGTTCATCATGCATGCACTCGAAATCAAAGCATCATAATGAATAAATTAGAAAGACTTCTTTCTACATGGATCGAAGGTTGTAACCAAAAACAGATTCCGCTAAGCACTGCCCTTATTAAAAAAAGCATTAAGCATCTTTGCAACCTTGAAAGAAAGGGCTATCAATGATGGAAAAGAAGAACTATACGTTAGTAGTGCTGGGTGGTTTGAGCGTTTCAAAAAAAGCAATAGCCTACATAATGTTCTAATCACAGGTGAAGCTGCGAGTACAGATAAGGAGGTGGCCACAAATTATCCAGAGATTTTGAAGAAAATTGTGGAAGAAGGGGCTAATTCTAACCAACAAATATTTAATGTTGATGAAATCTGTGTTTTTTGGAAGCGATTGCCTTCCAAGACTTTTCTGGCCAAATCAGAGAAATCTCAGCCTGGTTATAAATCGCAAAGTCAAATGAAATTACCACTAGCAACATGAAAGCCATTTGCATGCACATTTTTTCACATTGTGGAAGGTTTGTGCTTCCACATTGTGGAAGCACAAACAATGTCTTCCACATTCATTTTTCAAATGAATGTAAGTTAATTAAATCTCATTCTGAGAAATTGAGTGATTCCAACATGCTAAATTTAGGTATACAGCAGGAAGATCCTGAAGAATATGAAGAAAATTTAATCACTGACAAACCCAAGAAATTTCACAGAAACAATTTGAAAATATTTTTCGTACAACCGAAGTTTTTAAGCAGCAATGCTTAGAGGCTGACTCTGATGAAGAGAGAAGCAGTAAAATTTGCAGACGTAGTTGAAGAGGCAATAGGGCCATACCATCAGTTCTATAAAAAAAAAAAAAAAACAGAAACAGAATGCTCACCAAATTATGTGAGCTCAATTCTAAGATGTAGAATAATAAATTGATATCTGAATATGTTTTATTGTCTTTTAGCTTCATGGGTTTTCCTTTAACTAGGCCCTGAGATATACCCTAATTCTTTTATAAAAAAATTAAGGGTCAAAAAAGAAATTTGAAGAACGAATTATACTTTTCCTTCCCCATAGGTTATTATATTCGATTAGTGCACCTGTTTTAAAGAATGCATTAGGCACATTAATCAAGGGATTGCTGTATTTGCTCCCCAAATATTTAAAATGATACTTGCATATTTCCAACCAAGAGTAGTTTTACAGCATTCACAATAAATATCCGCTACAGCATGTAATCCTGTCAAGAGAACCCGTTCTTCAGCTGGTCCGCAGCCAACATTTACTCTAAAGAAAAAAAAAAAAAAATTTCATAATCACTGTCAAGCATATGTAAAATATAATTCTGTGGACAGAAAAAATATATTAATTTTAAGATGGAGGCTAATTAAGATTATCCATAATTATGATTCAAGCATTAGTATGGTAAACTATCTTATTGGTTATGTTCTATTGCAATTCAAACATAGTTTTGTGAGAGAGAGAGAGTCTTATAAAGTATAACCAAGTGAAAAAACTTCCATCTTTAATCCAAAGCATTTTAACCACCTTACCGGCCATGATGGATCAAATACGCATCCTCATATGCTTCACATCCATCATATATTTCAATGTAATATCAATGGTATTACAATTTTAATATGCACTTCTAATCCATTGAAATTTGGACATATATATACGTCTGGGGCCAGTAGCATGGTTAATAATAATGTGTGATACCTTTCGGCTACTTGTATATGGAAATATGACTTCTGTATTACTTCAACCTTAGCATTACCTCTAGGTCTGGCTCTCACTGATGAGACCTCAATAAAGGTTGAAACAAGTCTGGGTAGTGTCCCCTTCCAATAATGCATAGCATTATATGTGCTTTGCATTATGGGACACTAAGGCAAGTTATGTGAACTCATTAGCTTCTATATACGAGTTGTCCCAGTCCGGAAAATATTTCAAGCGTAGGATAAAGGATTAAACAAAGTATATAATTTCTCGGTATTTTTAATTTATAGTCTTATACAAAAGTTTGGAAATTCATCACATTAGCACTGTGGGTGGGTTAGTAAACTTGGAATCCTATTCCAGAAACCAAATGTAATTTTCAGGCTTCCAGTGAGCAGTTTTCCTGAATAACGTAAATCATTTTCCACCTTTGCAAATATGTGTATCCCAATGGGATTCAAATTCACATAGTGATAATAGCAAAATGGAAAATATAGGAATTCATTAAGACTAGGTGGGGTCCATGGGTCTCAAATTTTTCCTTTTTTCCTAAAAGTACTTTTTTTTTTTTTTTAAATATCATCTACCCATATACTGTCAATTAGCAAGATAATTCATTAGTGATAAAATCTGTCAAAATGCAAGTCACTCATTATGGTAAACTAAAATACTGATCTTTTGGCAGAGAGGTACATAACTTTCTGAAGAGCAACTGGCCCAGATCACTTGGACATCAAGTGTAATTCGTGGATTGCAGCTGAAGAAATTAAGATGAGCTAATGAAATTTGCAGTATTTACTCTACAAAATTCATTCTCAGGTTTCTCTTGAAAAACAAGTACATAAATTTTTGCACATAATATTTGTATAAATTAAGGAGCTAGTATAATGAAAAGTGAATTTGCTTATGTATAATTTTTATTAAAAATTAGTAATAAGTCAGTTAACATAATAGCCAAAATACAATTATTTAAAGAAGATCAACATTATCCAATTAAATCATCAATAAACTTACTTCTGCATTAAAAAACTTTCTCAAAACTGAAAGTTTCAGGTAGTGATTCCTATTTACATTTGGAAAATGGAATGGGGAGGGGAGATTCACTACTTTCCTTACTTTTTCATTCTCCATTAATGGAGAATGAAAGAATAAGGAAAGAAAAAGATACTGCCTGCATTCCATTTCACTCTGTGATGATGAAATCTGCCAAGAAGAAGATCATTAGGGCCCATAATATTATTTTCTTGATTTGCAGAGATGCTGTCAATATCATGCACAAAAGGTTTCAGAATATCAAAATTGGGTTCTAAGCTAAAGTAACTACAGCAGAGTGCTGCTGTTTCTTTCTGCCTCTTCAGTATTTGTATTGTAGCAGTACTTGCATAACTTATTGTAAACAAACATGGTATTCTGTGCCACATGTACAAGAGAAAATGTGCAGTCAATAGTTGCTCTCGAAATCATTACACGCACCTTCACTCCACACAACAAACAATTTTTAAAAAAGCTTTAATAAAAATTGAAGCAACCAGCATATTAGTATTGGCATATAATTCACTTACCAAAAATTCCAGTAATTTTATGTTTCCTCAATGACCTGATATTAATATTTCTTTGCTTCAGCAATATGTAAATATACAATACACTGAAACAAATTGTGAATGCCATTCTCCATTAATCAATTACTTTGCAAAATTCATGAGCAGTGTAAAAGAGCAAAGTAGAGAAGAACATTACTTAAATTTAGGGGATATTAAATCCCACATAGTTTTAAAACCGAATAAGAAACTCAAAGATTGGAATCAGAGAGTTTCTTGCCGAATATAGTAAACTATAAAGTATCGGCGACACTAGCGTTAGCCAATGCAAGTGATCCTAGTACGTAGTACAATACCGGACGACTCGTTGCAAAGGTGGGGGAAGTTCAGATCGCTATTCTTAGATATTTTCCATAATGTAAAAACACATTTCCTAGGAAATGTATGCTGTTATTACATTATGGAGGAAGGTCACTACCCAGACCGGTTTCAGCCTTTTTTGAGGCTTCATCAGTGAGTAGCTAGACCTAATACCAAAGTGTATAGCGAAGAGAAGAACATATTTGATAAGAAAACGTACAATATGAGTGTCAACTAATCATGCAAAAAAATAAGAAATCTGATAAGGGACCAGCAAGAAAAAAGGATTATAGCAAGATATTAATTAAGATATTAATTAGTGGAAATAGGAGGTAACCTACAAACAGAGGACACAGCTGAATTATTTAATAAGCATTTCATTAAGGTATTTCATGCTGCTAAGTGCAGTTTCAATAAAATGCTAGAAGTAGATGAGTAAAGAGCCCTCAAACTGTTAAATAAATTCAGTATTAATACTATGGAGAAGTTGTGATATATCACTTTAATGTAATGTTCCAGGGAGTTAATCACTCACCTCACCATGAGGTGTTTTAACATGGTTACAAAGTATATCACTGAAATAACAGATACAAAGCATACAATTGATACATTTCACTACCATAGCAATATATCAGTAATTGTATTATCTAGCTCATGGCTTATTAATGGCTTCTTTGATATGGAAGTATTTTCACTTGGCTATGCTACTAATTATGTATTTGTCTTTTTTTTTTTTCCTTTATCCAAGTGTAAGCAAACAAAGTTTGCACCGGAAGTACTTTCAGGACTGCAGCAACTTGTTGTAAAGGTGGTATAAGTTTTCATCACTTGCCTTAGTATCTCCCATAATGCAAAACACATCTCCTTGCAGACACGTATACTGCTATGCATTAAGGGAAGGGTCACTACCCAGATCGGTTTCGACCTTTATTGAGGTCTCATCAGTGGGAGCCAGTCCCAGAGGTGATGATACTAAGGTGGAAGTAATGGAAAAGTCATATTTACCTATGCGAGTTGTCAAAGGATGTCACACCCTATTATTAAAATTCTCTGGATTAGAGATAAGTTTATGGAAGTTTTTTCACTTGGCTATGCTACTAATTAGAGTCACACCATGAGTTACGTAAGAAATGTTCCGTAAGCCTTTACATAACTCAAATTTGTAAATTACATACATACAATAAAATATTCAATGGCTACTCATACCACTGTCTTATATTAATTTTTTTGCCATTAATCAGATATTTTCCATTTTTAATATTTTTTCATTTTGGGGGCGATTAAAAAAAACTTCAATTATAAAAAAAATGTATAATTAAAATTTTCTGGATTTGAATTTAATTGAATTGAATCTGGATGACCAGGGACATTGTCCAGGAAGAGAAGCACTTTAAACGGGATTCCTTTCTCAGCACAATATTCCTTCACCTGGTGAATGAAGTGGTTACTGAACCAGTCTCCGAACAGCGCAAGCGTAACCCAAGCCTTGGTGTTGGATTTCCAGATCACGGGCAGCATACTCGTGTCAATGTTCTTAAAAGCGTGCGGTCTCTGGGAATGGTACACTGTAAGCAGTTTAAATTTAAGTCCACTGACATGTTGCCGCCAATCATAACAGTAATCTGATCTTTTGCAACCTTGAATCCAGGCATTGGTTTTTTTTTTTTTTCTTTCAATAAATGTCCGTGTTGGCATCCTATTCCAAAAATATTTGTTAAACATTTGCTCAGGCAAATATTCCCCCTCAATTATTTCTGTCAGAAGTTCGGGAAATTGACTTGCTGCATCTGTATCTGCACTTGCTGCCTCACCCTTGATTTTGATGCTGTGCAGATTTGTACGTTTCTTGAATCGTTCAAACCATCCAGCACTAGCTTTAAATGTACTCTCCACGTCCGTGATGCTTGCCTGCTCTTTTAAATCCTTATATAAGGACATAGCCTTCTCCTCGATAATCAGTCAACTTAACGGTATCCGCTTCGGTGTTAGATCATCGATCCAGTGAGACAACAATTTCTCCATCTCTGATATCGGGGCCCAGCCTCTTCTTGGTAATAATTGTGCCCTTCAACGCTACCGCACCTTTCGTGCTTTCAACAATACAAACTTTATCCTGCACTATTGTATTCACTGTCGAAATAGGTCGATTTATTTCCCGAGCTATTGTTGATAGAATTTTCCCACCTACATACGAATTATTTTCAACTTTTCTTCTAAAGTAATTGCAGAAGTTTGTTTTTTAGATTTATTACAAGCGTATTCGGTTTTGCATTTGCATTCCATTTTAAGGGTAAAAAACAATGAAACTAGCAGTGATAACAAGTGACTGAGCTAACCGCACGAGGCATCTACTACTGTATTGCAATAAGGCTGTCAAAGACACACCTGCGCAAAGCCGCAAACGTGTTCACACGCGCTAGTAGATTTATTATGTAACTGCGAATTTACATAGGTAGCATGTTACGTAACTCGGGGTGTAACTGTATATATTGGGAGGCAACTCATATAGGTAAATATGACTTTTTCAATTATTTCCATCTTAGTATCACCATCTCCGGGTCTGGCTCCCACTGTTGAGACCTTGATAAAGGTCAAAACCAGTCTGGGTAGTGGCCCTTCCTTTAATGCATAGCAGTATACATGTCCTTGCGGACATGTATACTGCTATGCATTAAGGGAAGGGCTCATCACATGCCTTAGTGTCTCCCATGAGACACTAAGGCATGTGATATAAAGCATGTGATATAAGGCATGTGATATAAAGTTGTCTCCCATGATATGGGAGACAACTTTATGGGTGATGACAACTTATACCTACAATCATACAATATGCACTATAGTTACAGTGACCATATTTTTTTGGAGAAAAATAAAGGACAAATCAGAAATTGTTTCATAATAAAAAAAAAGCAGGTTGCATTTATTCATTTCACTAAAACTAAAAAAAGCTTTATAATATTTATTATAAAATAATAAGTATATACATAGCATTTTAAATAAACAACTTAAATAATTTTTTAAGTAATAATCATATTATTACTTAAATTTTAATTTTGATACTTTTCACAAGAAATAACATGTTTTTTTTTTGAATAAATCAGGTTTGTGTTTTAAAAATTCATAAAACTGTATACAATTCATATCCAAGTTACATTTGGTATAAATGCATGCTTGCAATGTTTCGATTTTTAATTGGGTTTTTTCACTGGTCCACATATTGTTCACTAATGAAAATATTCATTCATTGGGGGCATTAGATCCAGGGAGACATAAGCAAAACTTCAAGACGTCCACTCACTCCTACCACAGATTCTACACTACACACACAGACAAGTACAATATGTACACATGCACACCAATGACGTAGCCATATATGCCACGCCACTAGTGAGTGCCAGTGAAATGACAGTTTCATATTTCTATGGGCCGTGTGCTGCGCACCAATATTCAATTTACTATTTCATTTCACAAAATAAAGGACAAAATGGCCAGTTTAGAAAAAAAATAATAAAAATCTAAAGGACAGAGCAGTGAAATAAAGGACTGTCCTCTTAAATAAAGGACGTATGGTCACCGTAACTATAGTGCACCCCTAGAGACTACACAAATAATTTGTTAAAGTGCAAGGTTTGCTATAGTACGTGTGCGTGTGTGTGTGAAAGGAAGGGGGTTTCCTAGGAATGGAGTGAGGTATCAAAGGAAAATTTACCCAACATATATAAATCATAGAAAGAACAATAATGAAAAATACCCTTCTAGTTCTTATGTTTTCTGCAAAACTCAAGAACTAAAAGAGTACGAAATTATAAAAATGAAAATCCAGAATGTAACACTTAAATTTTGAATTATTACATGGAATCTTCACAATGAACTAAGTACTTGCAGTTTCGAGCATTAAATCAAAAATAATCTGAAAACTTAAGTAAGTCAAGTTCATAATTAGTCAGCTTAAGGCAGGGATTGGCATGACTCATGTGAACAAGTCAACTCTGTATCATAACTGGACAGAGACCTAATGACAGCAAGTTTAATTAGTAATAACCTTTGTTCACATTAGCTGTGTGAATCACTTTTCCCTTAGGACAACTAATACAGGCTAGCTGTTTATCATTTGTGTCTCACTCATCTTTGTAAATGGAAGTAAACAACTATAAATTCGACTAATTGTTCAGGTTTGGTACAGACTAGATATTTAGTTCACTATGAAGATTTCGAGTAAGTAACATTTTGAAATTTAAATATTAATTCTGGATTTTCATTTTATAAATTCATACACCTCTAGTTATCTTCTTTCTTATGTTTCCTATTTGCTTGCATTTATACTTTTTCATATTTTCATTTATTGCATGGTTCTTTTGCCCTTTTTTTTCATTATTAAAAAATTATGAAAACAACTATCATGTTACAGTAAAACTTCAGTTTGATATAAACCAAAATCATTTAACATTATGACCTTCATTATCAAGATTATCATCTGGAGTTTACACACGCACAAAGAAACAAGCTATGTTACAATCTAGAGAGTATGTTAAAGGTCTCACTAATTTGCTCAATGCTTTTCTTGAGCAAATTATATAGTGATATATATCAGCCTCTTTCCATCCACTGTTAGATATAGTTCTCCCCATCCTTAACTTTCAAATTGTGTCTTTAAGCCAATGTCTACCATCTCCTGCCAAACCTTTGTATATCATCCCTCTATCTTGTACTCTGGTGACCTTTCCTTCTCTTGGTATTCATCAGTGCTTAATGTCCACTGTTCGTTCGGCAATCCACTAATATTGCCAACCCATCTCCATTTACATCCTTTAAACACTCCACAATATCTTCTACTCCAGTCTTCTAATTCTGATCCTTTTTGTTGTTATTACACCCTCCATGGAGTTGACACTCATTGTGGGAGGTTCATTCAACTAACAATATATCATACTGAATCTTAATCTCCCTGCATTAACAACATATTCTGGTAATGTATTCCATGTAAAATTATATGTACACCATGTAAAAAATCTACTTCTTAACACCACATTCAGGGACAGCCTCTGGTTCTTCCCCTCTTGCCTTCGACTCTTTTTATAATCCTCTCTGGATTAATATGATAAAATCCCATCACTAACTTAAATGTCGCTATCATATCGCCTCTTGTCCACCAAACTCTGCAATCCACATTTCTTCAATCTCTCTCTCCATAGCCCTAATATTGTCTTAGTCACTCTTCTCTGGATCCTCTCCAATGTTTCCACATAACATTGAAAACCAGGTGACCAAATCTGATCACAACAGTCCAAGTGAGGTCTGACAAGTGCTTTATAGAGTGGCACAACCACTTCCTTATCCCTACATGTTAGAGTACCTCTTATCATAGTGGCATTATAATGTGCAATCTTTGCAAGATTTTCAATATGCTCTCTAAATTTCAATCTACTGTCAGACATTACTCCTAAATCTCATCCGCTTCCTGCTGTACAGCATCTTTAGTATAGTACACAGCCTTATATTTCTGCATTTCAAAATGCAAAACCTTGCACTTGTTAATAGTAAAACTACAACTCCACTCCTTTGTCCAAATCAAAAGTCTATTCAAATCTTCCTGAAGGGAAGTAACATCGGCAGTGGTACTTAATTCTCCCCAACTTTGCATCATCAGCAAACAAATGAAGATCCCAGTCAGTCCATGTGATATATATCATTTACAAACAAGTTAAACAGCAAGGCCCAAGAACAGAACCCTAGGGCACACCACTGATTACCCTCTTTTTTTGAGACACTGCTTCATCATACACAACCTGCTGGTATCATTCAGAAAGACAATCTCAAATCAATCTAACCAATACATGATCTATTCCCATCCTCTGCAGCTTGTACATCAACTTATGTGGTAAACTATCAAATGATTTTGCAAAGTTCAAGAATCACTGTATATGATTCTTATCTAACACACTCATCACCTTATCATAAAATAAGGTGATGAGTTATCAAAACCTATCTAACAATACCTACCCATTACAAATCCATGCTGACCATCAAAGAATATTATGTTCATCAATGCAATCTTGTACTCTATTCCTAACCAATCTCCCTAACACCTTGACTACAACAGCAGTTATACAAAATAGTCTATAATTCTTATTGGCTATTTATTATGTAGACCATTCTTCTCTCCAAGGTTCTTTGGGCCACAGACAACCTTGTCTTCCTGGTTTTTATATAGTTGTTACCCATGTCTCACTTCCATAAGTATAAAATAATACATATATTAAAAGAGCTTTCTCTTTAATACAGGGAAATCTAACAGATAATCTTTACATAGCCAAAACCGTAATTCATTAGAGTGCATCATTTTCTTATAGCCGTATTTGCACTGTACATCTAGATTCTGCAAATGCTCTTGATAGCTTGCCACAGGATATTGACACAGTTGGGAATATCTATTTTAACACCATTCTTTGCCTCATATATTAATGCTATTGGGCAAGGTTTAAATGAATATATGCAGTTGTTTGTGGGTGATGCAAACTTGAAGAAATGAGGTAAAAAAAAATGGCACTCTATAAAGACTTGAATAAGACTGTGTGAGGAAAAAAGTAGGCTACCAATTCAATATTACAAGTTTCAATATGAGGGATGGACTTTATTATGGCAATAAAAAGGACAATTGACAAGTAGAAGTAAAGAGTTCCACTATACAAGATCTTGATCAGGCCACATATGGATTACATATGTAGATTTTGCAGGTATTTTTAGATGTTGAAAAGATTTTAGAGAGGGTCCAGAGAAGAATGATTAATGTCAATTATGAAGACAAGCTGCAGGAATGCCATATTCATAGCCTGGTGGATAGGAGGAATGATACGACAGACATAAGTTGGTAAGGAATTTGCATGCCTGATTAATGCATTAATGCAGAAGAGATTTTTCACAAAGCAGAGGAAGACAGAACAGGAGCCAGTTTCTGGAAGTTGTACATGAAGGGAGTGAGAGGCAAGTCTTTTAAAGGGTAATAACCATAAAAGTGCAGTCAAGCTACAATTTCAACATAGCCACAAGGTGCTTGAAATTTGTGTCAAGCATCTCTTGCAACATAACATGGAAATCTGCAAACTGGAAAATCTCAATACAGAGGAAAGCAATACTAATTTGAGGGGGGGGGGGGGGGGGCAAATGGGTCAAAAATTTGAAATCTCACTTAAAACAGAGAGCAGGCAGTTACACCATTAATGCAGGAGTGTCACAAAGCTATTATTTTGCTTGCCCTTTTCCTTCTGTGCATCAATATCTTTGCTAATTGAATGCAAATCATGGCTTTGTTTACAGCATACGGCATTCCTTCTCATCTGAGAAACTTTGCAGTTCTCAATCTTCACCAATCTTGTAAGGAATGAGAAATGGACTTGAACTTATGTGAAAATGAAAGATTTATTTACATGCACAAAATTACTTTACAAGCTTACTTGTGAGTTGAGCAGCACGGTCCATAATTGGCATTAGCATTCTTTGGAAAAGAGAAATCCAGATTGCATTCTATCTAAAAAAATAAATAACTGTAAGGGGGTTGTTAAACAACACGTCCCAAAATTGGAAAAGACGAAAGCTTCAAGTTTGTTTTTCATTCCTTACCATGCTTCTTACTTAAGTTTCATATTTCAAGACATCTAAAGAATCATTACCAGTTTGGATCTCAAAGCACTTAGAAGTATAAATCATACTTGGGATAGCAACATATGCTACATTAAAATTAAGGAATAAGATTTAGTTATAGACATTAAAAATACACAGAAACAGGGGATACTATAAATCCATCCTTATTTTTCTAAACCTAATGTATAGAAACTTAGTTTTGGAAACAGATCAGAGATTTTATGAGAATACAATCCTCAGCATTAGAATTGCCTTGGCTTACACTACTTAAAACATGAGCTCTGGCCACAGGAGGTCACACCTTTCATAGGGATGCACTGATTAGGTTTCACTGTCTGACAGCAGTCAGACAGTGAAACCTTGATTTTCTCATCAGAGAGCAGGTAGAAAAATTAAGAGAGCAAAAACTTGCTGTTTGATACCACAGCAATTCAGCCCCAGCTTGGTTGGCTGAGTGGTTAGCATACTCATTCTCCAACCAACAGATTGCAGGTTCAAATCCTGCCATGGGCATGGTTGCTTGTGATTGTCTCTAGGCAGGAGATGAATTTCATCACCCAGTGTGTGAGACCGCTGCCCCTGAAATGGCTTGAAAAAGTTCCATGTTTTGTTTCCGTAGCTCAGTCAGTATAGACTAAGCCCTTTGGTTGGAAAGACCTGGGTTCGAGTCCCGTCAGTCACATGAGGAACCTTTATCTGGTCTCTTTCGACTAAAAGTGAGTTAGCTGGTCTCATACGGAGGTATGGAGTTTTTTAACCCGGAAACTCAGATTTTTCCTCCCCCAGAACAGGCAAACTGACCCCATGAACACATATGGGTTACAGTTATGAATACGTCCCAGCCATATGCCGGTCCCGAGCCCGAATAAAATTGGGGGATTGGGGAAAGCAATGGTGAACCACTAAAAATCTCACCAGGAATACTTTGTGGGTAATGCCTACAACATCACTTATGGTCGGAAACGACTGAAAAGGGAAAATCAGATCAGATCACAAAATTGATAAAAACTGGGGGGGGGGGGGGTCCTTAGCCCACCCACATTACAAATGTACTATAAGTTTGCTAATAACCTTTTATTTTTCACAAGTGAACTCTGTCAGAATGCAATTCTAATTATTGAAGAGGAGCTTAAAAGGGCTTCATTATGGTGATTATAAGTGAACAGAAATAGGGGATATTATATCAATGCACTAACAAAAGATGAACATGTGGGCTTCTGTGCAGAGTTCATGTCTTAAGTAGTGCAAGCCAGGACAAACCCCCAATGCCAAGAATTGTATTCTTAGAAGCTCTCTGGTCTATTTTTGAAACAAGTTTCTATACATTTGGCTATGATATAATGACAGATTTATATATACCTTATTTCTGTTAAGTTGTAATCACTGAAATGAAGCCTTTTAGGCTATTCTTCAATAATTAAAAAATGCACGTTTTACAACTGAGTCTCTAAGTGCATTACCTACATTAAAAAAAAAAAAGGTTTAAAACATACAGAACACAGATATTGTATAACAACTGGTGGTAATTCCAGGTAAGTGCTGTTCCAGGAAGATACTTTTAACAGATCACATGCATGTACCCCCCCCCCCCATAACAGATTTTTTCAATTTACAGCAGGTGAAAGAGAAAATTTAAAAAAAAAAAAAAAAAAAAAAAAAAAAAGGTGTCATCCCTAGATGGCAAGCAAAAGTCGTCACAAGAAGCATGCACGTTGTTTTTCTCAAAATATGTTATCGGCAAATGGAATAAGTTTCCAGTGGACGTTACAAGTGCTTCTTCAATCAATGGAAATTGCAACGTAACCCATTCTGTAATGTTCTAACTTAACTTTGTCCTTTCTATATCGATAGAAGCAAAAGCAAGAATGTAGAAGAGATAGAGAGAGTAAAAGTGTTGAATGAAAGTACAGAATGACTGACATAAAAAATGAAGAGTTAGCTGCAATAAGGGAGATAGCTCAGTTGCGCAGAGGGGTATAGGGTGAAGTGTGAGCTGAAGCAAATGCAGAAATGTCTGGCAAGTGGATCATCTGATAACAGAAAGAAAAAAAATGCAAGATAAGAAAAATGAAGACTTAACCAACAGTGAAAGAAAAATCAAGGAGTAAATGTTGTACGGCAATTCACTCATAAAAAGGTATGATCGATGAGTTTGACAAAATTGTGCTTTCCTGGTGCGAAAATTAATGATGTTAGTCAGGCTAATTGAGCACAAAAGGGTAGGATGAAAGAAATGATCATAGTGGCTGAGCAAAAGGGGAAAAAGTATATCATGAGAGAGAGAGAGAAGAGATGAATTACTGAAAGTAGAAAAAAGAAAAGAGTGAGAGACTTAAGATAGTGAGTCTGTTGCCACGGTATGACAGAGTACATCTGAGGAGGGCTAAAATAGAGAATGACTATGTGAAGGTTATGCAGAACAAGTAGTGTGAAGCTTGTAGATGTGTGAAGTGAGTTTGACAGGCAAAAGGACTTATACAAGAAGGATGGTTTGCATCTGAATGGATTTGGTGTTCAGAGACCAGAAAAAAGTATTGCTGAATGAAGTGAAATTGTATGTGCAGAATCAGGGAAACTAGAGCTTTTAGGATGGGGATAAGCTATCGAACAGATATACAGACATCAATGACGCAGTTGAGTGTAAGAGTGTATATAATATGCCTGAGTTAGTACCATTGGTAACAAACCAGAATGAATGTGAGTTAGTATAACGTGTCAGGATAGTACTGAGCCTAAGGGGGCTTTTGCACTTGATGTACCAGGAGCAATCGGAACAAACAGGAGGAATTTTTAGCATTGGTTGGCTGATCCTGGCCAAAGCTTATTGACATTAGTGAGACATGGCTAACAGAAGATGATATAGTTAGTCGGATAGAATGTGAAGGGTATAGTGAGTTCAGGGAGAATAGAGAGAAAAGAACGGGGGGGGGGGGGTATTATTGATGACTCCCGATGAACTGCAACCAAAGAGAGTAGAAGTTCAACTGCAGTCTAGTGAAAATAGCACATATGAGGCTGTCTGGTGTGAGATTGAGGCCAGCAGAACAAAATATACAGTTGGATGCTGCTATAGACCAGGGGATAGAAAGATGATGGAGATAGTATGTACTGGAAAACAGACGACTCAATAAGTGGAGGGCAGGTAATTATGGGGAATTTCAACTATGGGAACATAGATTGGAAGGAGGAGAGGACACAGAGAAAAGAAATGGATTTTATGCAGTTACTAAGGGATAATTACCTAAGATAGCATATAACAGAATATACTAGGGGTTAGAGTGCTCGATCTAGTAACTGCCTCTGAGAATTTGTAACGAATATAACCAGGTTACCACCAACTGGTGAGAGTGATTATATGGCCTTGACCTGGAAGGTGGCTAAATGTGTGGAATTTTCAGTTAAGACGGGGTATATGTGGAATTACAGGGCTGGTAAGTATGGCAAGCTTAGGCGATTGCTTGGATCGGTGACATGCCATGTAAAACTGCAAGGGCTAGATGTTGATATTGCATGGGAAGTGAAGGAGTGTTTGAGGGGGTAATGGCAGACTGCATACCTAGAGTCGGGAGAGTAAATCAAGTGCGAGTTAAATAAATGAATATCATCATCAAGCTGAAACTACAAAAAAAAGAAACAACTGTGAAGGGAATTTAAGGAGAAAGGTGACTTGCAGGCACATGAACAATATAAAGCACAGGCCAGAAGGGTAACTAGTGTGGTAAAAAAGGCAAAAGCAGATTATGAAAGGAAGTTAGCAAAGCAGGCTAAAAAGAATCCCAAACAGTTCTTGCAATATGCTGCAGAATGTATATGGCAGAATGATTTTAAGAAATACTGATGGTAGGGAGGTAAGTGAATCAGTCAAAATAGTAGAATTACTAAGTGAACACTTTACAAGCATATATCATCCAGGTAGTGATGTTGCAGGAATGAGAGAGCCAAAAGGCTTATATGGGAACTAAAGTAAATGAAATGGAGGTGCATAGCATATTACAGAACCTTAATGTGAATGCAACTATAGGATTGGATGGTATACTAGCTCGAGATTTATGTGAAGCGGCAAGAGAATTATCAGTGCCTTTGATCGTATTGTTTAATCTGAGTCACAGCTCTGGGTTAGTCCCAAGGGGATGGAAAGAGGGGGAAAATAGTTCCATTGCATAAAGGAGACTCCAAGACTGATGTAGCAAATTATCGACCGATCAGTATGTCAAGAGCTGTTGTCAGAGTATTTGAGAAGTTGCAAAGTTCTCAAATACTCTGACAACAGCATTCTTGAATTGCAAAATTAAAGAGCAAAATACAGGAATGGATAGATGGAAATGGGATACTGTATGGGGAGCAACATGGTTTTGTGAATGGTAGGTCATGCCTCAGTAATTTGTTCATGTTTTCTAATACAGTGACAGCTGAGTTGGATAAAGGTAATGGATTTACAGTGATACTGCTGGACTTTGCAAAGGCCTTTGACAGGATACCACATGGAATTCTAATCAGTAAACTGCAGCACATTGAAGATGTATATAGGATTGGCGAAATGGATAAAAGGGTGGCTGATGGAAGATATCAGAGAGTAGTTTATTCAGGATTAGAGTCCAAAAGAAAGCCTGTGACTAGTGGCGTGCTGCAAGGTTCTGTTCTTGGACCACTACTGTTTAATTTATTTGCCAAAGTTGCCTACTAAAGGAACTTTGCCGGCCAATGGTTAGAGTATCCACTCTCCAGCCTAAAGGCTGCAGGTTCGAATCCTACCGTGGGCATGGCTGTTCGTGATTATATGTGAATATACTAGTGGTGGTCGGCGGTAGATGACGTTAGTGCAGATGATGAAGGTAGTTGCAGTTGGAGTGGTGGAGATGGAAAGTTGTAGGTAGATGCCCTTCCTCGATGAATCTTTGGACTCCCTGGAGGTGTTAATAATAATAAAAAAAAATCACCAACAAAACAAAATTTGTTCATTAATGATATATGAAAAGATCTGAGAGGAACTTTTCAGTTATTTGCAAATGATGCAAAGTTGTGTAGAGCCATAGTTAATACAGATGATATCAAAATTTTGCAGGATGATTTGGATAGACCGGCAGACTGTACAAAGGAGAATGAATGTCAGTTTCATTGGGCAAAGTGTAGGTCATTTGGGGGTAAAAAGATTACCAGCTGTATACCAAATTGGTAGAACTGTACTCCAGGAAATTTATGAAGCCAGACTTGGGAGTGTTAGTGGATAGGGAATTAAAGTTTAGGGCAGAGGTCAGCAACGCAGTGCCTGCTGACACCATGGTGCCCAAAGTGAATTTTTAGTGCGCCCTCAGAGAAATTATTATAAACTGCTTTGGAGCTCAGCGGTAATTTTGCAGCGTAGATCGCAGTATATCTGAGAGATATACTGCGATTACAAGTATGTGCTAAAATGCAAGAAAACAAAGAAAAAACACTGCAAATATAATACATGATGGTACAAATTAAGTGAATATTGAATCCAACATTATTTCATAGCCGAATATAGAAACTACAAGAGTTTCGTGCCGAATATATATAGAAACTAAAAGTTTCGGCAGATGCAAGCATAAGTAGTGCCTTATGGGCAACTGGTAGTAAAGGTGGAGCAAGCTCCAGATCTCTTTCCTTAGTATTTTTCATAAATGTAAAGCACATCTTGCAGAGGTGCTTTACATTTAACCTTTTTAATATGAAGAGCAACCTTTTTAATATGAAGAGTGCAATATAAAATGACACAGACATTTTTTCTCTCATTTCAGGCTTAGAAATTCCATGACTAGTTGTTTTTAAGAAAAATGAGATTTCAAATTTTAACATTTTATTTACCTCGCTTTTATAACATTTTTGTCATATATGAATGAATATAAAATACCATAAAAATAAAAAATGAATACAAAAATATTCATGTTAACAATCAGCATGTATCTGTCAGATCACATGCGAGCACTTGCTTTATCAATCATAATAGCAAATGTATTTGTTTATTATGCAATAATAGTGTGGCTATTTCTACAAAAAGTAATATAGAAAGACATTTCAAAACCATTCATGCCAATGTAATTTTAAGTTTAATTATTTAAATTAGGAGGAGTTGGAAACACAGCGCCCGTGGCGTCATGGCACAGGCAGTATTGTGCCCTTCATATTAAAAAGGTTGCCGACTGCTGGTTTAGGGGGACATAGCAAAAGTGTCTAAAGCAGCTCATCAGATCACTTGGTTACTGAAGAATACTTTGACAAGCAAGTTATTGTTCCTCTTTATCAAGCCTTGATAAGATCCCATCTTGACTTCTGGGTGCCAGGGTTTCTTAGTGATGAGGTGGTGGTGGAGAGAATCCAGAGGCAATGGAATGAACCTTACGAGAACAGGTTGAAGATTTGGGATTACAGAGACTTCTGGATAGGTGGAAAAGGGATGATATGATTGAGACAAATTACTGAGGGATTTTTACAAGATTAATTCAGAGGAAATTTTTCAGGACAGGTGTGTTGATGGGAGAACTAGGGACCATCTGTGGAAACTGAGCAAGAGTGTAGTTAGCAAAGGTGTTAGAACTAGGTTTTTTGCTTGGAGAGTTGTGAATGAGTGGAATAGGTTGCCAGTCTTTTGTGGGTGCCATGACTGTGAATGAGTTCAAAGCAAAGTATGATAGCTACTGCACAAATGTTGGATAATCCTTGGCATGTTTAGGGCCTCCCTCGATGAATCTAAGGACTCCTTAGCTTTTACAATTTCTATAATTAAACTTTTTCTTTAGCATTAATATGGTACATACGTTTAGATTCTAAAAGTACTAAAAGTACGTAAATACTGTACTTTTCAATCCTCAAAGAAACTTCAATATCTAGAACTAGTACTTAAAATGCTGAAATCAGTGCTATTCTTCATTGGAAAAGGTCTTAGAAAAAAAAAATCATCTTCCTTATTATTATTACATGACATCTTGACACAGTGGGCCACTAATAGATAGGGATGTGCAATATACAGCTTCTCCCTGTGGAAACACACCACCTTTCTGTGGTGTGTTTCCACAAAAGGGGCCCTGGCTCTTGCAGCAAACATTCCTGCTGCAAAAGTATATCTTTTTAGTTGAAGGAAATGCCAACTAGGTCATTTACTACCTAGACCACTAAGCAGTAAATGACCTTCATTGCCTGATGAAACACCATCCTCTTATTGGGATGGTGTTTCACCAAGTGTCTCTGAAGTGACAAATGCTATGTTTGGCCTCCATCCCCCCCCTCTCCATGCAGTGTGACTGATACTCTTCAAGGGCAGGCCTAACATATGTGGAGACCCAGACCCTTCTCCATTTCATGAGTGTAGAAACTAAAATGATGGTAATGCAGGCTGGCTGCCAGATACCAATTTGGGCTCATATACTAACAAGTCAAGTGGCTTCCCAGTAAACTAACTGGCAAACAAATCCTGCTGCCACATGCTCTGCCAGGTCATGCCTGGTGAGAAAGTCCAAGTAGTGGTATGCACTGTTGTAGCCAGGGAATGACAAGGAGACTGGTCACTCTCTGTATGGTGTCATGCTCATGAGTCTACCCCCCCCCACCTGTATGTCTCCAACTCTTTCCTTTAATCTAATAATAAAGAAAAATCAAACAATGGGCTCCATTGTTTGATTTTTCAATGGCAACACCGCAAAGAAAATAAATCTCCCTCAACAACTAGTTCATCTGAACAAATCAAACTAAACTCAATATTCCAAACTTACCAGGATCCCAACCAAAAATCATCACTTTACAAACATCCATGGCATAAATTCCAACATAAATGGCATATGCCCACTCCCACACATTCAAACTAGACCTCTTGGCAGAAATCAAAATTGCAGCTATGTCAACCATAGTTCACCTTCAATGCCCAAATTATACTCATGGTTCATTTCTTCACAATGATGCAACTGTGCCTTTGTACATTCTGATATTGCCTACCAGAGAATGTCAAATTTATAATCCCCTGAATCTGAACTCCTCTGGCTGAAGGGTTTTCTTGACCCATTTAGTACAATAACATTCATCTGCTGCATTTAATAGTCTCTCCAAACTCTGAAAACCAGAGTTTTGGAGAGACTACCTTCAAATATCTTCACCTTCCTCTCCACAGTCATCATCCTAGGTGACCTGAATGTCCACGACTCCAGCTGGCTCTCCCTTCTCCAACACTAAAAATCAAGCTGGACGTGATACAGAAATTTTTGCTATAAGCAATGATCTAACGCAAATCCTGTGGCTACCTACCTGAATTCCAGATAATCCCCTCCACTTTCCCAATACCTTGGATTCTTTTTTAACTAGTTCTTCCAGACACGCTGTAGAGGTTACCTCCCTTCGGCAACTCAGATCACAATCTTGTACAAGCTTCCAGTTTCACAGAACACCCCCTTCTCTGACAGCACCTCGTGTCCTCTATACTACAAAGTGGGATGATCTCCAGAACTACTACTTTTCCCATCACATGCCTGCTTCTGCTCTTCAAAGCTAGACGCCTGCACGAAGCAAGTCACAGTGGCTTAAAGGCATTCATCCCTCATTCCACCCCACTTTCGAAGCCTGGTTCACAGAAGATGTATGAAAGCAGTCGAGAGAGAGAGAGAGAGAAACTTCCCACAAGTGGCTAAAACCCAATCTTCAAACTAAGCCTATGCATGCAATAAATGTAAATCAACTATCAACAAATCCAACTTCATAAAGGCCAACAGCAGAAAACTCCATCTCAAACAGTAATCATGCCTTCTGATCTGTTGCAAAGGCAACTGGATGCAACTTCTGCTCACCTGTGCTCCCATCCAGATGGTGCCACTGTTACAGCACCCAAAGAAAAACCCCAACCTACTAGCATCACTTATTTTCTCTAACTTCTGCACAGATGATGAAGGCAAATCACAGGAGTCATATGGTGCTCAGTAATTGAGCACCATATGATTCCTGTGGCCTTTCAGCAGAAAATAAGAATATTAGACATGAACACTACAAAGTCACCTGGTCCCAATGGCATCTCCTACTATATGCAAATGCTGTGCTCCAGAGCTAAGACCTGCCCTCTATTATCTCTTCAATCTTCTATACTCAGTTGGCAGCTAACCTATCTGATTGAAACTAACATACGTTATATATCATGTCAGCTGTTCCAGTTATGTTAAAGTTTGCCTGTTCGTAATGACATGGTGTTTACGAAAGCACCAAAGTCACCCATCACTCGCCTGGAACTGTATGCCCATGTGCTGTGTCAGTTTTTCAGCAGCTGACCTTACAATTTCAACTCCATGAACTAGACCGCTGTTGAAGAAAGTCTTATATGGTTGGCCAACTTCACATTTCTCATCCTCCACAGTGAAACCACTTTTGGAGATCTCAACGCTATAATTTAGTGAAAACTAAGAAGTCTGTCCTCATTTTTGCATATGTCTGAAACTGTTTTGCTTTTTCACTCCATAAAGTTCACGAACATGAGCAACAGATGCACCACTTTTCAACTTGCTTATTAACTCAAGTTTCTGTGCTATTGTCAAGTTTACTCGTTTTATTTTAATCCCAGACATATTACCTGATATTAATCATGATTAATAACGGTTTAACTAAAAATTACTCCATCAACAGCCTAAACACTATGTGTTTTACGCTAGCAATGCTACTGATGCTATGCTACCGAACCAAAGCACATGCACCCACATGAACGATTACGTGCAATATATCATGAATGTATCTGAAGATGCAATTTATAAACACTGCTGATCGCTTCTGATTAACCATCGTATTATTTATTTTTTATTAATTTTTTCATTATCTGTATTAATTTGTCAAATTATGTCCGTTAAATCTGAAGTCCACTGAATCGGTGTCATTTAAATCGAGAGTTTACTGTATCATAAAACACGCCATTAATGAGCGGGTTATAACATCAAGTTTTACCAGGGCAAAACTTAAAAATATAGCACAGGCAATTGAAAAACAGAAAACAAGCGAGCAATTCTGGTAGGTACCAATGACTAACTAGTAATGTTCACATTTTACTTGAAAAGATATGAAAAGATTGTTGGAAGAACTGAGAGTGAAGAGTGTGAAAGTAAAAATTGTTAGTATATTACCTAGATACGATGGAAATGAATTACATAGACGGGCTATGATGGCAAATGATTTAATACATAAGCTGTATAGAAGAAATGAATGTGTAGAGCAAGTTTGAGGGAAGAATGGATTTGTCTAAGAGGGTTGGCCTACCCTTGAATGTGTTTGGTATCAGGAGTCTTGAAAAATTATTAATTGATATCAGACCTAACACAGCCAGGAAAACTGAATTAAGATGGCAGGAACTGCAAGAATCTGCATGTAAGAGCAACAATGTTTAGGCAACTGTATTAATGATATGAATGGTTATTATTATGGGAATGATTATGAAGATAGAACAATTTTGTGTTCATCCAGTTCAGACCTATCAAGCATGTGTAAAGATGACTACATAAGTAAGGAACTAGATAAGAACATATCTGCAAGGTGTTGAACTTCCTTACAGATCACAGACAAGGGTATGCAAAAAACATGCAGTTAACCTATGCCTATACACGAATGCTAGGAGTATCAGAAACAAAGGAGTAGAGTTTGCTGCCTTGGTTAATATACTGGGATCTCATATTGTAGGCACTAGTGGTTATCAGAAGCAGACATACTAACTGGTATCAAGTGCAAAGAGTATAATATTTTTAGAAAGGATATCAGAGGAGGGAGTGTACTGCTAATGATATCAGATGACTTAAATCCAGTTAGAGTTGAAACCTATGACTGCAATATTAGTAACAGTTTTTTTTCAAGTGGGAGTGAGTTTGAAACCATCTAGTGTGAGGTGGAATCTAACAAGATTAAATACATACTGGGGTGTTGTTACAGACCCAGTGGAAGTGTTTAAAAAAATACTTAAATGATGTGATATTAGAATGTGTCCCTAGAGTTCGAAGAATAAATAGAGTAGGCAGTGCTGTAACGAGGGCATGGCGAAAGATGCGCCCACCACAGGCGCAACTAGGTTTGGGGGTGCAAAACGTACAAAATGTAAATAATAAAAATAAATAAATAGATATAAAAGTCCACTATTTTATATTGTATTTTTAAATTTCAGCAATACGCCACTTTAGACATACAAATTCTGCAAAACAGTGGAATTCTGCTACATTTGGTAACACAGGGGAGTTCCAATTCATTTAGAGTTAGATGGCAATGACAGTGCTTAATATCACCACCTGAACATAACATTTCTTTGCAATTGCTCTCGTTTTTGTCTCAACTAAATTGTTCCATCGCACCATTAACTATTAATCAATGTATTTTCCCATTTTATGATTTTGTATCTCCAAATTCCCATCTAATCCTAAACAATTGCATAGATAATCTAATACATTCTTCCGTTATCCTCATGATGTGTCTATCTGCCCATCCCAAGTTTATTACCTTCCATATTATAATTTAATTCCTTTATGACCTCCTTCGATATCATTCCATCTACCTGATTCCCTCGTTTCATGACCCACCCGCAAAAATTATTCGCCAGCGCTTATTTACACCCATCAAATTAATAACGGTTTAACTAAAAATTACTCCATCAACAGCCTAAACACTACATGTTTTACGCTAGCAATGCACCCAGCCCTTATTTACACCCATCAAATCCACCCAGGATCCAATAAAAATCACAATCTTCCCACTCTCAATATTTCCACTCATTTCTACTTTTTGTAGATAAGAGAATTTCAAAAATCATGTAATTATTATTAATCTTGTTATAATTAATTTAGTTTAATCCTTTATCCAAGTGTGAGCAAACAAAGTTTGCTCCTGAAAATATCTTCAGGACTGGGGTGAGGTAGTACAACAACACCAGGCAACTCGTAGCAAAGGCCGACCAAGCTATCTCCCATAATGCAAAACACATCTCCTTGCAGATATGTATAATGTTATGCATTAAGGGAAGGGCCACTACCCAGACTAGTTTCGACCTTTATTGAAGTCTCTTCAGTGGGAGCCAGGCCCAGAAGTGGAGATACCAGGCAGAAGCAGAAGGTTAGACTATAATAAAGTTAGTTTAATTGTTTATCCAAGTATGAGCAAACAAAGTTTGTGCCTGAAAATAGCTTTAGGACTGGGCTAAGGTAGTACAACATTGGGCAACTCGTAGCAAAGGTGGGCTAAGCTGACATCACTCCTATCTCAGTATCTCCCATAATGCAAAACACATCTCCTTGCAGATATGTATAATGTTATGCATTAAGGGAAGGGCTACTATCCAGACTAATTTCGACCTTTATTCTCTAAATCCAGAGTAATTTAATAGAAAGGTGGCACACCTTTTGGCAACTCCTATAGGTAAAGATGACCTGGCCATTGCTTCTGCCTGGTATCTCCACTTCTGGGCTTGGCTCACACTAAAGAGACCTCAATAAAGGTCAAACCTTGCTATGAGTCTAAACTAAATTTATTATAGTCTAACCAAGTGAAAAATAAACTTTTAATATTAATCTTGTTGTCATTCATAAGATCAGCTGTGTTGTTGCTTTGTCATAATTATTGTTAGATATTTTCGCTCTTTTGTGGAACAAAACATACTGGAAAAGACATAATTTTGTTTATATACAATGTACTGAGTAAGTACTATAAATAATTATATTAATAAAAACACAAATTTAAATTTAAAAAAATACTTCTAGAGTAATATGCCACCAAAAAAACCTTCTGGTACACAGTTTAAAAAAAAAAAAAAAGAGAACAGAAGATTGGAAATATAAAGAAAAATATAACTCCAATTGATATGCTTGGTGAGAATATATTGTTGGAAGTAGAGGAAATAAGAGATCTGGGAGTGATAGTGGATAAGGATCTAAAATTTAGGGGACACATCGCCAAAATTGTGAAGACAACACAAAGACTTCTGGGAATGATGAGGAGGACACTGACGTGTAGAAGTAGGGAGATTCTTGTTCCATTGTATAAGGCTTTGATTAGGCCACACATGGACTACTGTGCCCAGATTTGGTCACCTGGTTTTCAGAAGGATGAAGAGATGTTGGAAAGGGTCCAAAGGCGACTGACTAAGGTAGTTTCTGACCTCTGGAATGTCTAGTATGAGGAAAGATTGAAAAGATGTAATTTGCAGAGTCTAGTAGAGAGAAGGAAGAGGGGAGATATGATAGAGACCTACAAGTTGGTAAGGGGATGTTATATGATCAATGGTGGAGAAGTTCTACAGAGAATAGTGGGAGATCAGGGGAGAACCAGAGGTCATCCCTGGAAACTGTATAAAGAGGGTGTGAGTAGGGGAGTGAGAGGCAGGTTTTTTTCGTGCAGAGTTGTGAATGATTGGAATGCCTTGTCTGAGAGTGTGGTGTCTGCAGGGAGTTTGAATGTGTTTAAGACCCGGTATGATGAGATGTGTGTGAGATAAAAGGACCTCCTAGATGAGTCTGACTCCATGAGGTCTTGTTTAATAATAATAATAATATTTAAAAAAAAAATCATCTACACGTCTAGTTCATTCAAGCTTAACAACTGAATTAAATCTGCCTTCTACAAGCAGTCACGTTTAATGTGAAATTGAAACAGAAGAGAAAAGCACAATTGAACATCAAAACCAGGAAATCAAGAAGCAATGTAATAATGATAATTATATGGTGGATGTTAAATTAGAAAATATTGATAATACAAAAATAACAGATTTTAATGATCCCACAACATGGCACATAACCAATAGTAACATACAAATATTTGTTCAACATGGACCCAAGTTGTGTGATAATATAAGTGTTTATCCTGATACAGAAAATCGGCATTTTGATAAAAAAAAAAAAGGTTTGTAAAAACCATGTCAACCGGAGAACAAGTACTCAGAAATTGGTTGATATATTGCAAGCGAAAAGATGCACTGTTCTGTTTTCCATGTATTCTTTTTGAAAAAAACCAGAATGTATGGACCACTGCGGGGTTTCGAGACTAGTAGCATTTGAATCCTATGTTACCACGTCATGAAAATTCTTTATATCATAAAAAAAAAATACATCGAATGGAAAACTTTCAAATCCAAAATTAAGAAAGGTGTTTTATAGACAATCAATTACAAGAAGCAATTTTAAAAGAAAAAGAAAAGTGGAGGCATATTTTAAAAGTTATTTTGGATGCCATTCTGCACTGCGCAAAAAATAATGATGCTTCGAGAGGAACTTGTGAAAAAATTGGTCATCCCGAATGTGGACAATTTTCGAACACAATAGAATTAATTAGTCATTACAATCCTATTATTGTGCAACATGTTGAAAGTTAAGAGAAATCAGGTTAATTATTTCTTTCCTATAATACAAAATGATATAATTAATATAGTTGCTTCTAAATTTAAATAGCGTATTATTTCAAATATTCAAAAAGCAAAATATTTTTCTATTTTATATGATAGCATACCTGACACTTCTCACCAGGAACAGATAACTCAAATTTTGCGCTATGTTAACATTGATCCTAACACGAATAAATATAGCAGTGAAGAAACCTTCATAGATTTTATTGTGAGACATGAAAAAACTGGTGTAACACTTGCGAATGACATCGAAAAAAGTTAATATCAGACGGATTAAACATTAGAAATATAAGAGGACAGTCATATGATAAAAGAGCAAATATGGCAGGCAAATACAAGGGAGTACAAGCCAGGATATTACATTTAAACAACATGGCGAGGTTTGTTCCATGCACTGCTCACAGCCTTAATTTAATAGGTGTTCATGCTGCACAAACATCTGTTAAAATGAAAGCATGTTTTGGAACAATTCAACAATTGTTTCACTTTTTTTGTAAATTCTATTAGTAGATGGGATCTTTTAAAGGAAAAATTATCTGTTCGTCTTAAAGTTTAAGTGACACAAGGTGGTCCACAAAAGCTAACGCCGTAAAAGCCTTACGAAATCAAATCCTTTAATAATACAACTTCTTAATGAAATGTGCGATGGACAAAGACAAGGTACAGTAGACTCTGTAACAAATGCTTGAATGTTGCTAAAATTATTAATAAAATTTAATTTTGTTGCACTATTAATATTTTCGGGTACAATATTAGGAAAGATAAAGTAAATTTACTTTCACAAGAAAAAAAAAACCACAGTCAAAAATGCTGCGAAAATGAAAAAAGCTCTAAAAAATGAAATTCAACTTTACCAAAATGATTTTTTTGATTCGCTTCACAATTCGGCAAAAAGTTTAGTCGAAACAATAAATATTGAAACTTGCATTCCAGAAAAGAGATTGTGAAAAATAAAAAATATGCCTGGTGAGAAAGCTACTGATGATTTGTTTACCATGAATGAATGAAACTGCATTACTAAAAAACTAAATGTGTGAAGTTTCAGATCTAATACTCAATGATAGATTTACTGCTTTCCGTTTTTTAAATGGACATGCTTTAAAAATCATGCAGTATGATGATCTCAAATGATGTGCAGCTGACCTGGCATTGAAATATTATAGCGACTTAGATGCTTCAGAATTTGTATGTGAAATTGAGAGTTTCAAATATCAACGCATGGAAGTTTTTGAAAATTTAGGCGATGTGGACACTTTTCAAATCTTGCAAAAATATTACGAACTCTCATTTCAAAACATGTATCCAAATCTAGACGCAGCATTAAGGATTTTCATAACAGTGCCTGTAACAACAAATTTTTGCAAACGTTCGTTTAGCAAATTGAAAATTGTATCTTCGTTCTCCTATTGGACAAGAGCGATTGACAAACATGTCTATAATATCAATTGAAAAAGATATTGCAAAAACATTAAATTATGAAGATATAATAGATGTGTTTGCAAATGAAAAACCTAGAAAAATTTATTTATAAAATATGCTGAACTTATTTATGTTTTTATTATGTTATACCTATGTCGTGTATTTTTAAATTTATTTGTCATTGAATATGAATAAAAATTTATTCTTATTTAATAGATTATTTATTTATACAAATACATAATTGGATTTACAGACAACTCATTTTGATGGGATTAATAGTAAGTATTAAAGATACTGCATTTAGTAAAATTTAACTTGTTACATTTAAATTTTTCAAAATTTTTGTCATTTTTGGGTTCGATGAAGCGCAAGTTAGACACTTGCCACAGGTGCTTCATACCCTCGTTACGGTACTGAGAGTAGGAGTGATATGGATTATTATTATTAAGGCTATCAGGGAGTCAAAAGACTCATCGTGGGAGGTCCCTTCTAGGAAACGAAGTCTAACATACCACTCTTTAAACCCATTGACCGTTCTCGCTCTCACCACTATCAGGCAATGCATTCCACGGTTCAACCACCCTCCATGCAAACCTCACTCCTCACCCTCTTGCTCACAGTTTCCTTTCATAACTTTCATATGGGGATAGATATAGGGTTGGTAAGATGGATAAAGGAGAGATACCAGAGAGTGGTTTATTCAGGAGTGGAGTCAAAAAGACGTCTTGTGACTAGCGGAGTGCCGCAGGGCTCTGTTCTTGGACCACGGCTTTTCAATTTGTTCATCAATGATATTGGAAAGGATTTGAGAGGAAGTGTTCACTTGTTTGCTGATGATGCAAAGTTGGGTAGAGCAATTGTGAGTGCACAGGATGTCAAAATTTTACAGGATGATTTGGATAGTTTGGAGGACTGGGCAAGAAAAAATGGATGCCAGTTTAATGTGGCAAAGTGTAAGGTTATGCACTTTGGGGTGAAAAGAATAGCAGCAGTATATCGCATAGGTGGAACCGTACTCCAGGAGATTGATGAGGCCAGGGATTTGGGAGTGCTGGTGGATAGGGAGTTGAAGTTTAGGGGGCACATTGCAAAAGTAACTAAAACAGCTCACCAAATCACTTGGCTTATGAAAAATACTTTAACATGCAGAGAGAAGCAAGTTGTTGTTCCTCTGTATCGAGCCTTGATAAGACCCCATCTGGACTTCTGTGCCCAGTTATGGGCACCAGGGTTTCTTCGTGATGGGGAGGAAGTGGAGAGGGTCCAGAGACGAGTGACCAAGATGATAGCAGGTCTGTGGAATGAACCTTATGAGAATAGGTTGAGGATTTGTGGGTTGCAGAAATTGGACGATAGGCGAAGGAGGGGTGATATGGTTGAGACATTCAAATTACTGAAGGGTTTTTATAAGATTGATCCAGAAGATATTTTTGAAAATATGACTGGTGGTGGGAGGACTAGGGGCCATGCATGGAAGCTGGGCAAGAGTGTGGTTGACAAGGGTGTTAGAGCTAGGTTTTTTACTTGGAGAGTGGTGAATGAGTGGAATAAGCTTCCAGAGTCTGTTGTGGGTGCTACGACCGTGAATGAGTTCAAGGCAAGATATGATAGATACTGTGTGAATGTTGAATAGTTGTTCCAGACATGATGTTAGGGCCTCCCTCGATAAGTCTGTCGACTCATTGGAGTTTCCCGGAACAATAATAATAACAACTTCCAGGGAAGGCCCCTTGTCATCCCTCCTTCCTGCTGTTCAACCAAGCGAAAGAACTCCCCAGTGTCAAACCATGTAACCACCCCTCAACAGTTTAAAAGTCTCAATCATATCACCTCTCCTTCTTCTGTCAAACTCTGCAGTCCACATTCCCTCAGCCGATCCTCATAACCAAAATTGTACAGTCCTGAAACCATCTTTGTACCCTTTCCACAGTTAATTTATCCCCTTGAAATCCTGGGGACGAAATCTGAGAACAATAGTCTAAGTGTGGTGTTGTGTCGGAAAAAGTGCTGATTCACTTTTGATGAGTCATCCTTTTTCTGACCCAACATAAGGTAACATCAAAAGGGATGGATAAGGACATGCCTATGCCTCCAGATGGAAAATGTGCCTATTGATGACCTAGAACAAGTATATAATCAGTTTTGTAGATATTAAGTAACGTTAGAGAAGCCCATAACTGAAACAGAGAATGTTTGTGAATTATTTAGGATAGGAAATCTATGTAAAAATGCTAAAAAGATGTATATAAGTTGATACAAGTATTAGGCCAGGTCAAAGACAGTTCGGAGCTGCGGTAACCAATCGGCCGCCGCTGTGTGCATGACGACACCACCAAGAGAGGGCACTGACTTGAGGTATATAGGTTTCGGCATGGAATTCAATTGTCCTCTTATTCGTCTGTTCTTGGTTTCCTGAGCAGAGAGCTGAGTAGCTGCGAGGCTTGCCACCGTGCGCAGCAAGAATTTCCCCTTGCTGTACGTGCCGCGTGTATCGTAGCTACAACTAAAATGCAACCAGAGTTCCAGAGGAAAGGGCAGCTGGTGAACCAATGCCAGTGTATAAGTCAGTGAAAGAGTGTTCTTTTCGAGTAGAATAAAGGAGTAGCGCAGACGCCATTAAAGGATATACAGTGAAGAGATCCGAGAATCTAGCTAAGAAGGTCCTGAATCTACCAGATAAAGCAAGAACGGTAAGCTGAAACCTTATGTATTAAGACAGAGTAACCAGAGAGGAATAAGAAACTGAACGTTGAGGAAATAGCCAATTTCCATGTTGTGTTTAAAGAACTGTCTTCCTTTGACCTTTTTGTTTACACCTAAAGAATAAGCGGCATCTTAAGCTCAAGCTGAGCTGGAAACCGAGGCTTTGGACTGTTTATATTGGAGAAAAGTTTAATGTTATGTTAAGTTCAATTTTAAATGCTAACTGAAATTTTGAGTGAGGACAAACTTTGAACATAAGAAGGAATGCTATCTCATGTAAAATTTGCTAGACGAATCACGTCATATAATCTATGCCAGGATTGTAGAATAAGCTTGTATATGTGTGCATTTTCTATGTATGATAACTGAGCAACTCAGTAGAAAGTAACAGAGTCTGAGAGTAGATATATAAGAGTATGATTTTGATAGTATAAGAAATTATAGAGTAGAACCTTTTTGGATGTGTTAACTTAAGAGGGGGGGAAGCTCAGACTCTTTAGAATTGAAAGTTTGACTAAAGTGTATCTCTATGTTTTGCCAAAATAAATGTATTTCTTATGTTTAAACCAAATGAGTCTGTCATGTTTCTGTGGATTGAATTGCCGCTTGAAAAATCACGAACCATGCATTAAAGGGGAATCCATTAGTAACTAAAGAATGGGACCACAACTGCAAACCTCTTGATACCTGCATTCTTTTTTCAGTAATTTAAGATTGTATATCAAAATTCAGTTGCCGGCTGGCGCAGTCATAAAATAATTATAAATTTGCCAGCAAACAAAATAACTGATAATAACATAAGTAAGATAAAAGATAAAGGATAAAATAAAATTAAGTTTAGACTAGATGGAAGAAAAAATAAGAAACATAACAGTGGTCTGATCAAGGTCTTATACAACGGAATGATAACTTATCTCTGCAGGTCAGTCCTCATTATTGCAGCAATCCTCTGTGTTACCTTCACCACCTTTGCAATATGTCCCCTAAATTTCAGGTTTCTATCAATCATCAACCCCAGATCTCGTCTCCCCTACTTCCTCCAGTATAACTCCTCCCATAGAGTATGCAGCATCCCATCGATGTTTCCCAAACCTCAAGACCTTACATTTTGCTGCAATAAACTGACGCCCCCATTCAATTGCCCATCTATCTAGCTTATTCAAATCCTCTTGCAGGACTACCACATCAACACTATTACTAATAACCCTTCCCAGCCTCACATCATCTGCAAACAACTGAATATCCCCCTGAACTCCACTGACAATGTCATTGATATAAAGGTTAAAACAATATAGGTCTCAGTACTGAGCCTTGTGGGATCACACTTGTAACCCTCTGCCTCCTTGAAACTGCCCCACCGTACACAACTCTCTGATACCTATTGGGCAGCCAATCCTGAATCCACTTGATCAACCTGACATCCAAACCCATGTGATGAAACTTAAATATCAGCTTATCATGTGGCACCCTGTAAATGGCTTTACTAAATCCAAGAAAATGGCAGTATATACCTTTCCATCTTCTACTGCAATTGTAACTTTATTATAAAGGACTAGCATATTGCTAAAACAAGAGCACCCCATCACAAATCCATGTTGACTCTCACAGATAACATTACCTTCATCTGTCCAATGTTGTATACAGTCCCTAACTAATTTCTCCAAGATCTTAACTACTGATGACACACAAACTGGCCTATAATTAGACTCTTCCAGTCTACTACCACCCTTATGCAATGGCACCATCTTACCTTCCTGCCATTCCCTGGGCATCTTTCCCATAGCTAGACTTTCATTGAAAAGCCAGGTCAAAGTAGCTGTCAGTTCTTTAGCACATTCTCTCAAAACTCGTGGTGAAATACCATCCAGTTCCACAGCTTTACTGACATCCAGAGTACTTGGTATTTGGAACATGCTCTCCTCCTGCACCACTAAACCTCGAACCAGCCCTATCCCTCTAGTATTAAAATTTACTCCTACAGGATGAAATACACCAATAAAATGTTTATTGATCAATTCCACTATGTCCTCTGCATCAGTTACTCTATTCCCATTTTTATCCCACAGCATCATTCTTCCACAATCATTTCTCCTCCTACTGGCCACATAGCTAAAAAATTCCCTAGGAGGTTCTTATCTTAGGGCCAATCTCTTCTCATATTCGAGTTTCGCCTTCCTTACCATACTAGTCACTCTACTGGCTTGTGTCTTATATTCTTCATGCATCTGCTCTTCACCTGTCTCTTTATATCTCTTCCATAGCCTCTTTTTTGCATGCAGTTCCTGTTTAATATTATTTTTCATCCACTTTGCTCCAAATTGTGTCCTCTTCTTCACTTGTGGAATGCAGCATACTATTGCTGCTAACAAATATTCCTTCACAATTTCCCAAGCACTAATGATATTCTGGCCTTCCAATTCCTCTCTCCATGAAACTTCCGAAAGTTGACATCTAAGACTATTATAATCACCTGCCTTATAATTCCACGTACGTTTTCATCTCTTTGATACTCCTGCATGTCTATTCATCCTCCAAGTCAAAACCACATGGTCATTCTCTCCAATTGCTGGGAGAGATGTCATCTCAGTAATTATCAACACTTCTGATGCTATGACCAAATCCAAAACTCTTGAACCTCTTGTTCCCTCTATTACATGTTGCCTAAGACATTTGTCCCTCAAGAATTCTAGAAATTCCATTCCTTATTGTTACATGCATCTTCCTCTTCCCAATTTATACTGCTGTAGTTAAAATCTCCCATAACAATCATTCTTCTCGCACTTGCCAAGCTCAACTGTCTAAACATCTCCTGGAAGTGTAATCTAATTAAGGAGATTCGTGAGAAAAGATGTGGAAAGAATACTGTGTTCATAAGGATGATGTCAGTTATGATAATTATAAGCAGGTCAGAAGATTCACAAATGCTGAACAGAAATAAAGAATGAATTTGAAAGAATAACTCTACTGAATGCAGATGTTATGTTGGTGACCGATGCAGAGGAGACTGTTCAACTAATGAGTAGTCATTTTGCTAAAAGCTATCAACTTGGTGTATGCAATATTCAGCACACTGCTACTACCACTTCACTGGATGAAGAAACTCAGTTGTATGAGGAGAAGGCATTAGAGCTGTTGCACAAACTGAATAAGAATTCAGCAATAGGATAGGACTGATGGAATATCAGCATGGATGCTAAAAGAGGGCTTCAGCTGAACTGTCTATTCCCTTTGAACAGGTTATATAATTTGAGTCTCAGAACAGGGAAAATTCCACAAGAGTGGTGGAAAGACCAATGTATCCAACTATTGACCAATCATTATATCAGGAGTGGTGGTGAAGATTTTGGAAAAGTTGGTTAGGGCTTGCATTCAGAAATGGGTTGACAGAGAATCTCTGCTTTGCAATGAACAGCACTGGTTTATTATGGGTAGGTCATGTTTCAGCAACTTGCTCACATTCTATAATAATGTTAGACAAGGGGAATGGATGCACAGTGATACTATTGAATTTTGCTAAGGCTTTTGACAGAATACAGCATTTCTTTTTATTTATATATCTGATCCACACACAAAAGGCCACAAGATCTACAGCACATTAGAGCCCTGTGTGGGCAAGAGGAACAGAAGAAAGGCATAATCTGTTTGCATTTTGCTTGAACAGCTGAGGGTTGTAATCTTTGAGGAAGGCAGAGTGGGGAAGACTGTTACAAAGGACAGAAGTAGATGGAATGAATGAGGAGGAAGTGAAGTTGGTTTGGCGAGTTTCAACATAGACTGTAAAAGGAGTTGGTTAGCAGTGGCTCTTTTATTAATGATTTTGTAGGAGAGTGGAGGAATAATAGTAGTCAATTCAGCAGAGCACTGTTCATGAAAGTATCTGCAAAAGAGGCACAAGGCAAAAACCAAACATCTGTGAGAGAGGACTGAAGTGGGTATGGTATGACAGTTAGCAGCTATGAATGTGCGAAGTAGCATCTTGCACAAAGAAGTACACCTAGTTTTTTGGTGGCTGCAGAAGCTATAATTGAAATGTGGTTGTGTTAGAAAAGATCGGAGGTGCACATCAGCCCAAGAGAAATCTGATCATGTTTGGATATCTCAGTATTACTTAAGAGGAAGGGATGCGAGCTCTTTCTTGCAAGAGATTAGACAGGATTAAGTTTTGGTGGCATTGAAGTCCACAAGATTGTCCCACTAAGATAAATAGCTAAGAAATCTGTATTAGAATCTCAAGTATTAGAATCCTCAAGTATTAGTTTAGATTTGCTGATTATAAGCTTATTTATATTAGTTGATTATAAGTTCAAGTATTAGAATCCTCAAGATCTACCACGACCAGTGGTAGATCTTGAGGATTCTAATACTTGAGCAATACAAGATTTGTCAAATGAAAAGGAGGAATGGAGTGTACTGTCATTGGTAAAACTATGGATAGGATTAGAAATCTGTGAGAGTAGGTCATTTAATACAAGAGGAAGAACCCTGGAGTAACTCCTGCACTGGTGGGGAAATCTGAGGAAAGCAAACTGTCCACCATTACACACAGTGAGCGAACAGTGCAGTGGTGAAGCTAGAGCTTTTGCCGCCCTTCTCAATAAACATCGAAAATACTACAAAAAGTCAAAACGACATATAGGGAAATAAATTAAAACACTATGTTTATTTTTGAAGTAAAACTTTAATTTCAACATTCTAAAATGTTATTTTTCTTGTTTTCTGTTAGCAAAATCAATGACATTTGCGATGCATAGTAATGTAGGTAAATCTTAATCAATATTATTTAGAAAAACTTCTCTCACAACTAGCAAAACTTACACCATTGTGAGGAAAATTCACAGTAGTATTACAATACAGTATTTGGAACTATGTTCTCGAGACTATTTTAGAATTAACTGCAAAACTTCAAAAAAGTTCAAAGTGCCGCCAGGGATGGATCGCCCCTCCACACACCCCTAACTATGCCACTGGACCAGTGAGCATGTTGAGATCCAGTTGCAGGACCATGGGCTGGCAGTTTGTTAAGTAGGTCACTGTACCAAATCCAATCAAATACCTTTGAAATTTCAAGGCACATGGAAGACTGTTGTATAAATTGAAGAAATAGGAGTGGATTATAAACTACTGAAATAAATAAGATGGCTGATATCAAAAAGTTGTATGTGCGTGTTGGGGGGGTATGAATATTGAAGATTCTATGTAACCAGTGGTGTGCCTCAAGGTCCTTACTCTACTGCTATTCAATCTGTGTATTAATGAAAATGGGAAGGATTTGACATGCAACATACAGCTATTTGCTGATGCAAAGACAGGTAGGGAAATCAGCTGATATGCAGTACTTGCAGAATGATTTGAATAAAAGAATTGCGGGAGGCATGAAATGTAAAGTGTGCACTTTAGCATGATTAAATATCCAATGTTGTATTATATTAGTGGGATTATGCTAGAAGAAACTGAATCCGGCCTGGGATCTTGGAGTGTTAGTAGATAGAAAGTTGAAGTTCAAACTTTATGCAGCAAAAATTGTAAATACAACTCAGAGAACAATGGCAATGCTGACACTTGACAAGCAAAGATACGTCATTTTTCCTCTTTACAAGGCCTTCATAAGACCTCACTTGGACTACTGCACACAGGTCTGGTTTCCGTTGTGATTCTGATACAGTGAAAAGATAGTGCAAAGGGGAGTGTTAAAAATAATATCTGGATCGTGGAATAATGATTATGAAGACAGAGTTGTAGATTGCAGACACTAGCAAACAGGAGAAAGAGGGGGTGATATGATGGAGACTTACAAATTCTGAATGGGTCATACAGAATTTCAGTAGATGGAATTTTTCATTTTATGGAGAATGGAGAAAGGACAAGAGGGTGCCCTTGGAAATTGAAAATGAATGTTGTCAAGAAGGGAGTGAAGGCTAATTTTTCTGTCACACAGTAGTGATTTTTAGAATGGATTTTTGTTTGATATAGCATGTACAAGTAGCATGAATGATACAAGAACAGGTATGACAGCTGATTAGAATAGTATGGTCTTCCTCGATTAGTTTGACTCCCTGGAGGTCTCTCCTAATAATAAATATTTAACTTGCATGTAACAAATTTTACATTTTTTTTGTTAATTTTGCCTAGATCTAAAATAATCACAAGGTTCTTGATTAAACTAAACATATTTGGTCATTTATATAATTCAAGTACAAACTTATTTATTAATTACTGACCATTTACGAAAAATAAAACTACATTAGAGCCTACCAGTTTCGCCAGCAAACTGGCTTTTTCAAGGCGTTTACAGAGACATAAAAACTAGTAAATGCAAATTGAAAGGAACATAAAAAACATAAAAATAATAAACCAACTAGTAGCTAAGGTTACACGTTCATGTGACAGAGAGGACTTATTGTTCTTATTATCATGCATGTGTGTTTGTTGTAAACGTGTAATGTGATTACTGGCTAGCCGTAGTTCAGATTGATATAGACATAGGATCAGGTTTTTCAACGTACTGTTTAGGATTACACCCTGATTTCTGTTGAGGTTTCCACCAGTTATTAACACGATTGTGGCTTCTTGAATAAACGATGTCTGTAGTCGTCATCCAGATATGGCATGGAGCTGTTTTGCCACTCTATCGTGTGATTAGATGTACAGAAATGATGTGCTAAGCCAGAAGAGATACTTCTGTTGTGGTTTACATCACCAACATGTTCTTTTTGTCTGATTTCTAAACTCCATGAAGTTTGTCCAATGTAGGCAAGACCACAGGAGCAAGGAATGTAATATACTCCTGGATATTTGTAGAAAGGCACCTTATCTTTTGGGGATCCTAAAACTTGTCTGATGCTGGTGGTTGGTTTAAAGACCACTCTGATGTTGTAGGCTCTTAGTATTCTGGCTATTTGATAAGAAATTGACTTGATGAAAGGGATCACTACAGTAGAAATGTGCTGGGAGCGTTTCTTCTTGTCTGGGGTTGTCACCGTATAGATATTTTTTGATGATGTTCGGAGGATATCCATTTTGTGATAATGTGTTGGCTATTAGTGAGGGTTCAGTCTGTGTATCCTCTTCTTCTGATATAAACTTTCTGGCCCTATATTTCAACATGTGGATAATGCTCAGTTTGTATGTCTTGTGATGGTTTGAAGTATAATGAAGATATCTTCCCGTATCTATGGGCTTTCTGTAAATAGATAATTTGACACTATTTGATTGTTTCTTTATCAAGATGTCTAAAAAATGCAGTTGGTTGTTGTTTTCCACTTCACACAGATGTTTAGACACTGCCTTCAATCTAATTTCTTCAAGGTTAACAACACCATATACCAACAATTAGAAGGCCTAGCAATGGGAAGCCCACTATCACCATCTTGTGCAGACATTTTCATGGAAAAACTTGAAAAAGAAATTCTCTACACAATCTCCCCTAGACCATCTACATTATTATTATTATTATTATTATTCGTGACACCTCCAAGGAATTCGAAGACTCATCGCAGGAGGACACCTACAACTGTCTCAACCACTACATGGTGGAGATATGTTGACGATATCTTCATTATATGCTTAAAAAACCTAAAATCGTTTGTGGATAAAATCAACTCAATACATAAGATAAAATTCACTGGAAGTGGAAAACAACAACCAACTGCATCTTTTAGACATCTTGATAAAGAAACAATCAAATAGTGTCAAATTATCTATTTACAGAAAACCCATAGATACTGGAAGATATCTTCATTATACTTCAAACCATCACAAGACACACAAACTGAGCATTATCCACACGTTGAAATATAGGGCCAGAAAGTTTATATCAGAAAAGGAGGATACACAGACTGAACTCTCACTAATAGCCAACACATTATCACAAAATGGATATCCTCCAAACATCATCAAAAAACATTTATACAGTGACAACCCCAGACAAGAAGAATCACGCTCCCAGCACATTTCTACTGTAGTGATCCCTTTCATCAAGTCAATTTCTTATCAAATAGCCAGAATACTAAGAGCCTACAACATCAGAGTGGTCTTTAAACCAACCACCAGCATCAGACAAGTTTTAGGATCCCCAAAAGATAAGGTGCCTTTCTACAAATATCCAGGAGTATATTACATTCTTTGCTCCTGTGGTCTTGCCTACATTGGACAAACTTCATGGAGTTTAGAAATCGGACAAAAAGAACATGTTGGTGATGTAAACCACAACAGAAGTATCTCTTCTGGCTCAGCACATGATTTCTGTACATCTAACCACACGATAGAGTGGCAAAACAGCTCCATACCATATCTGGATGACGACTACAGACATTGTTTATTCAAGGAAGCCACAATAATGTTAATAACCGGTGGAAACCTGAATCAATCTGAACTACAGCTAGCCAGTAATCACATTACACGTTTACAACAAACATGCATGCGTGATAATGAATAAGAACAATAAGTCCTCTCTGTCATGCAAATGTGTAACCTTAGCTACTAGTTGGTTTACAATGTTTTTTTCTGTTCCTTTCAATTTGCATTTACTAGTTTTTATGTCTCCGTAAACGCCTTGAAAAAGCCAGACAGTTTGCTGGCGAAACTGGTAGGCTCCAATGTAGTTGTTTTTCGTAAATGGTCAGTAATTAATAAATAAGTTTGTATTTGAAGGTTCTTGATTATTATGTGATGATTAATTATTTACAATTTCTGAATGAGTAATATTTTCAGAATTGTTTGATTCCAGAGACAATTGGGAATTATCATCTGCTGATTCATTATATTTACATATTTCATTTCTATACTTGCAAATATTTGACTTAATTACTAGAATTCTGTTCTAAGCTAAGAGAATCATCACTATCAGAATCAAATTCTAAATGCTGAGATTCATTATATTCTCAAACTAAATTAGAGGGCCTTCCCTTTCCTGTGGATTATTTAATTCTAAGTTAAGCAATCTAAGATACTGTCACTATTTCATCCATATTATATTCTTTATGATTAATATCAATCTGATTGTACATTATGTGAATTATTATTATTTGACACCTCCAGGGAGTCCAAAGACTCATCGTGGATTATGTCCTTTGGAGATTCTGGAATTTTTTGCATTAGATTTTGTTTTAACTAAATTTCTCCTTTGCAGTGTATTTGAATTATGAGAATTTACACTATTTCTTTTCCTACTATTCTGATTGTGAACACGGTGCACAATTTGTATCAGGAAAACCTTCATCCTTCAAGATTTTATTCATATTCTCACCTAACATAATTAAATTTCTACTACCTAAAAAAAGTTATCTTTTTAACTAATCAAAATGTACTGTTTTGTCGGAAAAAGTACTAATTCAATTTTGATGAGTCATCCTTTTTCCAACTCAACATAAGGTAACGTCAAAAAGGATGGATAAGGACATACTTATGACTCCAGATGAAAAATGTGCTTTTTATGACTTAGAACATGTATATAATCAGTTTTAGTGGATATTAAGTAATGTTAGAGAAGCCAATAACCTGAACAGAGAATGTTTGTGAATTATTTAAGATAGGAAATCCATGTAAAATTGCTAAAAAGATGTATATAAGTTGATACAAGTATTAGGCCATGTCAAAGACAGTTCGGAGCCACGGTAACCAATCGGCCACCGCTGTGTGCATGACGACACCACCAAGAGAGGGCGCTGACTTGAGGTATATAGGTTTCGGCGCAGAATTCAATTACCCTCTTATTCGTCTGTTCCTGGTTTCCTGAGCAGAGAGCTGAGTAGCTGTGAAGCTTGCCGCCGTGCGCAGCAAGAATTTCCCCTTGCTGTACGTGCCACGTGTATCGTAGCTACAACTAAAATGTAACCAGAGTTCCAGAAGGAAGGGCTGCTGGTGAACCAATGCCAGTGTAAAAGTCAGTGAAAGAGTGTTCTTTTTGAGTAGAATAAAAGAATAGCGGAGACGCCATTGAAGCATATACGGTGAGGAGATCCGAAAATCTAGCTAAGAAGGTCCCAATAACAACCAGATAAAGCAAGAACGGTAAGCTGAAACCTTTTGTATTAAGATAGAGTAACCAGAGAGGAATAAGAAACTGAATGTTAAGGAAATAGCCAATTTCCATGTTGTGTTTAAAGAACTGTCTTCCTTTGGACATTTTGTCTACTCCTAAGGAACAAGCGGCATCTTAAGCTCGAGCTGAGCTGGAAACCGAGGCTTCGGACTGTTTATATTGCAAAAAGGAAATTAATGTTATCATGTTAAGTTTAATTTTGAATGCTAACTAAAATTCTGGGGGAGGACAAAGTTTGAACATAAGAAGGAATGTTATCTCATGTAAATTTGCTAGACGAAACACGTCTGATATAATCCTGGCATGGATTATATCAGAATATATACAGGCTTATATCAGATTATATCATGGATTATATCAGAATATCACATATATACAGGCTTATTGTAGAATAAGCCTGTATATATATGTGTATTTTCTATGTATGATAACTGAGTAACTCAGTAGAAATTAACAGAGTCTGAGAGTAGATATATAAGGAAGAGTATGATTCTGATAGTATAAGAAATTATAGAGTAGAACATTTTTTAGATGTGTTAACTTAAGAGGGGGGGGGGGAGCTCAGACTCTTTAGAATTGAAAGTTTGACTAAATTGTATCTCTGTGTTTTGCCAAAATAAATGTATTTCTTATGTTTAAACCAAGTGAGTCTGTCATGTTTCTGTGGATTGAATTACCGCTTGAAAAATCACGAACTGTGCATCAGAGGGGAATCCATTAGTAACTAAAGAACGGGACGACGACTGCAAACCTCTTGATCCCTGCATTCTTTTTTCAGTAATTTAAGATTGTATATCAGAATTCAGTTGCCGGCTGGCACAGTCATAAAATAATTATAAATTTGTCGGCAAACGAAATAACTGATAACATAAATAAGATAAAAGATAAAGGATAAAATAAATTAAGTGTAGACGGGAACAAAAAAAAGTGCGTTTGAGGAAAGAGAGGAGTTGTTTGCGAGAGACCGTTTACATTTGAATGAGGAAGGACGTAGGCATCTGGAGAGATTGCTGTTCTGAACGAGTCAGTGTGTCCCAGGGAGGATGATAGCAGGGGTGGCCTCTTGTGGGAATGGATACTTGGGAGAAGGGAGACAATGTCAGGTAAGACTGAGCCCAGTGGAGTCTAGAAGGGATAATGCTGGGTATAGAAACAATGGCATTTATATGCTGTATACTAATGCCAGGAGTATCCGGAATAAGGGAGAGGAATTGGTGGCGCAGATAGCATCAGCCTGGCCAAAAATTATTGCGATCACTGAGACGTGGTTGACAGAAGGGGGTATAATAACAGGAATAGAAGTCGCTGGGTATAGCATTTTTCGCCAGGATAGGAGGGGAAAGCGTGGTGGTGGGGTGCTGCTTATGATAAGTAATGACCTATGTCCTCTAATAGTGGAGAATTTGGAAGGTAGTGAGACAAATGATTTTGAGAGCGTATGGTGTGAGGTAGAGGTAGGCAAGACAGGATATTTAGTGGGGTGTTGCTACAGACCCAGGAGCACAGAGGATGGGGACCAGGAGATGTTTAGACAGCTAAGTTTGGCAAGTGCAAGAAGAATGATTGTTATGGGAGATTTTAACTTCAGTAGTATAAATTGGAGAGAGGAAGATGCATGTAACAATAGGGGAATGGAATTTCTAGAATTCTTGAGGGACAAATGTCTTAGGCAACATGTAACAGAGGGAACAAGAGGTTCAAAAATTTTGGATTTGGTTATAGCATCAGAAGAGTTGATAATAACTGAGTTGACGTCTCTCCCACCAGTTGGAGAGAGTGACCAAATGCCAGGAGTATCCGGATGATATGGTTTTGACTTGGAAAATGAATAGACATGCAGGAGTATCAAAGAGACGGGAACTTATGTGGAATTATAAGGCAGGTGATTATAATAGTCTTAGACGTCAACTTTGGGAAGTTTCATGGAGGGAGGAATTGGAAGGCAGGGATATCACCAGTGCGTGGGAAATTGTGAAAGAATATTTGTTATCAGCAATGGTAAGTGTGTATACCACGAGTGAAGAAGAGGGCGCAATTTGGAGTAAAGTGGATGACAAACAATATTAAACAGGAATTGCATGCGAAAAAGAGGCTATGGAAGAGATATAAGGAGACAGGTGAAGAGAAGATGCATTAAGAATATTAGACACAGGCCAGAAGAGTGACTCGTGTGGTAAGGAAAGCGAAACTGGAATATGAGAGGAGATTGGCCCTAAGATCCAAAGAAAATCCTAGGGAATTTTTTAGCTATGTGGCCAGTAGGAGGAGAAATGACTGTGGAAGAATGATATTGTGGGATAAAAATGGGAATAGAGTGACTGATGCAGAGGACATAGTGGAATTGTTCAATGAACACTTTATTGGAGTATTTCATCCTAGAGGAGTCAGTTTTAATGCTAGACGGATAGGACTGGTACGAGGTCTGGAGGTACAGGAGGAGAGTGTGTTTCAGATACTGAGTACTCTGGATGTCAGTAAAGCTGTGGGACTGGATGGTATTTCGCCACGAGTTTTGAGAGAATGTGCTAGGGAATTGACAATACCTTTAACGTGGCTTTTCAATGAAAGTCTGGCTTTGGCAAAGGTGCCCAGGGAATGGAAGGAAGGTAAGATAGTGCCATTGCATAAGGGTGGTAACAGACTGGAAGTGTCTAATTATAGGCCAGTCTGTGTGTCATCAGTAGTTGTTAAGATCTTGGAGAAAGTAGTGAGGGACCGTGTACAGCATTGGGCAGATGAGGGTAATGTTATCTGTGAGAATCAACATGGATTTGTGAAAGGACGCTCTTGTTTTAGCAATATGCTAGCCTTTTATAATAAAGTTACAAGAGCATTAGACGAGGGAAAGGCATATACTGCAATTTTCTTAGACTTGGCGAAGGCATTTGACAGGGTGCCACATGATAAGCTGATATTTAAGTTGCAGCACATGGGTCTGGATGTCAGATTGGTCAACTGGATTCAGGATTGGCTGTCTGATAGATATCAGAGAGTTGTGTATGGTGGAGCAGTTTCCAGGAGGCAGAGGGTTACAAGTGAGGTCCCACAGGGCTCAGTACTAGGACCTATATTGTTTAACCTTTATATCAATGACATAGCCAGTGGATTGCAGGGGGATATTCAGTTGTTTGCAGATGATGCGAAGCTTGGAAGGATTATTAGTAATAGTGCAGATGTGGTAGCCCTGCAAGAGGATTTAAATAAGCTAGATAGATGGGCAAATGAATGGGGGTGTCAGTTTAATGCAGCAAAATGTAAGGTCTTGAGGTTTGGGAAACATCGATGGGATGCTGCATACTCTATGGGAGGAGTTATACTGGAGGAAGTAGGGGAGACAAGAGATCTGGGGTTGATGATTGATAGAAACCTGAAGTTTAGGGGACATATTGCAAAGGTGGTGAAGGTAACACAGAGGATTGCTGCTATTATGAGAAGGACACTGACCTGCAGAGATAAGAGGGTTATCATTCCGTTGTATAAGTCTCTGATCAGACCACACTTGGACTATTGTTCTCAGATTTGGTCCCCAGGATTTGAAGGGGATAAATTAACTGTGGAAAGGATACAAAGACGGATGACAAAGATGGTTTCAGGACTGTACAAGGATAGTTATGAGGATCGGCTGAGAGAATGTGGACTGCAGAGTTTGGTGGATAGAAGAAGGAGAGGTGATATGATTGAGACTTTTAAACTGTTGAGAGGTGGTTACAGGGTTGACACTGGGGAGTTCTTTCGCTTGGTTGATCAGCGGGAAGGAGTGATGACAAGAGGCCATCCCTGGAAGTTACGAAAGGAAACTGTGAGCAAGAGGGTAAGGAGTGGTTTCTTTGTGTTGAGGGTGATTGAGCCGTGGAATGCATTGCCTGATGGAGTGTTTGGGAGCGAGAACGGTCAGTGGATTTAAGGAGTGGTATGATAAACTTTGTGTTTCTCAGGGGGGGACCTCCCCTCGATGAGTCTTGACAGACTTTATGTCTTAGAAAGGACCTCCCTCGATGAGTCTTTTGACTCCTTGGAGGCCTGAATAATAATAATAATAATAATAATAATAATAATAATTTAGAATTTCACTAGGATTTCTTACATCTCAAATTGTAAAATTTACAGAAAAAAAATTAGTCTAAAATTCTATGGACCTGAAGCTTTTCTTCCTAATTTTCTTACACTTTTTATGCTAGATTTATCATCTAACAATACTAAATTTCCTAGTGCAAATAACATACTTTCTGAAATGATTAATATATTGTTTTGTTATTTGTGAACCAGGTTCCTCATTCATCTTACCAACATGAATTTGGAACTTCTTTTCATCTTGATATAAAGGATTATCCTTAGCTGACTGATCATCATCAGATCCTAGAGATCTAGACAGGTAATCTGCTACCACATTTCTTTTCCTGGAATATAAGCCATATTAATGTTATATTCTTGTAGTTCCAGTGCCCACCAAATTTATACATTGATGTTTATCTTCCACACGACTATGGAATGACAAAGGCTGATGATTGGATTTTATTTTAATATGCTGTCCTAAGAACAATCTAAATTTTCTCAAAGATAAAATAAGCATTAGTGCCTCCTTCTCTAAGATCAAATAGTTCAATTATGAATCTGAAAATTTCCTATTCACAAAAGCTACTGGCCTAAAATCATTTCCTTTCTGATACGGCAGTAATGCATTCATTTGAAGCATCAGCAGAAAGAATTTCACCAAATTTAGGATAAATGAGAAGTAGAGCTTTAATGCTGTCAAATGCTTCTTGCTACACTTTACCTCAACTAAACCTACCACCTTTCTTTGTCAAATATATTAAGGGTCTCAGTAGTTGTGAACAGTTAGATTAATTCTCTATAGAAATTTAACAAGCTAATATATCTGCAAACCTGCTTAACTGTTGAATCTTTAAATGCACCTGTGGCATAACTATAAATAATAAATTACACGATAACCACAGTAATTAACTTTAATGAAATAAAGTACAGATATTCGTACTGAAACTAACAGTACATCATCAGTGTAGTTAACAAGCAAATCAAAGGCATGGAATACAAAGTACATACAGCAGTCGATGGTTTACCAATTAAAAACTGTCGCTGAGTGTCAGAGAAATTAATATTAATAATTATTACAAATATTATTAAAAACCATTTTTTTGATGGTTACATAAGATAAGAATCTCCCACTTTTGGGGGAGAGAGAGACAATCGTTCTGATTCAGATTTGGTAGATTTAAAAGGGCTTCACAACTTTCTTTGAAAAGCGTTCATATTTGAACTTGCATCTATGGAGAAAATGAGCTTTATTACATGGGATCTTGTGTTTTGTGTCAATACTATGTTGTGCCAGAACAGACTTTTGAGGTTTCATGTATTCGATATAATATTGATGTTCATTATTTTTTCCACAGAACAGCCTGTTTATCTAAAGTATGTTAGATTACATTCACACTGTATCTGGTAAACACCAGCTAATGATAGAGTTACCAGTTTGTATTTTGTAGACGGCAACAGGTGAGAAATTTTGTTGATTCGAAAATATATGGGAACAAGATATTTCTTCAAAATTCTGCCAATTGGTTCTGAGATGCCAGTGATATAAGTGATTGGAACCTTGAAGAATCCTGAGGTGTTGGAACATAGGTGTCAATTATCTGCTGGATTTGATTAGGTTTGTAACCATTACATTTCATTACATTTTGATAGTGGAAAGTTCTTATTGTAAGAGAGAGAGAGGAGCACACTTTATGTGCTCTATTACTTAACACCAATTTTTTGGGAGGTGTGATGAGCAGACTTTTGATTAATGTATCTGCCAATAAAGGTAGGTTTTCGATAAACACACTTATTGATAATTTACCGGAGATTGTGCATGTAAGAAGGATGTCTAAGAATGATAAACTACCAGCCTTTTCTTTTTCCATGGTGAACCGAATGCACTGATGAAGGCTATTGATCTGTTGTAAGAAAGTGGTAAGTTCTTCAGAATGACGCCAAATAGCAAAGACATCATCCATGTAACGAAACTAATGAGAAGGTTGGGGATAGATGGATGAGAACAAGAACCATCTAGACGATACCTTCTAGATGGTTCAAAAAATAGTTTGCAAAAGATGGAGAGAGAGAGGGCTACCCATTGCAGTACCTTCAACTTGTTCATAGATCTTGTTTTCTCAGCTGAAATATCCTGAATGTATAACAAATTCAAAAATCTTTGCAATATCAGGAGAGTAATCATCATAAAGTAAATTAACAGTGTCAGTTAATGGAATATTGGTGAAGAGGAAAACAATGTCAAAGCTCACTAACAAGTACGACTCTTGTATTTGAATATCCTCGATTTTTTCAAGAAAATGTGTGAAATTTTTGATGAAGGATATCAGGATTGTCCTGTATGGACAGTTAATAAACGTGACAGAAATTTAACCATTCTATAAGTGGGAGAGTCAATACAATTCACGATAGCTGGATAACTTTCTTCATGAATTTTTGGGAGACCATATAAATGAGGAGTTCTTCCAAATAAGTGTGCAACTTGTCCACAGTATTTTGATCCCAACTGACATCATCAAGGCAGCTTATTTATATGTTCAATTTGCGTTTTTGTAGGGTTATGATTAATTTCTTGATAGGCAGAGGTATCCTGTAAAAGGCAGCCTATTTTTCTCTCCTAGTCAGCCTTATCCATTACCACTTTACCTTTATCTGCTTTCGAAATAGATATATTGCTATTTTTTCTTAATGAGATTAGCACACGTTTCTGCAATCGATAAGTTTGATGGAGGTAATTGCCTCTTATCTTAAGTAACCATCAAAAAAAGTTTTTAATAATATTTGTAATAATTATTAATATTAATTTCTATCACTCAGCAACAGTTTTTATTTGGTAAACCACCAACTGCTGTGTGTACTTTATATTCCGTACCTTTGATTTGCTTGTTGTCTACAATGATGATGTACTATTATTTATTATTATTATTACTCCAAGACCTCATGGAGTCAAAGACTCATCTGGGAGGTCCTTTTATCACACACACACATCTTATCATACCATGTCTTAAACACACTCAAACTCCTTGCAGACACCACACTCTCAGGCAAGGCATTCCAATCATTCACAACCCTGCACGAAAAAAAACCTGCCTCTCACTCCCCTACTCACACACTCTTTATACGGTTTCCAGGGATGACCTCTGGTTCTCCCCTGATCTCCCACTATTCTCTGTAGAACTTCTCCACCATTGATCTTATAACAACCCCTTACCAACTTGTAGGTCTCTATCATATCTCCCCTTCTCTTCCTTCTCTCCACCAGACTCTGCAAATTACATCTTCTCAATCTTTCCTCATACTCAACATTCCAGAGGTCAGAAACTACCTTAGTCAGTCACCTTTGGACCCTTTCCAACATCTCTTCATCCTTCTGAAAACCCGGTGACCGGTGACAAATCTGGGCACAACAGTCCATGTGTGGCCAAATCAAAGCCTTATACAATGGAACAAGAATCTCCCTACTTCTACACGTTAGTGTCCTCCGCATCATTCCTAGAAGCCTTTGTGTTGTCTTCACAATTTTGGCGATGTGTTCCCTAAATTTTGGATCCTTATCCACTATCACCCACAGATCTCTTATTTCCTCTACCTCCAACAATATATTCTCACCAAGCATAAATTCTGCATCCTATTATAATAAATTTAGTTTAATCCTTTATCCAAGGGTGAGCAAACAAAGTTTGCACACCCTTGGATAAACATCTGAAAGTATCTTCAGAATTGGGGTAAGGTGGTACAACACCGAGCAACTCGTTGCAAAGGTGGAGCAAGCTAACATCACTCCTATCTCAATATCTCCCATAAAGCAAAACACATCTCCTTGTGGATATGTATAATGTTATGCATTAAGGGAGAGGCCAGACTAGTTTTGACCTTTATTGAGGTCTCTTCAGTGGGAGCCAGGCCCAAGTGGAGATACCAGGCAGAAACATTAGCAAGGTCATCTCTACCTATAGGAGTTATGCATAACTCCTATAGGTAGAGTTATGCATAATATGCATTATACTATATATGCATTAAGGGAGTTATGCATAACTTCCTTAATAGAGTGATGTTATCTTGCTCCACCTTTGCAATGAGTTGCCCAGTGTTGTACCACCTTACCCCAGTCCTGAAGATACTTTCAGGCACAAACTTTGTTTGCTCACACTTGGATAAAGGATTAAACTAAATTTATTATAGTCTAACCAAGTGAAAAATAAACTTTCTGCATCCCATCTTTGTTTTCCAAATTTTAAAACCTTACATTTTGCAACATTGAACTCACATCTCCATTTCTGTGCCCAATCACTCAATTCATTCAAGTCTTCTTGCAAGGCCACAACATCTCCACTACTCTTTATGGTTCATCCCAACTTTGCATCATCTGCAAACAACTGAATATCTCCATCCAAATCTTCGCCAATATCATTAATATACAGGTTAAACAGTAATGGCCCTAAAAGAGACTCCTGGGGCGCTGCACTTGATTTTCCTTTTCCTGGATATCGTTCCCCCATACACAACTTGTTGATACCTATCAGATAGCTAATCTCCAATCCAATGCACTAATCTAATATCCAACCCCATCTGCTCTAGTTTGACTGTCAACTTATAATCAGATACTCTATCAAAAAGCCTTTGTGAAATCCAAGTATATTACTGTGTATCCTCCTCCTCTGTCCAAGGAAGCAATCACTTTATTGTAATAAATAAGTAGATTACTAAAACATGACTTCCCTTTAGCAAATCCATGCTGTCCATCAAAGATAATACCATTGTTGTCAACCCAACTCTGGATCCTAGTTCTCACAAGCTTCTCCAACAACTTAACCAACACCTGACACACAGATAGGCCTTTAGTTTGATGCTTGAGCTCTATCACCTCCTTTATAAAGTGGCACAATCTTGCCCTCCTTAGGAACCTGACCAAGTGCAAGACTCTTATTAAAAAAATATGTCAATGCAGGTGTCAACTCCCTGGCACATTCCTTCAGAATATGCGGTGATATATTATCAAGTCCCACAGCCTTATTTACATCTGGTTTACTCAACTCCCCAAACACCTCCTACTCACTTACAGCCACTCTCTCCTGCCCATCATCAACTGCTCTCAATCTCTCCATGAAGTCACATTCACAAGATTGAAAGATCTTTATGTACTGCTCATTAAGTATCTCCACCACACATTCTGCAACAGATGTCTTTATACCATTTCCTCCAATCAATGTCATCCTTCCGTAATCATTCTTTCTTTTGCTGGCTACATATCAAAAGAACTCCCTAGGATTCTTTTTGGCTTCATTAGCTAACTGCTGTTCATACCTCTCTTTAGCTAATCTCAACCAACCAAGTCACCCTCCTTGCTTGGTCTTTGTAGACCTCATGAAATTGGTTATTTCCACTTCTCTTATGCTGCCTCCACAATGCCCTTTTATTACTATTATTATTATTATTACTATTATTACGGGCAACTCCAGGGAGTCATTAGACTCATCGAGGGAGGCCCCAAATCATATTCATCACAACTATTTGACATTCATACAGTAACTATCATACCTCGCCTTAAACTCATTCACTGTCACAGCATCCACCACAGACTCAGGGAGCGCATTCCACTCATTCACTACTCTAAAAGTAAAGAACCCAGCTCTAACACCTTTACTAACCACACTTTTGCCCAGTTTCCATGGATGTCCCCTAGTCCTTCCGCAACCAGCCCTGTTCTCAAAAATACCTTCTGAATTAATTTTATAGAAACCCTTCAGTAATTTGAATGTCTCAATCATATCTCCCCTCCTCTGCCTATCAACCAATTTTTGCAACCCACAAATCCTCAACCTGTTCTCATACGGTTCATTCCACAGACCTGCTATCATCTTGGTCACTCGCCTCTGGATCCTCTCCACCTCCTCCCCATCAAGAAGAAACCTAGGTGACCAAATCTGAGCACAGTAGTCTAGATGGGGTCTTATCAAGGCTCGATACAGAGGAACAATAACCTGCTTGTCTCTGCTTGTCAACGTATTCTTCAGCAACCAAGTGATTTGATGAGCTGATTTGGCCACTTTTGCAATGTGTCCCCTAAATTTCAATTCCTTATCTACCAACACTCCTAAATCTCGTGCCTCATCAATTTCCTGGAGCACGGTTCCACCAATGCAGTAAACTGCCGCCAATCTTTTCACCCCAAAATGCATAACCGTACATTTTGCCACATTAAACTGACATCCATTCTCCTTAGCCCAGACCTCCAATCTATCCAAATCATCCTGCAAAATTTTGACGTCATCAGCATTCACTATTGCCCTACCCAACTTCGCATCATCCGCAAACAAATGAACTGTTCCTCTCAGATCCTTTCCTATATCATTTATGAACAAATTAAACAGCAGTGGTCCAAGAACAGATCCTTGTGGCACACCACTAGTCACAGGCCTTCTTGTGGACTCTACTCCTGAGTAAACCACTCTCTGATATCTCTCCGTCAACCACCCTCCTATCCATCTCACCAACCCTATGTCCATCCCCATATGCCCCAATTTACTGATTAGAATTCCATGTGGTATCCTGTCAAAGGCCTTGGCAAGGTCCAGTAGAATCACCGTAAACCCATTACCCTTATCCAGTTCAGCCGTCACTGTGTTATAATACATGAGCAAGTTACTGAGGCATGATCTACCCTTCACAAAACCATGCTGTCCCCGATACAGTATCCCATTTTCTTCTATCCAATCTTGTATTTTCCTCTCGACTATTTTCTCTAAGACCTTGATAATGATTCCTGTTATGCTGATTGGCCGGTAATTTTCAACAGCAGCCTTGGAACCACCTTTGTGCAGTGGAACTATTTTCCCCTCTTTCCACCCCCTTGGGACTGACCCAGTCCTGAGGCTCAAATTAAACAAAATGGTCAAGGGCACTGACAATTCTTTGGCCGCTTTACGTACGACACGAGCTGGTATACCATCCAATCCCACAGATGTATTGACATTGAGGTTCTGTAATAGACTAGTTACCTCTACTTCATTCATCACAATTCCAGTATAAGCTGTTGGTTCTTCCATTCCTGCAAAGTCACCACCTGGATGATATACTCTTGCAAAGTGCTCGCTCAGTAATTCCACAATATCGACTGATTCGGTTACCTCCCTACCCTCAGCATTTTTTAAGATCATTCTACCATGAGCATTTTTCCTTTTACTTGCAACATATTGAAAAAACTGTTTGGGATTCTCTTTAGCCTGCGTGGCCAATTTCCTTTCGTAATCTGCTTTTGCTTTTCTTACCACCCTTGTTACCATCTTGGCCTGAGCTTTATACTGTTCCTGCGCCTGATGGTCACCTTTCTCCTTAAATTTCCTCCACAATTGTTTCTTTTTTTGCAGCTCAAGCTTAATAGTGTTATTCATCCATTTAACCCCTAATTGATTTATTATTCGGACTCTTGGTATACAGTCAACCACTGCCTCCTGCAAACAGTTCTTAACCACCTCCCATGCACTATCAACATCCAGCCCTTGCAGTTTTACATGCCATGGCATTGAGCCAAGCACACACCTAAGCTTGTCATACTTACCAGCCCGGTAATTCCACATGTACCCTGTCTTAATTGTAAATTCGACTCCTTTAGCCACCTCCCAAGTCATGACTTTATGGTCACTCTCACCAATTGGTGGCAACATGGTCATGTTCATTACAGCCACATTCTCGGTTGCAATTACTAGGTCCAGCACTCTCTTCCCCCTGGTATTTTCCAATACATGTTGCCGTAGATAGTTGTCCCTTAATAACCGCATAAAATCCAATTCCTTCCTCCCATGTGCCCTCTCCTCTTTCCAGTCAATGTTACCATACTTGAAATCACCCATAATGATTACCCTCCTTCCACTCATTTCTTCTATTTGCTTATGCATACTATCCCCACCATCCACTCCATCACCCGGTCTATAGCAGCACCCAATTGTATATTTTGTTCTGCTGGATTGTATCTCACACCAAACAACCTCAAATGTGCTTTTTTCCCCATCATGCAGTTCAACTTCTATACTCCTTGGCTGAAGATCATCAGCTGTCATCAATAACACTCCTCCCCCCTTTTTATTCACCGTCACTCCTGAACACGCTATACCCGTCGCATTCAATCCCACTAGCTTTATCATCTTCTGTCAGCCATGTTTCACTAATACCGACAACCTCTGGCCTGGAAGTGCCAACCATGGCCAAAAACTCTTCCTTCTTGTTCCTAATACTCCTGGCATTAGTGTACATGAATCGCAGAAGCCCATTTGTCCCATCCTTACTTTGATGCCTTATACTAACTATCCCATTCTGATTTGTTGTCCGTCGTACTTGCTCGGGCATAATATACTCATTCGTACACTTAACTGCCCCCCCCCTAAAGTCAGCATATCTACTCCCCCCCCCTCTTAATAAATCTAGTTTCCCTGAGTCGGTACATCCACTTCCACATCATTCATCAACACTCTTTCAAGTCTCCGTACACCAACTCCATTCAAATGCAATCCATCCATCTTATATAAGTCCTTTCGCCCATCGAACTCATTCCACACATCCACAAATTCCACACCACTCTCCATGCATAACCCACGCATAAAGTCATTGGCAATTATGGCCCTCCTTCTAAACACTTCACTGTCATACCGCGGTAAGATACTCGCCATCCTAACTCTCTCACTCTTCTCTTTTGCTACCTCAAACAACTCCCTCACATCCTCTATCATTTCCATTTTGTCCTGTTTCAAATCATTCGTTCCTGCCACGATTATCATCTCTTTCACCCTCTGTTTTTGCAGTCGAATAGATTCGCTGACGTCCTTTATGATCGCACCCGGCTGGTACGACTTCGTTAAACTCTCAATTATTACGCCTCTTAATAGCAAATCCCCATACAGCACTCGCTCCTTCATTTTATTGACGTTTGCAAACATTCTATTATTTGCCGTCACAGACTTCCGCCGGTTATTTGTCGGTACGTTCAACACACATTTTTCCATACGCTCCAGTTGTCTTTTAGCTCTGTGTATGGCACCATTTAAACGGGCAATTTCGCTACTCGCATTTATCTCACCATTTTCATTATCGATCAAATCATCCATTCTTTCTGTGTTTCTACCTTCAATTACATTTTCGGCGATGCTCTCACACCTATCTGGCACTACCACGCAATTCTCTAGCACACCGCCATTTTCTACATTCTGACTATCGTTCACGATATCGCTCTCGACACACGAAACACGCTTGAAGTCCTCATTCTCTTTACACTTTTTACACATATTAACTCCACTATCACTTTCTAACCAGACTCCCACCGCTCTTCGCAAGGCATACATCTCACAGACAGCAAGCACATTGCATAAATTCGTTTACATCAAAACTCTATTTTTCTCTCTATCATGCTTAATCTCTTTATTCATCCATCTAACACCTACCTTATTTAACCTTTTCACCCTTGGAATACATTTAGACATTGCATCTGCTAGATAGTTTTTGAAAATCCTCGCACTGCTGGCAACTACCCAGGTAATCAACTCATGGTCACTCTCACCAATTGGTGGATGATTTGACACCTCATTTATAATTACATCCTCTGATGAGATGACCAAATCCAAACCCTTAATCCTCGTGTGCCCTCTGTTACATACTGTCTAAGGTAGTTATCCCTCAAAAACTCATTTTCTTTACTTCCAGTTGCTATCTCTGTTATGTACTGTTACTTTCAGTACAAAATCTGTACTTTTATTTCATTAAAGTTAATTACCGTGGTTATCGTGTAATTTATTATTTACTGCTTAACGGTTTCTGGAGGTTTATCTGATAATATTATTGTTATTAGACAATATCTCCATGGAGTGTAGAGACTCATTGTGAAAGACCCAAACTAACTATTATACATGAAATCTATCATAGATCTCCTTAAACTCATTCACTGTCAGCAAAATGTCACTGTCAACTAATTCTGGCAATCATTCCACTCATTCACCACTTTTCATGCAAAAAATCTGGTCTGCACACCCCTGATAACCACACTTTTACACAACTTCCATAGATGACCCTAGTTCTCTATTTGCAATATATTGAAAAATTTCCTTTGCATCAATTTTATAAATCGCCTTTAATATCTTAAGTTTCTATCATGTCTCCTCTTTTCTGCCTATCAACTTAACTTTGTAACCCATATATTGAAAAACTTTTCATCTGTCCTCATAGGGAGCATTTTATAGATCTATCACCAGCTTAGTGACTCATCTCTAAATCTTGTCTGCCACCACCTGGTCTCCAAGAAACCCACTTGACCAAATCTGTGTACAGTAGTCAAGATGCAGCCAAATCATAGCCTTATAAATAAGGATAACCTCTCTATCTTTACTTTTAGCATGTTTTTTCAACAAACATGCTAACAAGTAAAATAGGGTCGGCTTAACATGGTAAACAGGCAATGTGTCACATCGGGGTACCTTCTTCAAGGGGTGCTGAAGTGGGTACAAAGAATAAAATAAAAATGCATTTTAATATTAGCATTAGTGCATATCCAGATTTTAAAAAATGTGGATACGCACTAAATATATTGTAATAAATACTATGACTTTTAATAACATTTAGCAAGAAGTGCTAGTTGTTTTTTGCTATGTGTAGTATAGAGCTGTCAGAAGCACTAAACGAGCTGGGCACTTGACCGGGGCGTTCTGTTACGGGGAGGTGCCTTACACTACTGACCTTTTTTTATATATATATATATATATATATATATATATACACGCAGCGCATTTGCCAGTTAAGCCAGAAAGCATGCACGAGTATCCGGCTTAACTTCTATTACGAAGTGACATCTGAGCATTTTTTATGGAACAGACCTCAAGCATTGTTTGTAAATCATTGAACTGTTGATTGCTAAACACATTGAATGTGTAGTTAATTCACAGTGAGATAAATAGATTCAAAATTTAATCAGCAAAACATTTATACAAGTATTTATTTATTTACATTTATTTTTATGTCTTACCAAATTTTTTGTTCAATAGATTTTTTACTTTGGAATAAATTTGGGCATAATGGAGATGAAAAAAAATTATCCAGAGCTGCAAATAAAAAAATGAACAGTAAAAGAACTTGAAAAAGAAACAAAAAGGGCAACTAACTAAATTTCTCAAAAAGCCTGAAAGTTCATCCACGTACCTCTTAGATAAATTAAAAGATTTAAATTTAGATATTAAAAATTTGCAGAAAAATATACAATAACAGGGCAAACATGTGAGGAAAACACACCGGTGTTCAGACGCATCGAATATTAACCCTTGAACACTTTGTCCTGTTTGCAGCATGCACACACACACATTAAATTTGGTGATCACTGATGCTGCTAAACTTAATACTGAAACAGTTTTTTTTTTTTTAGCACTATACAAGAAATTTATAATTTCTTTAGTACTTTGACTAATGATGGGATGTACTGAAAAAGTACACCAAAACTGAACTTTATCAGATAGGAAGCAAGGATTGACGCTCTTTGTTTGCTTAGATATAATATTGGAGAAGTTTTAATGATAATATTCAAATTGACAAGAGCACAAAATATAAAGCAAAAACATTAACTTTGAAAATTAAATATTATGGTTTTTTTATGTTCATCAATAATCTGGTATGAATTTTGTGCAGGATCAACGTAGTGAGTAAAATGCTTCAGAATCCAAACGCAAATTTAAGTGAATCTATAAATGAATTAAATTATGTAATCGACTTTACTAAAAAATTCAGATCGGATGAAAATTTTAATGTTATACTTGAATTGGCAAAAAAAGTGTTAGCATTAGATTTAAAAATTTCTTGAGTTCAAAAGCAGTACACTACGCAGACGTAAGAAGAGATTGTTCTGTTAGGAATGTTCTGGCGAAGCACCACTTGATCCACAAGATAACTTTGAAGTTACATTTTTCCTTCCAATTGTGTACTCTATTATTAATTCTTTGGCTGAAAGGTTTGATCTCTTGACAAGTCGCTTTATAACATATTTCAGTTTTTATCCAATTTCTAATATGGGTGAAGATACTTTAAGAAAACACTGTGATGATTACAAGTTGTGTTGACTGATGGTGAAGAAAAGGGTATTTGTGCCATGAATCATATAATGAAATACAAATTCTAAAGGGCATCATACAGGATAGCAACAGCTTTAGACCCACTGAAAATATTGCAATGTATATACACAAATGATTTTGAAAGTGCCTTTATTAATTTAACAATTTCTCTTCAAATATTTTTGACACTTCCAGTTTCAGTAGCAAATGGTGAACAATCATTTTGAAGACAAACTAATGTAAAAAAATATAGATCTAGTATTTTACAAGAAAGAGAGGTTAGACTGTCAATGATTGCAATAGAAGGTGATATCTGCAAGAAACTAGAAACAAGTGAAATTTTGAATGAATTTGCTTCCATAAAATTAAGAAAAGTAAACTTTTAAATCATTCAATTTTTTATTACATAAAATTAAATTAAATTAAATATTATATTAAAATTTTATTACATTTGAAAAATTTGTTGCTGCAATGCTTACATTGGTGGATAAGGCACTGTTAGTGAAGTTGCTTTATATAAGTGGAGGAATCGGTAGAAGCCTTAAGAAAGTTTTGAACACAGAAAAGAATGAAGAAAGGTCGAGGTCCTATCACTCCTGCCAGACTATCACTACTGTCTCTAATACGACGTTTCGAAGAAACTGGAAATTTGTCAGATCGCCCTCGCACCGGCAGACCAGTGTTATCTGAAGTCCATGCCAGCATTGTGGCATCACAAATGAATGCCCTAGTGCCACAATCAACAAGCAGTGTAAGCAGTGAACAGGAAGCTGCAAGAATCACAGGCATAGCAAAAACGTCTGTATTCCATATCCTTCATGGTGTGTCAAAATTGTATCCATACAAGCTGGGCAGCTTGTATGAACCAACTTGTTACTAAGTGACACCACTAAGAAGGAGGAATTCACAAGATGGGCTTTGATAAGTCGCAGAAGATCACAATGGCTATACAACTGGACAGAAGCGCATTTTTCATTGCATATGCATTTCAACTGTCACATGCAATGAAAAAGGAGTGATAGGACTTTGATCTTTCTTCATTCTTTTCTGCGTTCGAAACTTTCGTAAAGCTTCTGCTACCCCACTTACACAAAACAATTTCACTAACAATGCCTTATCCACCAATGTAAGCAATCACAGCAACAAATTTTTCTTTTCACAAAAATAATTCTGTTCACCCCAATGACTGGAAATTCTCATGTATTCATTATGAGCTGCCAGTGGTACACCCTGCATTTTACAGAACTCTCATTTGCACGCATTTGCAAATGCACACAAATGAGGCATGTGGTACAGCACCCTCTATCAGTGCAAATTTGAACTAAATTTTTTCTACCTGCCAAAAAAAAAAATTCCCCTCATTGCGATTCACTTTCATGCAAACTGCACTCTAATATATCAATTTTCCTGATTTTTATGAATTACAGAAATATTTTGGGACTTAAGAGACACCCTGTATGTGTTTCGAAATTTTAACCTTTACATTTTAACTACATTTTAAAAAAATATAAGGGGGGGGCACCTCAACTTAAAATTGCATTGGGGTGCCAGCTACTGTTTCAACATCCAAGTAATCCTTTGAGACATTTTACCAACTTAGCTGCTGCCTCTGTCTTGGAGCCACCTTTATGCAATGGAACTATTTTACCTCTTTCCATATGCCTGGAACACTATCAGAGCTGAGACAGATTGATCTTCATCAGAGGCAATGCCAATTCTCTTGCACATTCATGTAGTACACAGGCTGACATGCCATCCAGTTCCACTGCTGTTTTCACATTCATATGTTTAAATATACTGAACACCTCTTCACTTTAAAGATAGATCTCTTTAAAACACTCCATAGGATTTTGCAATGGATATCTAGGTCCTCCCCGTATACTGGAATAAAAAGGCGTTAGCTGATTTTTTTTTTTTTTTTTTTTATCATCTAGGTCCTTTGAATACACTAGCAGAGCATTCTTGAAAACAGATGACTCCATTTCCCCACATATTTGATAAGACAGAATTCATTAAAAATTGAAATAATTTGGCAGAATTTCTTGCACTTTGTGGTAATCTACATAGCTGATATTTCTGCCATCTAGTAGTAAAAGAAAAGTATTCTTTATCTTCTTTCTTCAAAGGGATCTGAAAGTGGCCAGAATTTAAATCTAGTATTGTGAAATACTATGTTCCTTTCAGACAGATCAATAATTCTTCACTCTTACAAAGTGGGAAATCAATAGCCTTTTTAACTTTATGGATGGCTCTCAAGACCAAGACAAATCTTAGACTTCCATTTGGTTTTTCAATTAAGCTGAATGAGCAATTCCATTGAGAATTTGATTTCAAAATTATTCCTGCAGTGATGCTCTCTGGAAATGCTCCATGTACTTCAATGGAGTCTGATATTGCCTAATATAAACAGGAGATTGAGTACAAATTTGTACTGAATGTTCTACTGCATTAGTGCAAAAAACAAACAATATCCTCTGTGAATATACCAGAGAAAAATTCAAAAGCAGATTTAAAGAATTTTGCAATTCTATTCTCTCTTCAGTTTGCAACTCTCTTCATTAGTATTTGCTAATTTCATTAAATTCTTCACTAGGTTCTCTTTTATTTCTTTAATGTTTTCCTTCTTATCATTACTTAGATTCTCAATATTAAGCATGTGATTTTTTTTAAACTATTGGAAATTGCTCTAATTTCCTTTGCAACTTGATATTCTGTCAAAACAGTATTCCTGTCCACACAAGGATACTGTACCATCCACAAAATCACATGTGAAAAGCATGATGCTTCAAAAAATCAATTCCAAATATTACTTGTAGAAAGTAATACTAGGGCAACTGATGTGAAGTCATTAGCCTCTATATATACAAGTTTCCCTGTCATGAAGTTACTTCATGTGCAAACTTTATTTGCTTATACTTGGATAAAAGATGAAACCAAGAATATAATTTATGGCATCTTTAATTTATCCATGACTTGTACATTGAATTTAGAGATTCTAGAAGAACTAATAATGGATGACAAACTTCCAAAGGAAAACAAGGAATTGAAACAAGTGTTTATTTGCTTATCAGCTGAAATTTCTGATACAAAGATGCCTTTAGCTTAACTGGATAACTTAAAACTGATATGTCATTTGGAATTAGTTTTAATGTTGTTAAACTAACTATAAGATGTGAGTGCAATATTTCAAAAGGCACATTTTAAAATCCTTGTAGAACTGCCAAAGGATTATCTCCATTAGTATAAAGAGCTAAGGTTACATTAAACTCTTTCAGGGTTTAATCTACATTTAGCTTTACCTATGTGTGATGAATGGTTTGACATTTCTGTTCTTGCTAATATTATATTAGAATAATAAATATTTCTGAATTTTCTATACTCTGATTTCTTATATTGATAATTTATTCCTAACACAACAGCTCATTTTAGAAAAATGACCGAGTCTATTACATCTAAAACATGTTGGAACATATCTCTTTTGAGATGTTTTATTCTTGTCAGGAACATTAGATTTGTACGAGAAAGACTGATTATCTATAGGAGGATTCTGCATTAAATTAAATTAATTTAATTATATTGTTAAATCAGATATCATTTTAAACAGAAGTTCCTGTCCTTTTACAATTGGTCTATGATGTCTTTCTATTTCTTCACTAAGAAATTCTTTTAGTGCCTCTAATTTTCCCATGGACTCGGATTCTGGAACATCATCAGTTAAATCATTAGAAAATACCTCAAACTGTTTCTTTTTCTTGGCACATATTTGAAACTACCCTTCTCTCTCTTTATCTGCAGTCGCTGTGTCAGGAGAATGGTTTTCTCTGTAAAAGTTTAGCCATTTAGTGTTTGTGGAATGGAATATGTCTTAGTCTTTGTTCTTTAACAAGCTGATAACACTCATCCAGAGTTTTAACCTTTTTTTGATATGTCATTTGAAATGACAGCTGTTCTTTCAAATTGTCTCTAAGGCCATGCCTAAATTGATGAAACAGTAAGCATTCTAAACAGGGTCTCTCTCTTCAAAATGGAAGATTAAATCCATGAGCAATAATCAAAGTCTGTGATAATACTCCAAAAGAGACTCCCTATTACCTGAATGCAATGATAAATTTTCCAAATATCAGGCCCAACTCCCCCATATTTGAAAATTCTGATATCTGCATTCTTTTAATATTGCAAATTGTCAGTGTCTCTTAATAATGGGAAATGTGTTTAAGAATGTTTTGGCTTTTCCCAATAATTTATTACTAAGTATAATTAACAAATGGAAATCTGACCATTTTCCTAAATTCCTAATTGTTTATGCATATTTCAAAAATGTTTCTATGCATTCATGACTATCACCTGAGAGTGAGATTGTTAAAAGTTTGGATTAATTAACCTAAAAAATTCTTCATCCTTAATGGAAGAAACTTAACTAAAAGAATTAGCCATTTTTCTCGAATCAAAATTACTTGGAGTCTAAAATAAAGTTAAGTCACAATCAATCCTGTCGACTGCGCCATTGTTATTTATCATGTTGGCTGTTCCAGTTATGTTCAAGTCCTGTCAGCTGCACCATTTATGTTAATATCTCTGTAATAAGATTGTTTTTACACCAACAGTTAAGTAATTATACAAGAGTTCAATCCAATTGGTGCAATGATTTAGACATAACTCTTATTTTTAAGAGTTAAGTCTAAGATCCAAGAAATGATTGACTCACGGTCATATATATAAACTAAAACTAAATAAAACTATATACATCATAAAGAAAATTAATTTAAGAACTATAAAAATTATTTGGATCCGATGCCTAAATTAAAATTATACATTAGAGATCTCCTTTATCATTATAGGATAAATCCATTCTCTCTCTCCCCTTCTAGTAACTTAGGCAATTTTAATTACAAGAAACATAACTAATTCTTTACCAGAGAAACAGTTGCTTTTACTACTTTATAAACGTTATATCAGTTGCTTTTACTACTATTATTTATAAACGTAGAATTCTTCGTTAAAGCCACTTTACAGTTTCAGATCTGATTTGCAAACTGCTATCATCTGTAAATGGATAGTCAGCTTTCTTTCTGGTCATGGTGGACAGCACCCTCTCTTCAAGCTTCGCCACCAATGTAGGAGTGCCTTGGCTCCATTCTCTCTTCTATCCTCTTTCTCTTATACATAAATGACTTATTCTCAACCACTACAAATCCTATCCATAGCTTTGCCAATTACAGCACTCTGCATTCATCATCCTACTCCTTCAACAAACCATGTAGTAGCCAAATTCCCTTACATCAAGATCATCTGCAACCAGTGACTTACACATTGATTTCCACAGCTTCAGTGGGGCAAGGATAACCTAGTCACCTTCAATGTTGCCAAAATGCAGTCCTGCCTTTTCTCTCGCAAAAGGGATCTCAGCTTGCTTTCCCTTATCCTCAGTAATACACATCACAAGACAGGATTAACGCCCCCCCCCCCCATTGACATTTACCTCCAACCTCTCCTGACACACACATATCATTAGTTTCCTCAGCTTCTAAAAAACTAGGCATTCTTTTCTGCTCAAGAAGCTATTTTACACCCACCCAGCCACTAACTCTATATAGTCCCAAATCCACTCATTCTTAGAATACTAGTCACACATTTGGGGTAGTGCACCTAAAACTTTCTTAATGCTGTCCAGAAGAGAACAATTTGGCTCAATGACCTCAATCTCTATTTCAGCTGTCTCTTCTATAGGTACTTCCATGGTCACTGCTCCAGTGAACTGGTAAACATCATTCCTTCATTTACTGTTAGGCCTGTTATAACAAGAGCAGAAGCTGTTCAACATCCCTTTTACAGTACACCAAACCTGCTTTTCCTTATTTATTCCATCTACCTCTGTCCTACAGAACAGCCTTCCCCATGTGTTTTCCAACAATTTCAAATCTACAGCTCTTTAAGAATATCAATAGGTTTCTTCTTTCTCAACCCCTATCTGCACCTCACACATGGTACTAATGTGCTACGGGTTCTTGTACTTCCTCCAAATCATGATGGCAAAAATATTTTAAACAAAGGTGTTGAAAGAATGGCTACAAGTTTTTGGATGTCTCAGAAGGAAGAATGGATTTATATAAGCGGAATGGTCTGCAGTTGAATGCATTTCATTATATCAGAAGTTTAGAGAGATTTATAGGCATGAGACCTAATATAGAAAATTAAGGAACCTACATTATGATAGGGGCAATGGAGAGAATCTATGCATAAGAGCATCTAAATTATGCAACTATATGAATGATATGAATATGCTTAATAATGGAGATGATTATGATGAAAAGATGATTGTGTGCTCATGTAGTTTGGACTTATATACATGCAAGAATGTCTATAAGCGAAGAGATGTGAAGATGAATCAAGTTGTCCAACTAGGTCATGAAGACTACAAATGGGAGTTTTCAAAAAAGCATGGGAGCAGTTTATTATGTCTGTACATAAATACCAAGAGTATAAGGAAGAGAGGGCTTGAGTTTGTTGCTTCAGGGTATAGGTTGTGCCCTCAGGTTATTGGCATTAGTGAGACTTGGCCAAGAAGATAAATTAACTGGTATTGAATGTAAAGGGAAACTGTATATTTAGGAAGGATAGACAAGATAAGAAAGTCAAGATGTGATGCTAATGATACTGGATGATTTGAGTCCAGTTAAAACAGATAGCTATGACTAAAATATTAGTAACAGCTTTCCATGTAGGCAGTGAGTCTGAAGCTGTATGGTATGAGATAGAGATTAACAAGATCAAACACAGTGTGGTGTTGCTACACACCTACCGGATCAGCTGCTAGTGACAATGAAATGCATTACTAAATAAACCTAATGAGTACTAAACCATTAATCCTTAACAATCAACAACCATGGGTTCAATGCCCATAGGTCTGATGCCATCTTGATATGATTCTTCCACTGTATCTATTTTGTGCAAGATGGCTCGGTTTGTGTACAGAATTTTCACATCACTTGACAATGTCATCGTCCCTTTCTCTGTTTGGTCTTCCACTTTTGTTGTTTCCTTCAATCATCCCAAATAGCAGCGTTTTTAATTTCCTTTCATCGTTCATTCTACATATATGGCCAAATAGATGTAGTTTCCTTTTAATTGTATTCGGTTATATATTTCCTCGTTCACTTTCTGGATCCAGATTTTATTCTCAAGATCTTTCTATAGCACTTCCTCTTGAATGCTAATATCCTCCTTTCAGATTCTCTCAGGAATACCCAGGCCTCATATACATAGAATATGCTGCTGAAGATACAGGTTTTCACAATATGCAGTTTACTGTATATCTTTATAGCTCAGCTCTTCCATATTTTGTTTAGGGCTTTTAAGATAGTTGTTGCTCTAGGCTATTCTAATTTTTAACTTTTTTTGGGGTCCAAGTCATGCGTCATCCAAGATATGTGAAGTGTTCAACATTTTCCAGTTGAAATCCTTCTATGGTAACTTTGTTCAGTAACTGCTGTTGTCCAAATATCCTTTTTAATTTTTTCAAAATTGACATTTAGCCCATATCTTTTTCCTTTTGCATATAGTGTTTGCAGTGTCTGTTCCAGCCTTGCTACATCTTCTTCAATCAAGAAAATGTCATCTGCAAAGCAGAGCTAATATATTCTCATGCCATATACTGAAATGCCTCCAAATTCTTTAATCTTATCTAGTGTTCTTCCCAGATGTGTGATGAAGATGATTGGTGATATTGGGTCCCCCTTGTCTTGTTCCTTGACTGGTGGCAAATCAATCTCCAGTCACACCTGCTATCCTGACTGTTGTTCGGGTAGCAGTGAAATCTCATAAGAAGAATGAAGCCAAATTTATTGAGCTATCGTGAAACAACTTCCTTAAGCAGCATGTGACAGAAGCAATTCAAGGTCAAAGAGTATTAGACTTGATTATAGTGTCAGAGGAAGTTTCAGTAAAAGATGTGAATGCTCTGCCACTTTTACACATAGCTTTAGCTATCTTACATTTTCTCATTATCCTTTTAGAGTATCTACTAACTTATTTGATGAACTTTCGACATGCTTTCTTCCTGTCCAGGACTGCTTCTTTAACATCCTGTGTCCACCATCATGTTCTTATTTTTCTAGCCTTGTAGACAACTACACTAAATACCTCCCTAGCAGAACCAATGTTTTCTTCATTTGCCACTGAGACTTCAATGTTTGGTTCTTGATTTCAAACTTTTATTTTTGCTTCAATAATGTTTGCATAGTCGAGTCTACAGTTTACATGTAAGAGCTGCTCAACTTTCTTTTTAAAACTTTCTTTTCAATGATATTCATTTTTATCTTACTTAGCACTAAGGGATGGTCACTTCTGATTTCAAATCCTATCTACACTGTTGTGGTCTGAGCCAGCATGAAGATATCACTAACAAAAGTGACAGTCAATAAGGCTTTTATTTCTTGCAGCATCTCTCTCTCCACATGACCTTGGACATCTTTATACTGGAATACAGTAATGACTACTCAGTATCCTGAGCAGAAATTTGGCTGATACTGTTATTATTAACTTTGCTCTTTCTCCAAATTTTCTGAAAATGTTTGTATATACCTGCTAGGATTCATTTTTACTTTTACCATGCCAGATTTATTGCATTTAAAAGGTCTTAGTATCAGCTGCTTTGAGAAACAGCGAATGGGAAATGTGCCCGACTGTTTGCAAGAAAGTGCATATGCATGCATTAAATTAAGTGACAGAGTGTGTAGAGAGAGAGAGAATGACTGCTTGTGAGCAATGACCCAGGAAATACAAGACTAGTTTTATTAGAAAAGAAAAGTGTACAAAAATAGGAGAGAAGGATTTGGATCAGAATTCAGTTCATCAGCCCAGTAGTTAGCAGTACATGCATATACTAATTCAGTCTGTTTAGGGAAGGGACACTACTAATGATTTACAGAGGAATCAAATCCAACTAGAGTAGAAATCACTAATGGTGGTGGTAGCAGTAGAGTAATATATATAAAATGGATTTCAGGCTGTTTGTTGCAACAGAGGTTGGCAAAAATGGAAGTAAAGAATAAAATAAGCAAAGCTCGCACAGTGGAGAGGCAGCTAAATAAATTTATATGAAATACAAGAAATTCGCCTGAAACTAGCAATCTATAAGACAGTGTTCAAACCAATTTTAACTTATAAATCTGAGCTGAATTAGAAATGTAAGTGTTCAAAGACTACAGATGACAAATATGAAAGTTCTGAGAAAATTGGAGAAGTGAACAGATGGTATCAATGGCAGCATTACATTAAATTGAAGATATTAAGGAGGAACTTGGCTACTGGCATTCCAGGATGCATGTGAGCAAAAGTCATCAATCATCATCAAATTCCTGCCATGTACCCTCAAGGAGTGTACAGGATATGATAGTACTACATGAAAAATTTACATCATTACTAACTTCCTATCTACAATTTTCCTCCAAATCAGTCTGTTACCAGTCAACACTGCAACATTATCAGATCTTATATTTCTATCTTCTAAGCACTTTTTACCATATCAATCCACCTATATCTTGGACTTCCTCTGGGTCTTTTTCCTGCCAACCTGGAAGAGAACACTTGTTTTGCTAATTTTTCCTCTCCCATTCTGTTTAAGTGACCATACCACCTGAGATTAGCTCTGCTAATGCATTCCTGGATGCTGACAATGTCAAGTTCTTTCCTAATATCCTCGTTTTTAATATGATATTGTCATTGATGCCATTTGCTCATGCCCCTAATCTTTATCAGGACTCGCATATCAGTGGTCTCTAGTCCTTGGTCAAGTTTTACTTCTGACCCGGCTCTCAGATCTGCAAGTTAAAATTGGTTTAAACACTAACTTGTATACAGCTAATTTAGTGTTTCGACTAATTTCTCTCTTATTCCATATAAATTTATTCAGATGACTTCCTACCATATCAGCTTTGATTCTGTTATCTATTTCTATATTTAATTTACCATCTTCACTAAAAATCGTGCCTAAGTAGCTAAAATGTTTTACTTGTTCTATAAGTTTTCCATTCATGATGCAGTTGATATTTTCAATGTTTCTGCCTATTTTCATTGTCTGTCTTTTTAATGCTGACTTTCATATCTATTACAACAGTTAATCAGTTTAGTCAAGGAATCTTGCAGACGTGTACCGGATGCAGTTAAAATCTCCCATAACAATCATTCTTCTTGCACTTGCCAAGCTCCTGGTCCCCACCCTCTGTGCTCCTTGGTTTGTAGCAACACCCCACTAAATATCCTGTCTTGCCCACTTCTACCCCACACCATATACTTTCAAAATCGTTAGTGTCACTGCCTTCCAAAGCCTCCACTCTTAGAGGACATAAATCGTCACTTATCACAAGCAGTACTCCACCACCATACTTTTCCTTCCTATTCCTACAGAAAAATGCTGTACTCTGTTACTTCTATTCCTGTTATTATATCCTCTTCTGTCAACCCCTCTCAGTGATCCCAATAATCTTGGGCCAGGTTGATGCTATCAGTGACACCAATTCCTTTCCTTTATTCCGGATACTCCTGGCATTAGTATAAAGCATAAAAATGCCACTGTTTCTATACCCAGCATTATCCCCCCTCTAGACTCCACTGGACTCAGCATTACCTGAGCTTTCACTCGTTCAGAATAGCAATCTCTCCAGATGCCTACATCCTTTCTGTCCTCAAATGCCCTCCAAGCATCCACATATTCCAATCCTCTCTTCTGACATGAAAGTTGTCAGAAGACCACTCGCATACAATTCCTTTCTGTCCTCAAATGCCCTCCAAGCATCCACATATTCCATCCCTCTCTTCTGACACATTCCAGCTATTATGTTATTCAATATTACTGCTCTTCTGCTTAACCCGTCACTATCATACCTAGGCAGCACGCACGCTATCTTTCCTTTCTGCATCTTCTTTCATACAAGCAAGAATGGAATCTCATATCTCTCGCTGCCAAATTTACATTACCTCTCAAGTCATTTGTTCCTACCATCATCTTATCCACCCTTTCACCCCTCTTAATTGCCATAGCCACACTTTGGTTCCTCCAGGCAAACACTCCTCATGCATCCTATCTTGAACACCATGGATCATCGAGTCCCCATACATTATCTCTTACCACCCTGTTCCTCAATTGCTCACATGCATCCCTCACTCTCTCTCTCTTCTAACACTTTCTGTGTTCCCCTACTTACCTGCCTTCCAGATCACTATCCCTGGTTCCAGTGCTCGCTCACATTCTTCTCATTCCCTCGCTTCCTATTCTCTCCTCTTCTATCATTCCCATAACTCTCTCTCACTCCTACTTTGATTCAATTTGCATTCGTCTCTTCCATTCACCTAATCTCATCTTTCACACTTCTCATTTCATTCCTTAAACATTCTGCCTACTCTTTGATCTCATCTCTCTCTCTCTCTGCAAGTCAGCCACTCTTATTTGCTATTCATCCTCCCAAATAAGACCATTTCTGAAAACTTCACAATCCTTCAACCTTTCCATACGCCACACCCTCATTATTTTATTCCTATTTCTCTCATCATTCTCGCCCTCTATCATACCACTCATCTCTCTAGGTGGAGAAGTCTTCTATAAGAAAAAAAAAGTCTTCTATACAAATTAAGTAATGAAGTATTAATTACACTGCTTTCTTTCATGTTTTACATTCAGTAGGCTGTTTACAGCTATTAACTGACTTCTGAAATCAAATTTTGATACAATGAGGTTGGTAATCCATCTGCCCATAGTCGTGTATTTGTTATGCACATGTATACATTTGGACTAATGTCTATTTTGCAGGAGAAAAATCTTGCAACATATTCTAAGGCTCACTAACTTAGCCTTACCTGAAAATGATTTCGAAGATTCCCCTCATCAGAGATCATTTACAAACATTGATCACTGTGTGATTTTACTACATGCAACAAGCACGCAATATGTGAAACCATTCAGCCAAACGAACAATTATAATATTTCAAATAAAGTTAAACAAGAAATCTTGATTAAACTTACACTGAATTGAAGAGATATGCACGACCTTGACTTCCTTGGAATGACTGTAAAATGCAACAATTTTCATGAAAACATGTTTTGATACACCTCAAAATTTGTTATTTTGATTGCATATCAGAAACCATTTATAGAAAACTGCAAAACAGAGTTTTTGAAATAATCAATTTTGTTCTTATAAGCTACAACAGTAGAAAATGAATTATTTTATCTATGTATCTGACTAAAATTTGTCAGTATTACAAATAAGATCAATCATTGAGTCTTTTATCAGTTAAAATATTCATTTCTGAAAATTCTATTCGGTTTTTTTTTAATACTTAAAACTGAGAAGTTCATTTTAAGTATCAAAAATTTTGAGTTTCAATTACCTACTAAATTTGTTTATTTGAAAGTGCATGTGCCATGACTTAAAAGAATGCAAAACTTTAAGTGGGCAGCATGCCAGAAAAAAAACATAAATCAGTGATTAGCATTCTTTTCTGGAACACTGTTGCATGGCCCTGTACTTAGGCCTGTACCATGTAATTAATTGTGAAAACCTGCATGCTTGCTCATTTCCCCCTGCCTTATACAGCTTCCAGGAATGATCCCTTTTTTCTCCTATCTCCCACCATTTTATGAAACATCTCTTCAACAATAATTCATAAAAATCTTACCAATTTTCTAGGAGGGGCCTCCCACGATGCATCTTTTGACTCCATGGAAGCCTGGATCATAATAATTTCATTGTAGATTAAGAAAAGATGGTCAATTTGGTAATGATGCAAAGTTATGAAAGCATAAGGAGTAATGCTAATGTCTTTTCAGGCAGATTTAAAAACACATAACTTGGATGAATGAATACTTTGTGTTCACATTGTTTTCTCTTTTATAGATGGCACTATCAGAGCTCTACTCAAGTCATGTGAAAGCCAACCTTCAGAATTATGCAAATCCATTGTAAAACTTTTATACCCCACCACTGATTATTTGGTCATATACCATTTATCTTCAGAACTCAGAGTGAAAGAGTTATTGTTAGAGGTCTTTTTATCACTCACAGTTCATTATACTATGCCCTAAATACATTCGCAATCACTCAAACAATGCATTCCAGTCATTATTTACCACTCTCCGTGCAAAAAAATCTGCATGCTCACTCCTTTTCTCACATCCTCCTTATACAGCTTCCAGAGATGACCCCTTTTTCTCCTATCTCCTGCCATTCTATGAAACAGCTCTTCAACATTAATTTGATAAAAATCTTACCAATTCATCTCTCTATAATGTCCTCCCTTCCTCCTATCTGCTAGACAAGAGGATATCCAAAGTCCTAAATAGTCTGGAGACCAATATCTTCTAGTCCTGATGGTATCACCCTCTTCTATGCTGAAAGTTTACCCTAGGATTAACATATATCCTATACTCATCTTTGTAATCTCTCATGCTCAACCCAACACTGACCTACAGCATGGAAATAAGCTAATATCCAACAAATCCAGAAGAAACAGACATAGCTATCATCCTGCAATCTCCTCACTTCTGTTGAAAATAAGAGAATGTTTATCAATGGTCAACTTCATCACATGCAGTTTCAATCAATCAATCACTACATGGATTTCTATTCACGATAAAACAGCAGCTCTCCAAAATCACCTAAATTGAAATACAAACCATGGAAAGGTTTGGAGAAACTCATGCAGTTGATGTGGATATTTCCAGGACATTTGACTAGGTCTTGCAAGAGCTCACTTATGAAACTACCATTATATGGTCTGCTGCTCAGTTTTTTTTGCAACTGGATAGCTAATTTCCTTTCTGGTCCTTCATTATTATTATTATTATTATTATTATTATTACGGGCGACTCCAGGGAGTCCTTAGACTCATCGAGGGAGGCCCTAAACATCATGTCCACACAACTATACGACATTCTCACAGTATCTATCATACCTTGCCTTGAACTCACTCACTGTCACAGCACCCACAACAGACTCTGGCAGCTTATTCCACTCATTTACCACTCTAAAAGTAAAGAACCCAGCTCCAACACCCTTGCTAACCACTCTTGCCCAGCTTCCATAGATGTCTCCTAGTTCTCCCACCACCAGTAAATTCATTACATATCATCATAGTGGGCAGATTTCTTTCTGCAGACTTCACCACTAACATTATCCCAAAACTGTACTTTTCCCATGGACTTGCCTCCTATTCATAATGACCTTCTTTCCCTAACCTCAAATTCTATCCATTTGTTGTTGACAGTGAATTCCTCTTTTCTGACAATCCCACAGTGCTTAGATATCCCAAACCAGAATATCACCATAACCAATATTTTAACAGTGATCTCCACATCATAATTCAGAAAATAAGGACAATTCTTCTGAACCTTAATGATGATGCTGAAACATTCCTGCCTTATTTCATGCAGGAAATACTACATGTCACCTCCTACTCATCTAACATTTGATAATACATACTCAACCCGATCTGTATGCAAGACTTTCTTTCTCTCTTCTTGGGTTTATACTTCTAAACTTTCTTGGTATGAGCACATCATATTTATAGCCCCCTGCCTCTGCCATTGAAAACACTGTTCTTTTCCACTCAAGATATTACTTCTCACCTATACAAATCCCAAATCTACTTTAACTTAGAATATTGTTCTCACATTTTGAGATGGTGCACATCATTTGAGATGTGCATCATTTGAGAAGGTCAGATGATGACCTTCCTAGAAATACCTGATACTATCCATCCATTTAATTGATCTTTAACATAACTCCCTTCCTCATAGGTAACATATCTACCCTATGCCTCATCTACAGATTTTTTCCATGGGTGAACTCTCTACTGAACCACCACTACCATTCCCCCAGCTTTTTGTTGAGCTGTAGAATCTGAATGATTTACTGGTGGATAGCAAAAGTACTATCCAATTGCATTTCCTTCGAACTTTGGAAGTATTCCTCACAATTCCCCCCCCCCCCCCCCCACACACACACCTACACACCAAGGACTACAAATCCAACTGTTCAAGAAATAATGTTCATTTTGCATTACAGATCTCAAAATGCACTGTCATCAGGTGTCAATGTTATTTGTTAATTATAAAAAAATTAATTCATGCAGATGGGATATTAAGCTAATTTCAAAATTAATTGTTTACACACTGTCATCATATTCTTGATACTATACAGAAGTATATATATATATATACACACACCCACACGCGGCAGGGGTGACCTTAATGTGGCTTGCGAGGTGCATTGCAGTTCGCGTCTACTCATCACACTCTACCAGGAAAAAAAAAACAAAAAGAGAAGAGGAGACAACAAAAAAGAGGAACGAAAAAAAAAAAAAGAGAAAAGAGAGAAAAACAGTGTCAATAAAAATTACTGTAAAAAAAAACGAATTAGAAACACATTAAATGAAGTTTACTTTTAACAATTAGAATCATTTTAAAGTCAAAACACAATTTTAGTTATTTAATAAGTAGAGGCCTTCATTGTATCCATTTTTATTAGTAAGCTCTTAAAATTAGGCGAGTAATTAGTCAAAGCAGTTCTTATAAGTTTGTTCAAATGTTCATCATTTAAAACAGATCTATATTTAGATTTAATAAATTTAAGAGTTGAATATAGTGCTTACCAGGAGCACGTGGTCCTAAAAATGAAGATAGTTTTCTGGCACATGCTTAAGTGTTGGATACTGTTGGTCCCGAACTTGCTTCCAAAACTCAATTACGGAACATGCACTTTGCTTCAGTCCTTCATCCTCTTGAAGTTCCAAAAGCTCCAGTTCTGCAGTTGCGACATCCATCACAATTGGTTTTGAAATAGTATAACCTCAAGCACATTTGGATTTTCAAAAAAAGCAAATGTTGGCTTAAGTTCTCAAAGGTCGCAAAATCGATTGTTCAGTTCTTCGGCTAGATTATTGTTAACATAAGATCCCGTTTCTAATTCCACTCTTGGCAAATTTGTCAGTATTTTCTTCAATCGAATTGATTGAAAGTTTTATTTTCCAAGTCTCTCTGGAAAAAAGTTGCAGTTTGCTTTGGATGCTTAGCACGGTCTTTGCAAGATCAGTTATTAGTTTTTCTTTCCCTTGAAATGAAATGTTTATTATCTGTAGATGCTGGAAAACATCAGTGAAAATGCCATGTCTATCAACCACTGAGTGTCTTCGAGATGAGGGAAAAATTTCTTCTTTTCTCTAAAAAACAGTTTCATTGGGTCTAACAATAACAGAAAAAAAAAAAGTTTAATACATTGCTAACTCAGAGCCGCCTTACTAAGCAAAACCATGATACGTCATTAGGAATCTCGTCCCAGTTCAACTCATTGAGAAAGCTTTTGAACTGTCAGTGTGTTTTAGCACTCGAATGAATAAAATTGACAATTCTTAGAACTACTTCCATTACGTGTTCAAATTTAAAACATTTGGCAGCTAGATGTTCACTGTGAATAATGCAATGTACAGGTAGGAAAGCAAAATATGATTCATCATTCTCAAGAAGCCTCATGAGTCCTTTAGTTTTATCTCTCATAGCTGGAACAATATCGTCGCAATGCTGGCAATTTTTTCGCACGATACCGAAGCTTTTGTAAGTGTTTTGAGAGTTTCTTTGATGTCAGAGCCACATGTTGTATCTTTCAACGCAGTCAAGTCCAATAGCTCTTCCTTGACATCCAAGTCGTGAGATAAAAAGCAGAAAAATTAGCTGGTTGTGGTTTGTCCTGAATATCTGCAGATTCATCCAAAGCCAGACTAAATGCAGCACAGTTTTTCGAGTTATGGTGTAAATTATTTACGATGTCAGCACTGATAACAGAAATTCTCCATTCAATTACTCCTGGAGACTGGCATCTGCTCAATCAGTCTGCGTAATTGTTTATTATGCAGGTCTAAAACTGAAATTATTTGTGCAATATTCTTCTTGACAAATTCATCTTTTGTACGGAAGTTTTGCCTGCGCAATATTAAGTGTTAAAATAAAACCAGCCTCGGTAGTAACATCAGCCTCTTTAAGTAAAGATGGACATCAATTTACTCTGACTATGGAGTTCTTTCAAAGTCGAAAGTTTAGTTTGCCTCAGATCAGAGCCAAGAGAAATTCTTTACTAAAATTACTGTGATGTGTATCATAATGATGCTTGGGATTTCTGGCTTTGAATTGCAAGAGTAAATAACTCTTTGTTGTTTCATGAAAAGAAACCCCTCTTCCCACTCTGGCCTAAAAGTTTTGTGTTGCTCTTCATATTTACGTTTTTTATATGACATTTCTAAGCAATTGAAAAAGAGTGCAATGATAGCACTGTCAATGAACTCGCACAACAATATGTGTTGAACAATACTGATAGATAACCGCTGGAAGTATAACTAACATGTTGTGGTGGGCAGGCATAGCTTCTGCATCCCCACCACCCGCCTCGCCATGCGCACACTCACTTACTCACGTATCATTGCGTCGGTCAAAGGCTGCGGCTCTTCTAAGTCTTATTATTTTGGCTCCAAAAGGATGCGTAGTTTGCCACCCCTGATATACGGTATCATTTTGCTATTATACTAGACAAATTATTATATATATAGTATATTACTATACTAGACAAATATTATACTAGACAAATTATATTCTTGGGTTAAGGATTAATCCTTAGCCCCAGAATGAGCAGAATTTATGTGTGAAGTATCTTCACAACTTGAAAGTAGAAACTTTACATCAAATTAACCTAAACATCCCATAATACACATTACATAATACACTTCCTTTCAGACTTAAATTATGGGAGAGATCGCTAACCAAATCAATTTCAACTCTTATTAAGGTGAAAAATTGAGGCATCACTTTTTTCACTAGAGTAAAATAAGAGTAAAGTGAGCCTAATAGTATTAGGAGGAAAAAAGATATAGCAGGAGAAAAAGTCCTCCTGTATATCATGTAACCAAAGGCTCTTTTTCTTTATTTAGCTGAACTGACAAGGATCAACTGGAACCAAAATCCAGGAATGGCTGGTACTAGACAGCCTGTCCTAAATTAGCCTTAAGTTGGGCTTCACTGCCTGGGATTGCTCCTCAGTCTTATCCCTGTGGTTAATTATAAGACCACAATGAACTAAAAGAATAGGACAGTGTGAGAAACCTCTCAAGAACAGAGAGAATTTTATTTCCCTGTGATGCATACTGACTGCACCACATTGACAAATTTGATATCTCCAAGGAGGCTGCTTTCTAAATGTAATGTGTCATCGTGTTTGTAAAAGCATGTTTTTTTCCTCCAATACTTTCCATAAATATTTATAATTAATGAGTTAAAATATTATTAAAAAATTTGTTAACCAGTGAGTAATAGAATGCCTAACATATTACATAATCTATTCAAAATACTCAGGGCAAGAAGGAAGCTATAAAGCATGGTCTACTGTTTCTAATTTGTAATAGATCTCACAGATCGGATCTTTGACATTCAAGTATCTATTTTAATAGAATTCAAGGCTGTGCAATTCTTCCACCAGAATATCCTTCAAACTTCATTAAACTTAAATAGAATGTTACTAGTAATGCTCAGGTGTGAAAGTTCATGACAGAAGAGATTAAATATTTCTATATACCAGGTTCTGCTGATACTGATGAATAGAATATTTAGATTTTCAGAATGATGTAGCAGTCTCAAGATTAGATGTTGAAAGTTTTTTTTTCTCTTGGTTCCTTTATCTAAGTGTAAGCAAGCAAAGTTTGCACATGAAATAACTTCATGACTGAGCTACTTGTATATAGCAGCTAATGGCTTCATATCAATTGCCTTAGTATCCCATAATGCAAGGCCATTATAATGTGGACATTATACATGTCCACATATCTGAGTGGACATGTATAATGATGCTATGCTTTACGGGAAGGGCCACTACCCAGACCGGTTTCAACCTTTACTGAGGTCTCATCAGCTGGAGCTGGACCCAGAAGTGATACAAAATTTGTAGTAATGCAGAAGTCATATTTCCCATTACTAGTAGTGAAAAGGTGTCACACCTAATTAGAGATAGATGGATTAGAGATAGATGTTGAAAATTTTTTCACTTGGTTATACTATAAATTAAAGGTGCCAAGAAATTATATTCTTGATTTCATCTTTTATTCAAGTGTAAGCAAACAAAGTTTGCTTATGAAGTAACCTCACGACTAGGCTACTTGCAAATGAGCTACGTGGGCTACTCCAGAATATTTAGTAATAACGTGTGAATTCTGTATTACTTAAACCTTGGTATCTCTTTTGGATCTGGCTCCCAATGATGAGACCTCAGTAAAGGTCGAAACCAGTCTAGGTAGTGGCTCTTGTCATAATGCATAACATGTATAATGCTCCCGCATTATACATGTCCATAAGGATATGTGCCTTGCATTCTGGGATACTAAGGGAACTGATGTCAAATCATTAGCCTCTACAGTATATACAAGGTAGCCCAGTCGTGAAATTACTTCATGCACAAACTTTCTCTCTTTCTTTTAAGGTTACACGGTGATCAGCATTCATATTTATTAAATTAGGGAAACAAAACACGCGTGTTAAAAAGATTATTTTCCTGATTAATAATAAAATAATAACTTTACGTTTCGACCCCTGTATTGAGGTCATCTTCAGAAGGATACATTCAGAAATATACGAACAAGCTACATGCTGTTGCACTCTATACAAGTAAATTACATCTACGTTGTTAACTAATCTTTTTCTTAGCCTGCCCTCTAGTGAGGGGAAAAAAAATAAAATAAACAAAAATAAAATAAAAACTACGTGGACTTTAGCAGAGTTTATTGTAGTTTTTATTTTATTTTTGTTTATTTTATTTTATTTTTTTTTTCCCCTCACTAGAGGGCAGGCTAAGAAAAAAGATAAGTTAACAACGTTGATGTAATTTACTTGTATAGAGTGCAACAGCATGTAGCTTGTTCGTATACTTCTGAATGTATCCTTCTGAAGATGACCTCAATACAGGGGTCGAAACGTAAAGTTATTATTAATCAGTAAAATAATCTTTTTAACACGTGTGTTTTGTTTCCCTAATTTAATAAATATGGACAAACTTTCTCTGCTTACACTTAAGCAGAAAAAGGATTAAACCAAGAATATAATTTCTTGACACCTTTAATTTATAGTCTCAGTATTAAGCATAGAATGTTGTAGTATTTAAGAACAAACTCAGCCTTTAGGCCATTGTAATAATGTATTCCAAATAATATATAACTCTAGGTAATGATGGAAAAGGTATACCTATATGTCTAATATGTTTTATGGAGTTTTGAAATTGTATTGTTTAAATAGCAGAAATTTACATTTAATAGAAAATGGAAGTCTCAGTTCTCTAATAGTTGAAGAAATTCCTTTTTAATGTATTTGTACTAGCCAGACAAAAAAACCGCACAAGTTTTACTTATGTATAGCTACTACAGCCTTAGAAGGTAATTAATTTACGGAATTCACAACGCATATGAAGTATATTAATTAAAGATACTTTAATGAATCATTAAAGTATCTTTAATTAATATACTTCATATGTGTTGTGAATTCCGTAAATTAATTACCAGTTATGTCTAACCAACGTATAAGTCTTACTACTAGAATCACTACAGCCTTAGAAGAAAAATGGCCTATATCCTAAGGTTTCTAAGATTTTTATGCTTTTATGTATAAGTTAATGAACCAGTAGTAGTGGCAATGGACAGATGAAAAAGGGAATTTCAAGTATAATTAGCAGTCCTCCCAAAGGAAATCACCCCAAGATCCTCTATTCTATAAACTTTTAATTTTGCTCTGCAGGGGCGAATGCTGGTCTTGAAATTCACGGTTGTTCTTGTTATCATTCAGGGAATGAGAGGTGTGATTGAAGTCTGATTAGCAGAATAATGAATTACTGACCATTTAAAACTATGTACAGGTAACCCTCGTATAACGCAGATGTTAGGTTCCGCAGAAATGCCGCGTTATATAAATCGTGTTATGCTAGTCTCAGATCACATAGGAAAGGTAGGGTTATGTTCCAAAATCTTTTTTTTTTTTTTTAATTATATAAACAACAATGACATATCCAACAAAAAGATATTTTTATTTAATTCAGGTAATTCATGTAAGTTAAGAAAACATATTGTACTTAAATTTCATTGCACATAATGCATAAATGTTTTAGGCAAAATAAAATAGTGCATATTTTAATCTTTCATAGCACGAGGATTTGAGGATTGGGTAATAAACACTGGTTTTGTCATGTAATCAACTGATGCATTACTACAAAACAGTAGAGTAATTCTATCTTTGGAAACTTTGAATCCAGGAGCTGATCTTTCATTTTTCGAAATTTAGGTGTGTTTTTGCACTTTTTCCCAATATAGCCTGGATTTATCCGCATTGAACACATGGTCTGCACTATAAATGTTTATAAACTTTGAGAGTTTTTGTTTAATAATATTTCCATCCATAGGAATTTTCTTTTGAGGTGCAATCTTCTATCGAAATCATTAGAGATTTCTCCATTTTTCTATTAGAATATCGCGTACATGAGCAACGCGCTTTGCACTTATCATTGATCCAGCAATAAACACTTTCTCGGATTTTATGTTCATTTTGTTTGAATTGTTGATTCATTTAAATTCAAAGTCCCTGCAAAAGCTCCTGGTTTTTCTCCATTTTTCAACCGATCCAAGATTTTGAATATTTTTCTTCGAGAGAAATTAATTTTGTTTTCAATGTTGGTTTGTTGCAGTTTGTGGCCATTACTATAAAAATAATTTTTTACACAAAAAAAAGCAAGCATTACATATTGTATGTAACTCACCAGAAAATAGAGAGCTCAGCTTGAGATGAACACACTTATGATTTTAATGCACTTTCCTGGCAGAAATGAGGACAATTTTCAACAATAAACGTTTTATACAGTAAACAATTGAGGTACATGTGTGCTAAAGGGTATTCCCCCTAATATAAATTCGCTACTTATAATTACATGTGGGATACAGGCAGATACAAATTTAACGAAGATAAAATTTGATTTTTAAGTCGTGCAGTGAAAAATATATGAAAAGATAAAGGGTTACTACAATTTGTAGACCGTGTTTTTATTGGAACCGTGTTGTTTAAGTACCGCGTTCAACAAGGGTTACTACAAATTTAGACTGCGTTATATCGAAACCGCGTTGTATAAGTCCATGTTGGATAAGTATCGCTTTATACGAGGGTTACCTGTATTTAGAAATATATCCACATTTAATCATACAAATACAACATTTATTTTACAAATGATATTCTTTTTCAATTTAGCTACTCGAATACAAATTCTAACCTACAGTTCTTTATGAACTGGTCAATAACATCGTCATAAAAAGTTGGTCATAACTTAATTTTCCCAAGCAACACGCACACTTGTAAAGGCTGGCTAGAGCTACTTTGACTGTATATTTAAGCAACAGGGTGAGATGATGTGGAGGGAGCGGAAATGGCTATGTGCGCGCATGAAATCACAGTGCTGAAGCAAGGACCTGGATGCTCCCACAATCAAGCAAGCCAAGGTGGCTCGACTAGCATCGGCCTTCAATACACAACACAAAGCTCAATTATTGCCGCGCAAGCTTAAAACATCTTCTGTCTACAAAAATAAAAGCCTAAATGGAATGCTTATAAATGCATGCATTTATTAACAAATAAATATTACTTCTTTTTCAATTAATGAGCTTGAGCAGCAAGCATAGCAAGCATGGAGAATTCACCACTGTTGCTCTGTCAGTACTGGCAGTTAGTCTACTACTAAATTTTTGTAAAATATCAAAAAGTACAGTAGTTCTACCCACCCCTCTATCTGCAGGGGATATATTCCAAGACCCCCACTGGATACCTGAAACCACAGATAGTAACAAACCTTATATATATACACTATATTTGTTCCTACCTATGATAAAATTTAATTTATAATAACGTAATTTTTAATTTAATTTACAATAACTAATAATAAAGTAGAACAATTATACTGCAATTAAAAGATATGTGAATGGAATCTTAGCAACCTCAGCATAAGTTTTTTTTTTTAATTTCCTTATGAAGTTGAGAACTTTCACTTAAAGGAAGCACTTGACAGCTTCTCTTTGGCATATCCGAATTGGCAGCATCACTACTCTTGGGTTTTGGGGCCATTATTAAGTAAAATAAGGGTTATGTGAACACAAGCACTGCAATATCACGACAGTTGATCTGTAACAGAGACTGCTACTAACTAACTAAAGGGCATTAGTGGATTTATTTTATATACAGTAGTCCTCCTTATCTACAGGTAGCATATATATATTACTAAAATTAAGGGGATACTAAATCCCACATAGTTTTAAAACCGAATAAGAAACTCGAAGATTGGAATCAGAGAGTTTCTTGCCGAATATAGAAAACTATAAAGTATCGGCGAACACTAGCGTTAGCCAATGCAAGTGATCCTAGTACGTAGTACATTCTTGGGCAACTCGTTGCAAAGGTGAGTAAAGTTCAGATCGCTATTCTTAGGTATTTTCCATAATGTAAAAACACATTTCCTAGGAAATGTATGCTGTTATTACATTATGGAGGGAGGTCACTACCCAGACCGGTTTCAGCCTTTTTGAGGCTTCATCAGTGAGTAGCTAGACCTAATTACAATGAAGCTTATTAGCTCTTTATACTTAAGCATATATATATAATAAATAAATTATTGCCTAGAACATGTCCTACATCAAATACCATTATCCTGAGCAGATTAAACTCCAAGTACAGTGCAAATATGCTAAACAAAGGAATGATATACATCGCAGGTGGGACAACGCAAGATTTCATCATGCTACTCAGAAAATATATATACATGCATATATATATATTTTTTCAGACCAGGGTTGAGCACAGATAAGAAACTGCAAAAAGCAAACCTGCAGATAATGGGGGACTACTGTATATCAAATCATATTTCTCAAAGTGTATATCACATCTGCATATGCTAATATCTTACTTTCCTTCAAGAGTTATTTCTCACATGAACTCTCAATAAAATACAAGAATGGAAAACGTACATGAAAAATCTTGCTTATTTGTAAAATTTTCACCTATGTTTCATATGCATCTTCAGTACAAAAATGGAACAGCAATTAAATAACAGAAAAATTCTAAAACTACCAGTAACTAATGCAAGATTGCTCCGATTGTTAAGTAATAATACAAGAGTTCATTCTGATTGGTGCAATGACTATTTCTTTTAGAATCTGGAAAATTACTGACTTAAGACCAAATAAAAAATATATAGCTAAAAAATTAATTGGATCCAAGGCCTAAAATAAGTTTACACTTGAGATTTTTTAGTTAAACTGGTTTGTTTAACATATACTTAACCATGTCTACCAGACTAAACACTTGTTTACAATAAAATGTTCGTCAGTCAGTTTTCTTGTTAGGCCATTTCCTCAAAACATAAAATTTTACTTCTTTTCCATAGGATCCTTTTTTTTTTTTATTATCTCCCTTACGTAGCATACAATATTATTCCTCCTGTCTCACTTGACTACAAACATTCTTACCTCTCACAATTCAATATGATGTACAAATTACCGATTTTTGTACCAGAGAAAGAAATTTCTTCTACTTCTTCATAAACAACATATATAAGTAGAGGTCTTCAATATTAAGCCACTCGAGCGTTTCAGATTTTACTAATTCTGTCACCTTTTCCAGTAGATGAGGTGTCCTTAAGACAGAAGACGAAACTTTTCATTTCCTTGAACACTAAATTAGAATGTCAACAACAAATAACTTCTTTAATAAACACTTGTTGGCAGTCTCAACTCTTCAAATTTAAAGATTCACAGTGCTACAATTCCTGTTTGGAATCTTCTATTAATATTCTCCTGACTGTCACATAAAACTTAAAAAATTCCTAAGAACAAACTCTCTGGTTGCTGTTCTTAAATTTTCACTCTCTACATGTTTTCCTAGTTACTCTAATACTGAATGCTCTCTCTGTCAGTTGCCAATCACTAATCAAACTCCTCGGTGAGCATGCGTACTCCATGTAAATTGCAAGCAAGATGTTATGTGGTAATGGCGTTTATGCTGATATGAATAGCATAAACAGAATGTCTTCAACAAAGACAAGTATATCAACACTTAGCAGACATGAATTACAAAAAAGAAGACTAAAATTATTACAGACTATCAGAACCTAGTAAGTACATCAATTTTCAAATGCTTTACATTTCATTTTTACAAATATATTTCAATAAGGGCACATCACAAGTGCCAATATACATATTACGAAACCAAAACTAATAATATACTAACATAGAGAAATAACCGTAAAAAGATTAATAATTATAAATTATGATTATTTTTACAATACCTCTTAAACTCATTTAACAGTCAGGGCACACAACTAATTCTGGCTATCCATTCCACTCATTAAGAAAAAAAATCTAGTTTGCACATCCTTACTAACCATACTCTTCTACAACATCCAGGGTGATCTAGTTCTCTCTCTCTCTCTATTCATCATGTATTGAAAAATTTCCGTTGTATCAATCTTATAGAACCCATTTAACAACTTAAGTATTTATCTTGTCCTTTCTTTTCTGCCTATTAACTAAACTTTGCAACCAACACACCTTCAATCTATCCTCATAAGGTGCATTTCAACCTGTCACCAGCTTGGTCGCTGATCTCTGAATCCTCTCCATCACTTCCTGATCTCCAAGAAACCCAGGTCAAGAGATTTGTGCACAGTAGTCAATATGCAACCAAATCTGCATACAACATTGTCCAAGGTGCATCTTCTCTCACCTCCTCTGTTACCACCTCCATCACAATATTAAACAGAAACGGACTTAATGCTGACCCTTGATGCAAGCCAACTGTTACTTGAAAACTTTCTGTCTGTCCCAAACAGGTCCGAACACTTGTCTTCACATTTCTGTACATTTCCTGCACCAACCTGACATATTTCTCTGGCACCTTCTTCTCCCTCAGACACCTCCAGACTGCTTGCCTTGGCACTCTATCGTATGCTTTCTCCAGATCAATAAATACCAGATGTAGCTCCCTTTGTTTCTCTCGATATTTTTCCATCATCTGTCATAACCCAAAGATAGCATCTGTTGTTGATCTACCAGGCATAAAGCCAAATTGTTCCTTTGCAATCTCCACCTCCTCCCTCAATCTACCATCAAGAACCCTTTCTAGGATCTTCATTGTGTGGGACATCAACTTTATTCCTCTGTAATTTTTACAGTCTTGTGCATCCCCTTTACCCTTGTAGATGGGAACAAGAGTACTCTCCCTCCATTCCTCGGGTATATTTTCCTGTTGGCAAACTTTCATGAACAGGTATTTCATGAAAGTATATCCAGTAACTGAAATATATAAATATTTCAGTTACTGGATTTTGAAAATGGATAAAAAGAAATCGGGTTTTCAATGTTGCACACGTAAAGCGGAAAAGGAAGAAAGTTTGAAAAAACAAGAAGATGCATTTTAAAAATATCTTTGCCGAGAAGATCGTAATCACATACAAGAAGAAAATCTTGAAGATTATTTGTTGGATAATTCATCTATAGATTCGATTAATGAATTGGAGGAGAATTCTACAGATACCAAAAATTGAATTAAAACATCGAAGGAGAAATCTACAGATCATATGAGTATTGTTAATTCTGAAGCTGGATGTTCTACAGATTCAATCATAAAAGGATTTGATTTTACAAATTTAAATTATAATGATCCAGCAACTTGCTGTCCTGAAAAATTTTCCAATATCAATCAATTACGTCAACTATTAGTTGAACATGGACCTGAACAGATTCATAATTTTAATTTTCAGAAAGATAACAATAGAAGATTTTCAATGACTCATTATACTCTAAGACTATTCAACGGCGAGACAATGCGTTTGTGATTATTGTATTGAAAATCCACAGATTCTGCATTTTGCTTCTGCTGTTTATTATTTGATCAATGGCCGATTAACCTTGCTGCTTCTGGATTGGGGGACTGGAAAAATGCTTCCATTTTAGCTGTGCATGAAAAAAGTTGACACGTTGAAAATTACTATAAGTGGAAAGAATTAAAAATTCGAATAAAAGAAAAGAAAACCATTGATGAAGAGAACTTGCTAGTTATTAGAAAAGAGGAGAAACATTGGGTGCAAGTATTAGAACGACTCTTTGCTTTAGTTCAGACGTTAGCTATTCAAAATTTATCATTTCGAGGAACAAATGAGACATCGTTTTTGCATGGAAACGGAAATTTTTTGAAATTTGTCAAATTTCTAGCGAAGTTTGTTCCAATAATGAATGAACATCTTCAAAAAATAAAAGATACATATGTGCATTATCTTAGAAAAGATATTCAAAATGAAATAATAAACATCTTCAGCAATGTGATAAAAAAGAAAATTTTAGAATCTGTTGTTGCTGCAAAATATTTTTCCATAATTATTGACTGTTCGTCCGACATTGGTCACATGGAACAAACGAGCATAGTACTTCGATTCGTAGAAACTAGTAATAGCACGGTTTCTATAAAAGAACACTTTTCGGGTTTTATAGAAATAAAAAATACCACTGGAGAATTGTTATCAAATGAAATACTAGGAAGTCTAAACAAATTTTCATTACCAATACAAGATTTACGAGCTCAAGGATATGATAACGCTAGTAATATGAAAGGCAATGTAAAAGGTGTGCAGCAACAAATTTCAAATATTAATCTGAGAGCAATGTATGTACCCTGTATTAAATTAATTAATGTACATTTAATGAATGTACATTCATTAAATTTAGTAGTGAACCGCACTGCTAATACTTTAGATAACACAGCATTTTTTGATGCGGTACATCGTCTATATGTATTTTTTTCCGGTTCAACTCTATGGGAATACCCCAAAAGACAAGTAATTTTACACTCAAACCAGATTGTGATACATGATGGGAGAGTCAAATTGACTCATTAAAGCCCCTAAGATATAATTTGTCCAATGTTTGCAAAGCACTGCAAGAAATATCTCAAGATGACAGTTTATGTGAATTAAGTGGAAATACCATGAAATTAAACGCAAGTAGTCTTTGTAAAACTAAGGAAGTTCGAATTAATCGCATCCTTAGTAATGTCGTTTTTGAAATAAACTTTACAAGTAAACAAATTCAGAAGACAAGCCTTGATATAAATGGTGCCATACATTGTATTAATGATACAAAGAATTTCTTATTTTTTACTAAATAATTTAAGGAAATTACAACATCAAGTAGGATATACATTGAAATAAATTTTAATATACTTCAATCCTTAGAGCTAATCCAAGCTTAATTTCCTCCCGATATCACAGTCCTATTTCAGTTCACAATGAACTCAGGCTATTTTGTTTGGCAAGGAAAATTCTACAAACAAATAGATGGGACAGCCATGGGTTCTCCACTCTCCCCACCCTTGGCCAACTTTTATATGGAGACTTTTGAAGAGAAAGCCTTAAACTCTGCCCCACAAAAACCAACCATTTGGCTTCACTATGTTGATGATGAGTTCGCTATTTCCCCACATGGCTCTGATGCACTCCTTTCCTTCCTAACACACTTAAACAACCAACACCCCAGAATCAAATTCACCCTGGAAGAAGAAAAAAGCAACTGCCTTCCTTTCTTAAACACAATAGTCACCTGCCAGCCTGATGGAACCTTGGTTTTCTCAGTCTATAGAAAACTCACCCATACGGGCAGATACATTCACCAACAATCCCACCACCCCCTCCTCGCAACAATATGAAGTCATTAAGACACTACACAACAGGGCTAAACTTATCTGTTCAAATGACAATGGCTTAACCACAGAACTAAACCACATTCTCAACACTTTCTCAGCCAATGGCTACCCCTCCCCAAAAAAATCCAAAAAATATTGAAACCAATAAACCCCCCCTCTCACAACAAGGATTACTCTAAATCCATCACCATACCCTATATCCAAGGCACCTCGAAAAAAATTACAAAAATCCTAAAACAACACGACTTAACTTCTTGTTACAGACCATATAAAAAATTGGCATTCCTTATCTGCTCTACTAAAGATCAACCTCCCCCCCTAGATCTACCTGGTGTATACCAGGTCCCTTGCAGCCGTAAGCTGTCCTACTTTGGCCAAACAAGCAGGACAGCAAATATCAGAATTTCAGAACACAAGAACTACATCCAGTTTCACCAATACAGCCACACTGGTCTTGCTGACCATGCACTGGATACCTGCCATAGAATACGGTGGAAAGAAGCCACGATAATACACCGTAGTAAATACAAATATGAAAGGCTTTTCATGGAATCAGCTTCGGCCCTAAGAAACAATCCAAACCTACATCAGAAGACCTACAGCCAAATCGCCCAAGAATACCAACATTGCCTGCTAGGGGATTTCTCCTAAAGTCCTGCACCATCAGGACTTTAGGAGAAATAATAGCTTCCTGCTTCCTCCTCACTTACTGTTTGTCGTGCCTGCGTGCACGTGTCTTGTTCTTAAGTTTCTTGAAAATGGCAATGTGACGTTGCCGAAATATTGAAGTATATTAAAATTTATTTTAATGTATATCCTAGTTGACGCTGTAATTTCCTTAAATTATTTAGTAAAAAATGCATAACCAACGTCTAAGCCTTTCCACGAGAAAAATAATTTCTTAATGAAAATCCGAAATGAGGATGAATTTGAAAAGATGTTAACAGATGCGGAAAAAATCGCTGAGGTGTAACACCTAATTTTGAATAAGAAACAGAAAAAAAAGAAACAATTTGTGTATGAAGCAGAGGATGAATTCATAAGAGATTTTAAACAAAAATTTAGGGTAGATTTTTATTTTTCAATTATTGATACCGTAATTGCATCTGTTGATGAAAAAAATCAAGCACATGTCTACAATTAACAAAAAAGTTTGGTTTTCTTTTAAATATATATGAATTTCAAAAAATTACTTCAGCAGAACTGCTTAAAAAATGTTTGATATTGGAAAATTATTCAACACATGATAATTCTAGAGATATTGACAGAACAGATTTATGTAGTGAATTACAAATAATAGCAATGCAAATTCCAGAAAATATTTCCTCATTATCCTGTCATACATATGCAAAAATAGTTTAGAAAATAGTGTTCCAAATGTGTTTATTGTTTAGAATTTTTTCGACATTGCCAGTATCAGTAGCAAGTTCAGAAAGGAGTTTCTCAAAATTAAAACTTACAAAAACTTACACTCGTTCTACGATGGCTCAGGAATGACTCACTGGTCTAGCAATAATATCTATAGAGCATGAAATTGCATCTACAATCAATATAGATGAATTAATTCAAGACTTTGCCAAAGCAAAAGCCCAAAATATTAATTTTTTATTAATTTTTGTATTTAAGATGTAATAATTTTCTTGCTATACAGATATTAGGATAATCATATATGCATACAAATGTATTGGTTTTGATTAATAAATTTTATATGAAAACATTTATATGTAAATTTTATATATAAATGTTCATAATGATTTTTTTTTATAAATATCCAAATGTGTAGGTGTACATGTGCTTGTGTGAGTATGACAAAATATATATACAACAATCCCTCGATTAGTGCGCCTAATGCTTTTTTTAAAACAGGCGCATTAATCGAAAATGCACTAATCGAATAAAATAACCTATGGGAAAAAGTATAATTCATTCCTCAAATTTCTTTTTTGAACCTTAATTTTTTTTATAAAAGAATTAAGGTATGTCTCAGGGCCTAGTTCAAGTAAAATCATGAAGCTGAAAGACTATAAAACATATTCAGAATATAAATTTTATTATTCTACTTCTTAACAAAGAATTGAACTAATGTAGTTTGGCAGGCATTTTGTTTCTTTTTTTTTTTTTCATACAACCGACCATATGGCCCTTTGCCTCTTCTACTCTTCTGCAAATTTTACTGCTTCTCTATTCATTAGATTCAGCCTCTGCATTGCTGCTTAAAAACTTTGCTTGCACAAAAAATATTATACACCGTCGATTGTTATAATCCGCTTGCAGGCAATTTTTATGACTGATCATAAACAGCGGTACTCTCTTTCCCAAATGTTGAAAGGTTTCTATGTGTTAAAATTAATGACACAAAGTTATTAGGCATTCTGGGTCTGAGCTTTGACATATTCTTGAATATTATTCTCCTCAGAATATTTCCGCTATAAAATATTTATTCATAAAAAATGCTTAGAAAACTAAAATGACAAATTGTAGAAAATTCTCACAGAACACAGTTTAAGAAACCCTGGCATACATAGTGTACACGGAAGTAGTGTAGTAGGCCATTAAAAATAACTTTGTAAAATGTTTTAAATCGGTAACTAAATTATTTCATTCTGGTGAGTGATTTTTTTTTAAAATAGTTAGGCATAAAAATGGATAGACAGAAAATTTTTAAAATCTGTAACATTTATTTTTAAGATGTATATAGGCACACTAATCGAATTTTGGTATAAAAAAAATGACGCACTAATTACTGCATAGAGACATTGCATAGAGGCGCCTAAATTTTCTTTGCCTAGGGGCATCAGATACTCTCACACAGGCCCTGTGAGGGAGTGCAGTATTCCAATACAGGAAGATCACTAGCAGTGTACTGCAAGGATCAGTTTTGGGACAATTGTTGTTCAATTTGTATGTTAATGATCTGCAAACAGCTGCAGATGACGTAAAATGTAAAATAAAACGGATGTTATGGCCTTATAAGAGGACTTGAATAGACTGCATGAATGGGCAGGTAAGTAAAACTGTCAGTTCAATGTTGCAAAGTCTAAGGTTTTGAGATTTGGTAAGCAATGATGGGATACAAAGTATACATTTGGGGAAACATTAATGTAGAGGAGATGAGACATCTAGGAGTGATGGTGGACAAGGACCTGAAATTCAGGGCCACATTGCACAAGTTATGAAGACGTCACATCAGATAATGATGTGACGTCTTCATAATGATGTGGACTCTCACATGCAGAAATAGAGGTTATGATGCCATTGTATAAGGCCTTGATCAGACGTCATACGGATTATTGTGCACAGATTTGGTCGCCAAGTTTTCATGGCGACGAGGAAATGTTGTAAAGGTTCAGAGAAGATTCACAAAGCTGAATTGTCTTTTCAATTGTCTTTGGAATGTGGAGTATAAGGAAAAATTGAGAGAATGTAAGTTGAAAAGCCATATGAATAAGAGGAAGAGGGGAAGGGATATGATAGGCTAGTCAGGGGTTGCTATCAGTATGATATGGAAGAGATTTTTCATAGTTTGGGAGAGGGTGGGTGGTAGAACAAGAGGACATTGCTGGAAACTATAAAGGTGTGAGCAGAAGAGTGAGGAGAAGGTTCTTTGCCTCTAAGAACAACTGTTTTTAGAAGCAACAGAAGCCCTGAAACACACTCCAAATCTCAACAAATATGGCTGTATAAATTTGCCTAAAATCTGGGAGACAATCATCTTAAGAAAAAACTAGTACAAGTTTTTTTTTCTCTGTTTACGACTCTAGTCTTATGTGATACTGCATTTTTTTTCAGATTAAGGGTGCCAAAATCAGGGCTCTAGTCTTTGAGTTGCTGCTATAATTTTGTTTAACTAGTCCGTTGATTACACCATGTTGTTATAGTCTCGCATATTATTATTATTATTCAGGCCTCTATGGAGTCAAAAGACTCATCGTGGGAGGTCCTTCCTAAGAACATAAAGTCTGTCAAGTCTCATTGAGGGGGAGGTCCCCCCACCTAAGAAACACAAAGTCTATCATACCACTCCTTAAACTCATTGACCTTTCTCGCTCTCACAACTCCATCAGGTAATGCATTCCACGGTGCAACCACCCTCCATGCAAAGAAACCACTCCTCACCCTCTTGCTCACAGTTTCCTTTCGTAACTTTCAGGTATGGCCTCTTGTCATCACTCCTTCCACTGTTCAACCAAGCGAAAGAACTCCCCAGTGTCAACCCTGTAACCACCTCTCAACAGTTTAAAAGTCTCAATCATATCACCTCTCCTCCTATCCACCAAACTCTGCAGTCCACATTCCCTCAGCCGATCCTCATAACTATCCTTGTACAGTCCTGAAACCATCTTTGTCATCTGTCTTTGTATCCTTTCCACAGTTAATTTATCCCCTTCAAATCCTTGGGACCAAATCTGAGAACAATAGTCCAAGTGTGGTCTGATCAAAGACTTATACAACAGAATGATAACCCTCTTTTCTCTGCAGGTCAGTGTCCTCATAATTGCAGCAATCTTCTGTGTTACCTTCACCACCTTTGCAATATGTCCCCTAAATTTCATGTTTTTATCAATCTTCAACCCCAGATCTCTTGTCTCCCCTAATTCCTCCAGTATAACTCCTCCCATAGAGGATGCAGTATCCCATCGATGTAATGCATTCCACGGTGCATCAGGTAATGCATTCCACGGTGCAACCACCCTCCATGCAAAGAAACCACTCCTCACCCTCTTGCTCACAGTTTCCTTTCGTAACTTTCAGGTATGGCCTCTTGTCATCACTCCTTCCACTGTTCAACCAAGCGAAAGAACTCCCCAGTGTCAACCCTGTAACCAACTCTCAACAGTTTAAAAGTCTCAATCATATCACCTCTCCTCCTATCCACCAAACTCTGCAGTCCACATTCCCACAGCCGATCCTCATAACTATCCTTGTACAGTCCTGAAACCATCTTTGTCATCTGTCTTTGTATCCTTTCCACAGTTAATTTATCCCCTTCAAATCCTTGGGACCAAATCTGAGAACAATAGTCCAAGTGTGGTCTGATCAAAGACTTATACAACAGAATGATAACCCTCTTTTCTCTGCAGGTCAGTGTCCTCATAATTGCAGCAATCTTCTGTGTTACCTTCACCACCTTTGCAATATGCCCCCTAAATTTCATGTTTTTATCAATCTTCAACCCCAGATCTCTTGTCTCCCCTAATTCCTCCAGTATAACTCCTCCCATAGAGGATGCAGTATCCCATCGATGTAATGCATTCCACGGTGCATCAGGTAATGCATTCCACGGTGCAACCACCCTCCATGCAAAGAAACCACTCCTCACCCTCTTGCTCACAGTTTCCTTTCGTAACTTTCAGGTATGGCCTCTTGTCATCACTCCTTCCACTGTTCAACCAAGCGAAAGAACTCCCCAGTGTCAACCCTGTAACCACCTCTCAACAGTTTAAAAGTCTCAATCATATCACCTCTCCTCCTATCCACCAAACTCTGCAGTCCACATTCCCTCAGCCGATCCTCATAACTATCCTTGTACAGTCCTGAAACCATCTTTGTCATCTGTCTTTGTATCCTTTCCACAGTTAATTTATCCCCTTCAAATCCTTGGGACCAAATCTGAGAACAATAGTCCAAGTGTGGTCTGATCAAAGACTTATACAACAGAATGATAACCCTCTTTTCTCTGCAGGTCAGTGTCCTCATAATTGCAGCAATCTTCTGTGTTACCTTCACCACCTTTGCAATATGTCCCCTAAATTTCATGTTTTTATCAATCTTCAACCCCAGATCTCTTGTCTCCCCTAATTCCTCCAGTATAACTCCTCCCATAGAGGATGCAGTATCCCATCGATGTTTCTCAAACCTCAAGACCTTACATTTTGCTGCATTAAAATGACACACCCATTCATTTGCCCATCTATCTAGCTTATTCAAATCCTCTTGCAGGGCTACCACATCTCCACTATTACTAATAATCCTTCGCATCATCCGCAAACAACTGAATATCCCCTTGCAATCCACTGACAGTGTCATTGATATAAAGGTTAAACAATATAGGTCCTAGTACTGAGCCCAGTGGGACCCCACTTGTAACCCTCTGCCTCCTTGAAACTGCTCCACCATACACAACTCTCTGATACCAATCAGACAGCCAATCCTGAATCCAGTTGACCAATCTGACATCCAGACCCATGTGCTGCAAATTAAATATCAGCTTATCATGTGGCACCATGTCAAATGCCTTCGCTAAATCTAAGAAAATTGCAGTATATGCCTTTCCCTCATCTAATGTTCTTGTAACTTTATTAAAAAAGGCTAGCATATTGCTAAAACAAGAGCGCCCTTTCACAAATCCATGTTGACTCTCACAGATAACATTACCCTCATCTGCCCAATGCTGTATACGGTCCCTCACTACTTTCTCCACGATCTTAACTACTGATGACACACAAACTGGTGTATAATTAGACACTTCCAGTCTGCTACCTACCTTATGCAATGGCACCTATCTTACCTTCCTTCCATTCCCTGGGCACCTTTGCCGAAGCCAGACTTTCATTGAAAAGCCAGGTTAAAGGTACTGCCAGTTCCCTAGCACATTCTCTCAAAACTCGTGGTGAAATACCATCTGGTCCCACAGCTTTACTGACATCCAGAGTACTCAGTATCTGAAACACACTCTCCTCCTGTACCTCTAAACCTTGAACCAGCCCTAACCCTCTAGCATTAAAACTGACATCTCTAGGATGAAATACTCCAATAAAGTGTTCAGTGAACAATTCCACTATGTCCTCTGCATCAGTCACTCTATTCCCATTTTTATCCCACAATATCATTCTTCCACAGTCATTTCTCCTCCTACTGGCCACATAGCTAAAAAATTCCCTAGGATTTTCTTTGGATCTTAGGGCCAATCTCCTCTCATATTCCAGTTTCGCTTTCCTTACCACACTAGTCACTCTTCTGGCCTGTGTCTAATATTCTTAATGCATCTTCTCTTCACCTGTCTTCTTATATCTCTTCCATAGCCTCTTTTTCACATGCAATTCCTGTTTAATATTGTTTGTCATCCACTTTACTCAAAATTGTGTCCTCTTCTTCACTCGTGGTATACAACTTACCATTGCTGCTAACAAACATTCTTTCACAATTTCCCACGCACTAATGATATCCCAGCCTTCCAATACCTCCGTCCATGAAACTTCCCGAAGTTGACGTCTAAAACTATTATAATCACCTGCATTATAATTCCACATAAGTTCGGGTCTCTTTGATACTCCTGCATGCCTATTCATTTTCCAAGCCAAAACCATATGGTCACTCTCTCCAAATGGTGGGAGAGATGTCAACTCAGTTATTATCAACTCTTCTGATGCTATAACCAAATCCAAAATTCTTGAACCTCGTTCCCTCTGTTACATGTTGCCTAAGACATTTGTCCCTCAAGAATTCTAGAAATTCCATTCCCCTATTGCTACATGCATCTTCCTCTCTCCAATTTATACTACTGTAGTTAAAATCTCCCATAACAATCATTCTTCTTGCACTTGCCAAACTTAGCTGTCTAAACATCTCCTGGTCCCCATCCTCTGTGCTCCTGGGTCTGTAGCAACACCCACTAAATATCCTGTCTTGTCCACCTTTACCTCACACCATATGCTCTCAAATTCATTTGTCTCACTGCCTTCCAAAGCCTCCACTCTTAGAGGACATAGGTTGTCACTTATCATAAGCAGTACCCCACCACCACGCTTTCCCCTCCTATCCTGCCGAAAAATGCTGTATCCAGCGACTTCTATTCCTGTTATTATATCCTCTTCTGTCAACCACGTCTCAGTGATCCCAATACTTTTTGACCAGGCTGATGCTATCTGCACCACCAATTCCTCTCCCTTATTCCAGATACTCCTGGCATTAGTATAAAGCATATAAATGCCATTGTTCCTATACCCATCATTATCCCTTCTAGACTCCACTGGGCTCAGTGTTACCTGACATCATCTCCCAAGTATCCATTCCCACAAGAGGCCACCCCTGTTATCATCCTCCCTGGGACACACTGTCTCGTTCAGAACAGCAATCTTTCTGCCTACATCCTTCCTCATTCAAATTTAAGCGGTCTCTCGCATACAATTCCTCTCTTTCCTCAAACGCACTCCAAGCATCCACATATACCAGTCCTCTCTTGTCACACATTCTCACTATAATGCCATTCAATATCACTGCTCTTCTGCTCAGCTCATCATTATCATACCTAGGCAACATGCACACTATTTTTCCTCTCTCTGTCTTCTTCCGTACACTCTCAAGCAAAAATCTCATATCTCTCGCTGCCCAACTTACATTACCACTCAAGTCATTTGTTCCTACCATCACAATCATCTCATCCACCCTTTCACTTCTCTTAATTGCCATAGCCACCCTTTCTATTGTTCCTCCTGGCAAACACTCCTAAAGCATCCTATCTTGAACACCACGGATCACTGAGTCGCCATACATTATACCTCTTACTATTCCCTCTCTCCTATTGTTTCCATTCTCTCCTCTTCTTTCATTCCCATAGGTCTCTCTATTGTGACAAACTGTTTTTGTGCTCTGAAGATGCTGGTTATAACACCAGCAAAATATCAGCAATAAGTTAATAAATTAATTATTTACTTATTTTTCTGTGTTCTAATATATACTGTTAAAAAATAAACAATAAGCACTTCCTTCTGTGTCTTCTAAATCTTGCTTGCTTGGCTTTCAGATTTTCTTCCATTAGTTTCCTTATTCTTATTGTTAATATCATGACAAGTACTTTTCCTACATGACTCAGAGCTACTGTTCTGTAGTTTCTGCGGTTCATTTTACTTCATGTTTTTTTTTTATGAACAGATATTAGGATTGATCTTGTCCATTCTTTTGGTGTTTTCCCTTCCTCCCATGCCATGTTACATAACCAATACAGTTTGTCCATTATCACCTCATGCAGTTCAATATCTTTCCAGTGATCTCATCATTCCCATGGCTGTTAGTTTTTCAGGCATTTTACTGTCTTTACAACCTTAACTTCTTTTAGATCTCAAGATCTCCCTGTGTCTTACATAACTCCAAGCAGTATCTTGTCCATCTCTCTCTCTCCCATTTATTGTGTTCATAAAGATTTGACCATTCTCATTATTTTCTCATTTTTTAACAGCTCTCTCCTTTGGACTGCTTTCTTGTTGATGTTTCTGATCATCTTATCTACTTCTGTATTTACCAATGTATTGATATCCTCACACTGTTCCTCTAGCAATTTTGTCTCTCCTAACTGCTTTCTTCACTTCATTGCATTTTGCTCTACACTGTTCTTCCATTTCTACAGAGATCTCTCTCTCCTAATGTTTAAAGCTTTTTCTTGAATTATCTTAAATGTCTCGCATGAGATGCACCTCTTCTTTGGCTTTTCTGTCAACGAGACTATTTGTCTCACTGCTTTCTAAATTGCAGCACTTTGTTATATCTATCCTCCAGTTCATTTTCTGGAATGGATTTCATTCCAGAAAATGAACAGGGGCACTTTCTTATACATTTTCCATGTAACTTCCTCACTCAGTGTCTTCAATATCTCTCTGATTCTGAAATTGTGCCTTTGTCACTTGAGTTTCAACTTGATATTGGCTATCACTAAGCTATGATCCGATTCCATGTCTGTTCCTTGAAATGTTCGATACTGCTGAATTTATATGGCCTATCTCTTGTTTATGGGTGTCATGTCTAGAATGTTCTTATTCTTCCATCTGGTGATCGTGTCCACTTCCAGCAGTCTTTTGGCTGCGGGAAGTGGATGTGGCAGTCACCAGACTGCCACAACCACTTTAAGGCAAACTTGAGCTTGCATACTTCAAGGCAAATTCAAGCATTCTTTCTCCTCTTCCATTACATTCTCCATATCAGCCCATAATTCTTTCCCATCCTTCATTGTCTTTTCCAATCTTTGCATTCCAATCTATTCTAATAATTAGATATCTCAGTACCAAAGACAGATATACTATCTGTCTTTGGTACTGATTTCAAGATTATTTCCTAGTTGCTATAGAATAACTATTTCTTCTTCAGTACTTTCTGAAGTAGGTGAATTGCTGTGATGTTAAATGGTCTTGCTGAAAATCTTACCATTATTATCCTGTCATTTATTGGTTTATATCCTAATAATGGTTCTCTTCCTCTTTTACTTAGAAGAAATCAGACTCCTGCCTCATAATTTATAATATTGCCAGACCAGGTGATTCTTCCACCTCTCATCTCCCCTGACCCTGTCCAGTGCATCTCTGCTAATCCAAGGATGTCACATCATCAGAATCGCTCTATGCCCTTGCAAAGTCAGTCTAGTTTCCTAGAGCACATAAAGTACAGACATTCCATGTTCCTACTGATAACTTGTCTCTTGCTGGTTTAATTTTATAGCACTTCTTTTGGCGGCTAACTTGCTGACCCAATCCCGATTGCTCAGTTGACTAGTTATTACTAACACCATACACCAACATAAAAATGTGCACAAATTCACACAGAAAAAAAATTGCAAGAAATAAGAAAGTCACATAGACCATTTCATTATTGACAGCAATGATTTCCCACTAGTTCAAGACACAGGAGTATATAGAGGATCTGATATTACAAATGATCACCATTTAGTGTTGAGCAGGATAAAACTGAATTTCATATTAAAAAGAAGTGTGTGTAAAAAATTTTTAAATGAATCAAAGTTCAGCAGCTTTCATAGGTGAACTGTAAACTAAAATACATAAGTGTCATTCATGAAAAAATGAAAGTTTGAAAACAAGAGCCAAACCTTGGAGATTCAGTGGCATACCTTGAAGAAAACTGATTGGTGAGGTTGTCCATAAAGATAGAAAAATCATAACTCCATAGTGGACTCAGGAAATTGGTGGGAGTTGAGGAAAAGAAGAAAGCATATTGAAAGTTCCTGACAATAAGTCAGCCTGTGCTCTTAGAAAATACAGAGAAAAATGCAAGAAAGCAAAGCATCGTGTAAAATCACCAAAATAAGTAGTGGGAAGACTTTGGTAAGGATATAAAAAATGTTAAAAAGGTGGCAAAATCTTAGAGTCTATTAAAAAAGGTTTAGAAATGGAGGAAGGAGTACTACTATAAAAGGAAACGCAGATCATAAAAGTGACACAAAAACTGAAGATAAAGATATTCTAGATGCCTGAAGTAATTACTTTGCAAGATTGCTAAATGAACAAGCAGTGTTAGCACAGTGGTGGAAAACACTAAACAGGAATGCAATGAAGAATACATATCGGCAATTGAAGTAGAAAATGCCATCAAAATCTAAAATGTGGAAAGGCAGTTGGAGTTGGATTATATTTGATCAGAAATGCTCAAATATAGAGGTATAAAAGTTTTACAGTAGCTGCATTGCATAATTCAGAAAACCTAGTCATAAAACAAATTCCAGATTATTGGAATAGAGCTCTCATAGTACCCATCTCTCAAAAAAGAAATAAAACTGAATGTAAGAATTATAGAGGTATTTCTCTACTGAGTGTTTCTGGTGAGAAATGGCTACGGAAAATTGAGGAAGAGAAACTTGGTGAAGAAGTTGGATTCAGGGTAGAGATTTCCAGGATCTGATTTTCACTTTAAGACAAACAGTTGAGAAATCTTGGGAATATAACAATGATCTATATATAAGTTTCATAGATCTGGTAAAACATACGACAAGGTGCCAAGAGGAAAGCTCTTCAAAATGCTGCAGTCATAATGGTATAAGTGGGACAATATATTGAATGATACATAGTCTCTACTTGAGCTATAAGTCAGAAGTTAGAATTGAAGGAGGTACAGGAAGATGGTTTGAGGTTAAATCAGGTGTGCAACAAGAGCACACATTATCTTCACTGTTATTATCTATATGGATCACATTATGAAGGAAAGTGGTATTAAACCTGATATCAAAACTGGTGATGTTAATCTCCACTCTATGCAGATGATGTCATACTTCTAAATAAATCTAGCATAAGACTGAAAGATTCCCTGACTAAACTGAATAACTGTTGTAATAAATTTGGTGCAAAAATCAGCAATAAAAGGATAAGGACAATGAAAATAGGCAGAAACACTGAAAACATCAACTTTATCCTGAATGGAGAACTTATAGAACGAGTAAAACTTTTCAGCTATTTAGGCACAAGTTTTTAGTAAAGATGGCAAATTAAATATGAAAATAGACAACAGAATTAGTAAACAACTGGTAATTAGCTTACGGAATTAACAACGCATATGAAGGATATTAATTAAAGGGAACTTTAATGAATAACTTCTATATTTCGGCAACGTCATGTTGCCATCTTCAGGAACATAAAAATATGGTATGTGCACGCAGGCACTAACAAAAGCAAATGAGGAAGAAGGCAATAAACTAATATTGTTCTTCCTCATTTACTTTCCTTATTGCCTTCTTCCTCATTTGCTTTTAGTGCCTGCGTGCACATACCATAGTTTTATGTTCCTGAAGATGGCAACGTGACGTTGCCGAAATATAGAAGTTATTCATTAAAGTTGCCTTTAATTAATATCCTTCATATGCGTTGTTAATTCCGTAAGCTAATTACCAGTTATGTATGACCAACGTATAAGCCTTGCTACTTGAAGAATTAGTAAAGCTGGTATGGTAGAAAGTCAGCTGAATAAATTTATATGGAATAAGAGAGGAATTAGAACACTAAATTAGCTGTATACAAGACAGCTAATTTAGTTCAAGCTGATTTCTAATTTATGGATCAGAGAGCTAGGTTAGAAATAAAATACTTGATCAAAGACTGGAGACCTCAGATATGAGATTTTTGGGAAAGATTAAGGGAGTGAACAGGTGGCATCAATGATAGTATCATATTAAAAATTAGGATGTTAGGAAAGAGCTTGACATTGTTAGCATTACAACATTCACATCAGGAAATGTTTCGCATGTTTATCGTACCAATGGGACTTCTTGTTACCATTTGTGTGCCGCTTCCATGATGGGCAGGTGGGACTCAACTGATACAAAGTTTATCATCACCATCACGAACCATGGACTCACTGCACGTTGATGTCTGATTCACTATCTTCTTCCACCTTTCTTTGTCCAGTGCACGGTGTCGCACTTTTTGTACACCCATTCCACAACAGTCTTTTATATCATCTATCCATTCTCTGTATGGTCTACCTCTTCTGTTTAAACCATCCAAAATACCAAACATAAATGTCTTCATCTTCTGGTCCTCACTCATTCTACAGATGTGTCCAAATAATTGCAGCTTCCGTTTTATAATCTTCTGCATTAGATTCTGTTTTGGTTGCATCTTCTGATAGAGCTCTTCATTGGTGATTTTCTGTACCCATCCTATTCTTAGAATCTTCCGGTAACAAGTTCTTTCAATTTTCTCGATTCCATATTTATTACCCATGTTTCAGATCCATACAGTACACCGCTGAAGATGCATGTTTCCAGTACTCTTAGTTTTGTTTGCAGACTGATCACTTTACTTTTCCAGATGTTATCCATGGCCTTCAGATTTGTTCTTCCCTTTGCAATCGTGATCTTTATTTCTTTTTTACAGTCCAAGTCACATGTCAGTTTACTTCCCAAATATGTGAATTGTTCTACATTTTCTATATCAGTTCCATCCACTTGTATCTTTTGTTTCATGTTCTTCTCACCAAATACCATTGTCTTTGTTTTTTCCAAGTTCATAACAAGTCCAAATCTCTTCCCTTCCTCATTTAACAGTTTCAGTGTTTTTTGTAGTTCTCTTTCGTCGTCTTCAATAATAACAATGTCATCTGCAAATCTCAGACTGTTAATTCTCATCCTGTGTACAGATATTCCTTTGGCACCTTCCTTCAATTTGTCCATTGCTCTTTCTAGATGTGCGATGAAAATGCTTGGTGATATTCGGTCTCCCTGTCTAGTACCTCTGCTTGTTTTAAACCATTTCCCCAAATCATCACCTATTCTAACTGCTACAACTGCATTCTGATAAACATCTTTTAATATAGCTATTAGTTTTTTTTTTGTTTTTTTTTAATCAATTCCATAGGATTCCAGAACTGCTAATGTCACTTTCTGGTCAATACTGTCATGTGCTTTCTGAAAATCAACAAAGCAAGTATATATGTTTTTGTTTTTTCTCCTAGCTTTCTCTGCTATTAACCTCATAGTCAAAATCTGTTGAATTGTAGTTCTATCCTTCCTAAATCCTGCTTGCTCGTCTGCAAGGTATGATTCCAATTGTGTTCTCAATCTTTGTGTCAATATGATCATCACTTTACCAAGGTGACTTATCAAGGCAATTGTTCTATAATTTTTACATTCTAGCTTATTTCCTTTCTTGTATAATGTTACTAATATTGATTTCACCTACTCCTCTGGCATTTTCCCTTCTTTCCGTACCATATTACATAGTTGGTGCATTTCTGTAACCATACTTTCACCACCATATTTAATCATTTCTACAGTAATGTTATCGTTTACCAGGACTCTTGTTATGTTTTAGCTATCCTATTGCTTTTTTTACCTCTCTTCTTAAAATGTCCATATCATGCTCATTACCTGGTGGTGATATCTGCTTCAATTCTTCAGTCAGTTTCCCAACACTATCTGAATCTAGTTTTTCTTCATATAACTCACTACAGTATCTTGTCCACCGCTGTACAATTTTTTCTTTATTCATCAATACTTTGCCTTTTTCATCTTTAATTGTGGTCTGTTTTGGTTGCCACTTTCTATTAATGGTTCTGATCATTTTGTATACCTCCCTTGTTTTATGCTCTCCATAGTACTGTTCTATATTGTTGCATTGGGCTTCTAACCATTTCATCTTATCCATTCTGACTGCTTTTTTAACCTCATTACACTTTCTTCTGTATTGCTCTTCTATTTGTTCTGATGTATCCCTTCTTATCTTCAACATTCTTTTCTCCTATACTAACTTCAGTGTTTCTTGTGTAATCCATTTCTTCTTGATCTTTTCTTCTGGTACTGTTTCTTCAACTGCATCTTCTATCGCCTTCATTACTCTTTTCACTCTTAAATTCGAGTTTTTTTTTCTTTCTCCACACTTTTAAGTTTCTCTTCTAACACTGTTCTGTACCTTCTTCCTATTTCTGCTTCACTTATTCGTGCTATATCTCTTCTATTCTGATGTTGGGGTTAATATTTCAACTTGATATTTGCAATCACTAAACTATGGTCCAAGTCTATATCCACTCCTTGAAAAGTTCGACATTGCTGTACTGATGTTATCCATCTTCTTTTAATCATATCAATCATGTTTTTGGTTTTCCCATCATTTGATCGCCACGTCCATTTTCTACACTCCATTTGTTGGAATCTTGTGTTACAGATCATCATCTCGTGGTCCACAGCAAATTCTAACAATTTTTCACCAATATGTCTGCAGTAATCAATTCAAGGTAACCTTGAATTGATTACTGCAGACATATTGGTAAGCTTTGATATCTCCTCTTTGTTTACCAATACTCCCTTAACTGACACCTTATCTCTCTTAGAAAAGGTTTTTCCCTCTGACATCTTAGATCTCTTTTCCTTTGCCATTAACTCTGGGTATTTCTCTTGGAAGAAAAAAATCTACAAGCAGATAGAGGGAACCGCCATGGGTTCCCCCTCTCACCCCCCCCCTTGCCAATTTCTATATGGAAGATTTCGAAAAACGAGCCATAGACTCAGCCCCACTCAAACTGTCTATGTGGCTAAGATATGTAGATGATGTGTTCTCTATTTGGCCTCATAGCCCAGACACGTTAGACTCCTTCCTCAGTCATCTTAATAGCCTACATCCAAGAATCAAGTTTAGTATGGAAAAGGAAAAGAACAACTGTTTACCCTTCCTAGACACCTTAGTCACACGCCTGCCTAATGATACACTTGCCTTCACTGTATACAGAAAACCCACACACACACAGGCAGATACATTCACAAACTCTCCCACCACCACCCCTCGCAACAATATGGCATCATCAAAACTCTTACTAAGAGAGCCCACAATCTTTGTTCCAGTGGAACCACCCTTACTACTGAGCTTAATCACATACACAACACTTTCCTCTCCAATGGCTACAGCGAACACAGTATCAAAAAAATAATCAGTTCCTCCCCCATTCCCCGTCCTTCTCGTCAGCAAGATTTTAAAAATGCCATCACCATACCCTACATCCGTGGCACATCTGATAAAATAGCCAAGATGCTAAAAAAGTACAACCTCACACAGCATATAAGCCCTACCACAAACTTGCTACCCTTATCCGTTCTACGAAAGATCAACTCCCTCCTCTCTCGCTGCCTGGAGTTTACAAAGTACCCTGTTCCTGTAACTGGCGTACTTTGGACAGACAGGCACATCAGCATCCATCCGCCTAGAGGAACACAAGTCTTACATATGTAAACATAACTATGGCCATTCAGGCTTGGCTGACCATGTTTTGGACACCACTCACAGAGTATCATGGAAGAAACCACCATGCTCCACCACAGCAAATTCAAGAAAGAGAGACTTTTCTTAGAAGCAGCGGCAGCTCTCAGAAACCAACCAAATCTTAATAAATACGGTTGCATTGAGCTTCCAAAGATTTGGGAAACACTCATCACCAGAGGTCCCACCTTACATTCCAGGCCACTTACTACCACCCTTAGAGGGCGCTCCACCTAGATAGGACTTTAGTGTCACCCATGTGGTTGGGCTTAGTATTGTAAGATTTGTGTGTGCATGTTACATTAATTGTTTTTGTAATCCCCGTAGATGTCCTAGTGACTAGGACGAAATATAGAAAGTATTAAATTCTATTTTAATTCTTTTTGAGTGTTGTAAAAAATCCATTAAGCCTCCAACATGACACACAACATCTGTATGTATTCAGGTGTAAAGGTGACACAGTGAATTGTCAGGGCCATGCTCATTCCATCACTTTGAAATTGCTTGATGCAGTGGTGCACTCAGGATTTAATCTTGGAGGGGGCCGAGCAACTCAAGATTTAATCTTGGGGAGGGACGAGTTGAGTATACATACTACGCATTGCATACGAGCTATGACTGAGCATCTGCAGTGATCACCAATACATGATACCAGTGATCTCCTCTGGCCTGGCTCGGGCAAATGAAGTAGCACCCGAGCACTACTTCGTTCGCCTTGCTTTAAAACAGCAGCCAGGATTCCTGAGCACTATAAGGTATTCTCATCTTATGTGACCACTAATTCATAAGTAGCATAGAAATAGAAGACACGACATAACATAATTTTTTTTTTTTTAAATAATTTTAATTAGGAAAAGATTTTTGGAAATTGTTTTAGTGTTTTTTTCCCTTTTTCTTTCTTTTTTGGGGGGGGAGTGTCCAGGGCATTTGTTCCCCTCCCTGGGTGTGCCAATGGCTTGATGGCCTCTTGTATACAGGAAGGATTTTATTTGCAGATAATTTTTTTATACAAGTTTGGCACTTGATGAGGACCTTCTCTCCAAGGGAACATTCCTCTGTGGAACAATCAGGAATAACAGAGTTGAACTTCCAGCAGCAGTTAGGTTGAAGAAACAAACATAGAAAAATAATAGCCATGGAAAACAAAAAAAGGCATTAAAATATTGAAATGGACTGACAAAAGATCAGTAACTATGTTAACAACTTACAGAGATCACTGTTGTGAGTTAGTAGAGAGTCCTCATAAGAAACCAGATGCAGTGATCAGCTAATAATGCTGCTAAGAAAGGTGTTGATCTCTCAGAACAGATGGCATGTTATTTCACTCTCAGAAAGACAGTCAAATGGTGTAAAAAAATTGCCATGGAAGTACTCTTCGGAACATCTCTTGTGAATGAATGGATTATTCACAGAAAATTCAGTTCTAAAGGAAATATCTTCATTCTTAAATTCAGAGAGATAATCATAAAAAAAAGTTTTAGATACAGGAGACACTATATCTAATGAGATTAGAATGAAAAGACAAAACATTCATCAGTTAAGAAAAATGGATGGACTGTCACACAAGGTCAATAAGTGCTGAAGAATACTAATGAAAATTTTCAAGAATTGGTGGAAAGAAATTGGCAGATCAGAAATCTAAGAAGGTGACAACATACTGTATAAACTGTGATGGGCAGCCTCCCAAGTGTTTACTGTAACTCATACATACGAATAATTTACTACTTTTAAAATAATGTAATAACATAGTCATGTTATGGTATCCATAAATAAAATTTTTTCTGTGCATAAGGAAAATAGATATTGTGAGCTTTTAAAATAAAATATCTGTATAAAGAACAAAATTTATTTATGTATATATACTTTTATGTAAAAAAAAAAAACTGATCATTAGTAAATAAAATAATTATCATAAAATAAAGTGAAATATATAAATATCAAAAAAAAAAAAAAAAAAACATAGCAAGCACAATAAATTATACAATATGATTTGCTCCTTATCAATCCACTATATTCCTGCCACACCCACACAAATTGGCTCATCAGCATTATTAGACCATAGGTTAAGCCCCTAGAAATAGTTATTTACCGAGTTAGCAAAGTATACAGTCGCTGTTTCTTATTGGTTAGTGATTTATATTTTGCAAACAAATCCCTTTCCATGTACCACTACATTCACTTGTTAGTGAACATAGAGATACATTTGAGTTGTGCTAAAAAAAGTGTTTTTAATTAGTGTATAGTGTGGCTTTTTATCACAAATTCTGCTGCATTTTTTTTCAGTTTGTTTACAGTGTCCTTCAGTGGTGATGTCGAAATTTTTTTTTGTTTATATTGCTTTTGCTTCTGTACAAAAGTCTAGCTCTACCTCAGATTTTTTGCAATGGATGCATTGCGAAAATTGCTATATGTATGCACCAAAAAATGTGAAAGATATGTGGACTGTTTGGGTAAATGAGAAGAAGAAAAGCATTAATGTATGTGAAAACTGTCTTGATAGATAAGAGCGATTAGAAATGGGAGCAAGCATTAGGACTGTAGTAGAAGAGCTTAGGCAGGAGTTCATAAAAATGAAAAGCAAAATAAAACATCTGAGAGAATATTAAAGATCTAAAGAAGAGATTGGCTCTGAATAATACCAGCAGGTTGTGTATGAGCAGTGTCTCAAAAAAAGAAGGTAACCAGTGGTGTGCTCCAGGGTTCTGTTCTTGGGCCTCTCCTGTTTAACTTGTTTGCAAATGATATATCATGTGGGCTGACTGAGGATCTTCAATTATTTGCTGATGATGCAAAGTTTGGAAGAATTATAAGTAGCACTACTGACATCGATTCCTTTCAGGAAGATTTGAACAGACTTAACGTGGGCAAAGAAGTGGAGTTGTAGTTTTACATCAACAAGTGTAAGGTGTTGCATTTTGGAGTGCAGAAATATAAAGCTGTGTACTATATTGATGGTGCCATTTGACAGTAGACTGAAGTTTAGAGGGCATATTGCTAGTGCTGCAAAGGCTGCACATCGTAGTGTTGCTATGATAAGAAGTACTCTAACATGTAGGGATAAGAAAGTGATTGTGCTGTTCCATTTTAGCACTGAAGATGCCTGTGAAAGCAGCAAAAAGTTTACAAACATCAATAGTTTCCATATGATTTTCTGCTCTTGTATTTTATTCTTAGCATGCTTACTCAAAATTATTCCAATTCTAAAACAAATGAACTGTCAAACTATCTGTATAAAAGATTCAAGGACTACCACCAAGAACTATGGGATTTAAAGAAAAGCCTTCTTTAACTCTTTTTTGAATTTTGATTGGGTTTGATTATTTATGATTTATTGGTACAAGGACAGCAAACCGCACCATATCAAAGGTTACAGCAGTACATAAGGTAGTTATTATTATTATTCAGGCCTCCATGGAGACAAAAGACTCATCGTGGGAGGTCGGTCCTTCCTAAGAACATAAAGTCTGTCAAGACTCATCGAGGGGAGGCCCCCCCCCTAAGAAACACAGTCTATCATACCACTCCGTAAACTCACTGACCATTCTCACTCTCACCACTCCATCAGGCAATGCATTCCATGGTTCAACCACCCTCCATGCAAAGAAACCACTCCTCACCCTCTTGCTCACAGTTTCCTTTCATAACTTCCAGGGATGGCCTCTTGTCATCACTCCTTCCCACTGTTCAACTAAGCGAAAGAACTCCCCAGTGTCAACCCTGTAACCACCTCTCAACAGTTTAAAAGTCTCAATCATATCACCTCTCCTTCTATCCACCAAACTCTGCAGTCCACATTCCCTCAGCTGATCCTCATAACCAAAATTGTACAGTTCTGAAACCATCTTTGTACCCTTTCCACAGTTAATTTATCTCCTTCAAATCCTGGGGACGAAATCTGAGAACAATAGTCTAAGTGTGGTCTGATCAAGGTCTTATACAACGGAATGATAACTGTTTTATCTCTGCAGATCAGTGTCCTTCTCATAATTGCATCAATTCTCTGTGTTATCTTCACCACCTTTGCAATATGTCCCCTAAATTTCAGGTTTCTATCAATCATCAACCCCAGATCTCTTGTCTCCCCCTACTTCCTCCAGTATAACTCCTCCCACAGAGTATGCAGCATCCCATCGATGTTTCCCAAACCTCAAGACTTTACATTTTGCTGCATTAAACTGACACCCCCATTCATTTGCCCATCTATCTAGCTTATTCAAATCCTCTTGCAGGGCTACCACATCTGCACTATTACTAATAATCCTTCCCAGCTTCGCATCATCTACAAACAACTCAATATCCCCTTGCAATCCACTGGCAATGTCATTGATATAAAGGTTAAACAATATAGGTTCTAGTACTGAGCCCTGTGGGACCCCACTTGTTATAAATGATAGCAAAGAGAAAAATGAGTAAATAACACGTAACATTAAAAAAATAAATAAAATCAGATAAAATAAAAAATTAAGTCAAGCAATCTACACATACAGAATTTATGATGAAATGTGTTTGTATAAATTATTTCTTTGTAAAAGTTAACAAGCAATTTGTCTGAGTATGATAAGTTCTGCTGAGTATATATGTTGGAAGTTTTTCCACGTGGTTATACTATAAATTAAAGATACCAAGAAATTATATACTTGGTATATAATATTCCTTATAATGTAAATTATATTCCCATAATGCCATGCATTATGGGAAATGCTTTGCAATTATGGGAAAGTGATGTGAAGTCATTAGCTTCTATATACAAGTTGTCCTAGTCCTGAAAATGCTTCAGGTGCAAACTTTACTTGGTTTAATCCTTTATCCAAGTGTAAAGAAGTATATAATTTCTTAGTATCTTCGATTCTGAGTATATATCGTGCAGCTATATAAGTAAAAATTTCATTTTTCACTGTCGTGTGAAGGCATTCTATCAGAACATGGCAAATGGTGAGATAAGTGTTGTATTTTTTGCATACAAGTGATCATCAGACCTCAGTAAATAAAAATGTGCAAGATGATTGATCCATGTAACACTTAGCAAGAAACTTCCTCTCTTCTGTTTCTACATTGACCAATGCTTAATTTCAGGCTTAATCTCTTGCAATTTTTTAGCTTCCTGCCATGATGACTGCCATCAGGTGATCAGCTTTGATCTTATAAACTGTTTGCATATGGGTTTGTCGAACAGTACGTGGAAAATATGAGCAGAAGATCAAAATTAAGTGTCTTCATTTTGTACAACAGTTGTAAAACTCACAAAGCAATGGATGTGGGTTATACACAGGAGACGAGATGACCTGTAAAAAAACTGAATAAGTCTGTATAAATTATACAGTTTTGGTAGCAGTTTTCTTTTATATACAAGTGCAAGCTGAATAGTATGTAACTCTGCTGTGTAATTACTGCAATCATGTGGGATCTGGTTGGATATAGTAAGAGCAATAAACAGCAGCATTTAGACAGAAGTCTCATATCTCGAAGCATTACTATAGATAGGCAAGAATTCAGAGTGGACTGTTCTGTGCAAACGATTGCAAGTAGACAGATGATGATGAAGTACAAGTCTACTGTATTTGACAAAGTGAGAGGTTGCAATATAGAGTGCAAACCTGCCATGGAGGAATGGTGTAATGTTCAGTGCTGGTAAACATTATCAACATTTATGCCAATAGCTTGCATAATCTCTTTTACATGCCATACACTCCTTTTACAAAGGAGTGTATGGCAGACTGACATGTAATATTCAGTTATCCAACAGAAAGAAACAAAAATACTATCCATGTTGGATGTTCTGGAAGAGAGACTATTTTTAGAGCATAATTAAGTTACCGATTTCTTTCAAAACCTGTATATTGTATTCCTTGCTTTGATATAGACTTAATGGGAGATGTGTGAAGGGCACCAGTAGCTATTCCTACCCTGATGATGGATAGGATGTTACCATCAGAGTGTACTCTCCCTTGCAGGACTGCAAACTTGGGACCCATAATCAAGCTTTAACCGTAAAAGTGCACGATAAAGGTGAAGCAAGGAAAATTGCACCCCATTCTGTAGAAAATAAAGTACAAAGCATATTCAATGCTCTTTTGCACTTTCCCCTAAGTTGACGAATGCATGGAGAAGCATACGTTTTCTGTCAAAGATGAGTCCCAACCTATAGTACGTTAGTACCTTATATGGGTGATGGATTGTGAAAGGAGAAACTTGTTTACATTTGATTTGAACACCTGTATATTGTATTCCTTGGGAAATATGTCAGGGGGAAGACTGTTCCATAGTACTGCAGTAGCAGGGATTAATGAGGAGGAAAAGAAACTTGTTCTGTCGGTTTTGTGGTGTACTGTAAAAGGATGTTGGGCGGCAGCTGTACTTGTTCCAATGGGCTTGGTACAGGGTGGGGGAATTATTGATGCTGTTTCAGATGAACCTTTCCCATGAAAGTATTTATAGAATATACAGATTGCAGAGACCAAGCATCTATGTGAAAGTGGCGGAAGCAAGTTGGTGAGGGATGGGTCATTTATTAGTCTAATTGCTCTCCTCTGTGTTGAGTCAAGCATTTTAAGGGAGCTTTTTGGAGCCCCACTCCAGATGTGAGAGCAGTATTTGAGAGCTGGGTGGATTTGTGACTTGTATAGTGCTAACAGCTGTTTAGAGGTGAAGTAGCATCTTGAGCGAAAGAGAAAACTTAGTTTTTTGGAAGCTGAGGATGCAATGGTTGTGATGTGTTTATGCCAGGAGAGGCTTGATGTCAAGGTAATTCCGAGAACAGAAATTTCGTCTTGTCCATGAATTTGAGTGTTATCGAAAACAGTGCTGGGGGTACAGCCTAACAGGACAGTTGAGATGCCCTGCTTTTACATATGTTGATGATTTAGGTGTAGCAAAAGTAAGGATGATGTTCCTGGTCAAAAACCAGGCAACTATCCTTATGCATCATGATGCACCTCATCTGTCACTCCTCGAAGAGATTAGCATTTTATGAATTACTATATGGTATTCCACTATTGATGTTGCTTTAAGTAATTTTTCTGCATGTTTTTCTGACATGATGTTTCAACATGGATATCACCAGGATGTCGTTTCTTAACTGTTTTGAGAGATCCTGCCAGTCCTAAACCCTTTTGAATGACAAAAGGTGACATCTTCCCTATTGACTTTTCACTTTTGCATGAATAATCAGAAATACTAGTAAATTGATGTTGTGTCAGTTGTCTCGTTTTTTACTTCTATCAAATAGCGTATCTATGGTATCAGTACTTGGTTGGAGCCCCATGATAGGCCCTGAAATATTTGAGCACTAAGGATTCATACTCAAGGGATTTCATGTTCAGCACCAGAGCTCACCACAGAGCCACACATGGATACCAACTGACCCGCAAGCAATGAATGCATTCTGAAGTTAATGCTAAGGTTACCCCAGATGCTGTACCAGTACCACATTGAGTCATTGGCCCCATTCCTAGACCAATGGGATAGGAGACTTACTGCATCACTATTAACCCTTGCAGGCAAACCCACTAGCTGATTGATCCTCACTAGGGCATCCAGAACCACCTATCTTACTGAAACAGAAGCCAAAATAGTGCAAAACTATCATGAGGATTCCCCCCCCCCCGACGCTTTCAAGATGTCCATGGGATGCGCCACACAACAAACACAGTGGCAGGGCATTGGTGGTTGTACTGAAGACATCGATTTCCTGATGTGTACCTTCAAGGGATATTTAGACTACTATGATAGCACCATACAATTTTCCTCCAAATTAATCTATTACTTGTCAGAATTCTAATATTGTCATATCTAACATTTTGTTCTTCTAATGCACTTCTGACTGAATCAAATCAATCTAGACCTTGGTCTTTCTCTGGGTCTTGTTCCTTCTATCTTGGCATCAAACACCTGTTTCATTAACCTTTTTTATCCTCTATTCTATTTAAGTGATCATACAGTCTCAGATTATCTCTGCTCACACATTCTTGAATGCAAACAATTTCAAGTTTCTTCCTAATGTCTTCATTTTTAATATGATTCTGCCATTCATGTCATCTGTTCAGGATACAAATCTGTCCTCAGAACTTTCTCTTATATCTGAAATCTTTGATCAAATGCTTTATTTTCTTATCCAATCTTCAGATCCATAACTTAAAACTGGTTTGAACAGAGTCTTGTATACTGCCAGTTTTAGAGATGGCTTATTTCTCGTTCCATATAAATTAATTCAAATGGCTTCCCACCAAAGCAGCTTTGCATATACTGTTGTCTATTTCCAAATTTAATTTGTCATCTTCACTAAAAACTGTGCCTAAACAGCTAATATATCACTTGTTCCATAGGTTCTCCAATGAAAATGCATTTTGATTGAAGTTTTCTATGTTCCTGCCTATTTTCATAGTTTGTCTTTTTACTGCTGATTTTCATTCCAAATTTGTTATAGCTGGTATTCAATTTAGTTAGAGAATCCTGGAGACTTATACTGGATTTATACAGATGACGTTGTATTCCTAAAGATGTATATTTGATATCCTCAATTCTAATATCAGGTTCAATGCAACTTTCTTTAATAATGCAATATATAAATTATAAATAAGAGTTGAGATAATGTCTATCCTTGTCTTACACTTGATTTTACATCAAACCATCTTCCCGTATTTCCTTCAATTCTAACTGCTGACTTACAACTTAAATATAGATCATGCAGAACATACTCTGTTTCATTTATCCCATATAACTGTAGTGTTTTGAAAAGATTTTCTGTGAGGTACCTTGTCGAAAAGCTTTGCTCTGAGCAAAACTTCAGAGCAGATCCTTATATTCTGTCCTGTCTTGCAGATCCTCTGGAAAACAGGACAGTAGAAAAAACTGAGAAATAGAATGTAGAATAAGAGAAAAAAAAAGCAAAGAAAGAAGAAGAAAGGACGTACCATAACTGAATACTCCACCACAAACATGTGCCCAATGGGGAGAGGTCAGATAAGAATTCACTGATTAAGGAAGTAGGTAATCATATTAGAATAGGATCCAGTGGCGTTACGTGCCCATTTAGGTTGGGTGTGCTGTCGTGTGGCTGATGCAACCCGCACTACAAAATTCACATCATTTCACTGTGTGATTGCATTTTTATTGATGTATGAAAGTTTTAAGAGTGCACAACGCATCAGAGCTCATCTCAATTGGTTCAATGCAATTAATTGTAGGATAACTCAGAATGCTTTATCAATTAATTGTAACCAAATCTGCTTAGAGTGGGGGAACAATGTGTTTGTTTTAAGATATATTAGTAAACAATAATGAAGGAGAATGCTATATTTGGGTAATATATTTGAATTACTCAAAGGTTTAAATATGTGAACCATCATTAATGAGTCATATGAGAATGGGAAATGTAAAGGAAGGAATAAGTGTGAGTAGAAATACTTTCATTAATGAGAAATGAATTATTAATAATTAACATCTGTGATGCGTGTCCTATAAATTCCTGGGTAGAGCAAACAGCATGCAATCCTAGACATGACTAAGTAAATTTATGATAGAATAATTAAAAAAAAAAAAAAAAAAACTTATGAGGGGAGGGAAAGAGATCTGTTTACAAAGTACAAATAACTAATCAATAATAAACAGCCAGTATATAAATTTTGTAGGTTCAGTTAAAAACTATAGTGAGAGGCTAATCCAATGAACTAATAATGCTATCAGGTGATTCATTTAGGCATGGCAAGAATACATGGGATTTGATGGAACAGAAAATCATCTTGTAAAATTTGTTGTTGTGCATGTTATATGCATTTCTCTGGTTTATGTATATTTCGCTTCATCTCCTACGAATTTTCTCTTGTTCACTGAGACTCTCCAACACTTTCACCACATCAACTGACACAGATTTGCCAATAATTTGATGCTTGAGTTCTGTCATCTCCCTTATAAAGCAGTATAATCTTGCCTTCCTTGCACTACTTGGGAATTTTATTCACTGTAAGACTCATATTAAACAAATATGCCAAGGCAGAAGTCAACTTCCAGGCACATTCCTTCAAAATACATGATATACCATCTTCCATAGCCTTATTAACATCAAGTTTGCTCGATTTCCCATATACCTCTTGCTCACTCACAGTCAGTTTCTCCTCATCATCATCCACTGCTCTGCAAACTCCATGATATCACATTTTCAAGGATGAAAGACCTCTATAAACCATTTTCTCCAATCAATGTCATCTTACAATAATCCTCCCCCCACTGGCTACATATCAAAGAAAATCCTTAGGGTTTTTTTTGGCTTCATTAGCTAACTACTGCTCATACTGAACTTTTGCTACATTTACCAACCAAGTCGCCTGTTCTCTGTATTCATCACGGAATCGATTATTACCATTCCTTTATGTTGCCTCCACAATGCCTTTTTTCTCTGTATTGCATGCTTAAAACTCTTCATTCATCCATTTCACACCTACCTTATTTAACCTTCTAACCTTTGAAATACATTTAGACATCGCTTCTACTACACAGTTCCTGAATATTATCCAAGCAGCAATAATCATTCCACCCAACTCCTCATTCCATGCTACAGCTGCAGGCAGTCTCCTGAGCTTCTCATAAAAACCAGCTTTGTAGTCCCGATATACCCTTTCTTCACAGAAGTTCTTATGTGGCTGGCAACCACCCAGCTAATCACTTCATGGTCACTAGAGGATGATTTGTTACCTCGTAACATCCTCTGATGAGATGATCAAATCCAAAACCCTCAATTCTCTTGTGCCCTTCGTTGCATACTGCCTGAGATAGTTGTCCCTTAAAAACTCAGGAACCTCATTTTCTTGGCTTTCTCAAATAGCTGGCAACCATTCAGGCAATCAATTCATGGTCACTTTCACCAACTGGAGGGAGATTTGACACCTCATTTATAATGGCATCTTCCAATGAGATGATCAAATCCAAGACACTCAATCCTCACATTGCCTCTGTTGCATACTGTCTGAGATAGTTATCCCTCAGAAACTCAAGAAATCAATTTTCATTACTTCTGGTTGCTATCTCATCATCCCAATCTATATTGCCATAATTAAAATTACCCATAATTATCACCCTTTTCCTATTTGCTTGGCTAATTTACTTATACATTTCCTGGTCACTACCTTCCATATTACCAAATCTATATAGCAACATCCAACAAAGTATTTCATTCTATTCTCCTCTATCTCACATCATAATGCCTCAAAACCATTACCACTATTTCCCCCTTGCTTCTCTATCTTGTATGGACATAACACTTCTATCATCAATAGCACTCCACCTTCCTTTTTATCTTCACGAAAAACATCATACCATTCCAGTTCTATTCTCGTCAGGATGTCATCCTTATCCAACCATGTCTCACTTATTCCAACAATTTTGGGGTAAATGAACTCAATCAATGCAACCATTTCATTTGCCTTGTTTCTGATACTTCTTGCATCCATATACAAACATAATAGCTCATTCCTGGATCTCTAACAAGTTTCACTGATACTACCATTAGATGCGACGTATTCATACCTTCCTCGAGCCATTCCTTTTTCTCCTTACCCATCCCAGAACCTTCTTCTATCCAACTGTTCACCATTTCCCTTACTTGTTCTCTCATTCTCCACACTCATGCTACCCACTTATCTATTCATAAACCACTTCAATCTCTCCTTCCTACTCTTTCACATCACTTCTTATTTGCTCATATTCATTCTCTGAATCATTATTCTTTCCCTTCCAGCAACAGTCTCTCCAAATGACTCACACCAAAACCATTCAAATGCAGTTCATCATTCATATACAATTCAATTCATTCTTCAAACTTATTCGACACATTATCTGCATTCCTTTCTCTTCACACATTGCTGCTAACATTTAATAATCCTTACTCTCCATCTCATCTGTCATACCAGGACAATACACTAACTACCTTTCCTATCACGCTATTCCCACTGTTACCTTTTATCCTTCTCAACCTGTTGATATCCATTCTTACATTCTCCTTGTTCCCAGTCAAATTCATTTGTCCCTTAGCCACAAAAAACTCTTTTGCTTGCTTACTCCTTATATCCAACACCTCCCAGAAAACAAACCTTGTGCATCTTCATTTACCACACCTCTAATAATTGAATCCCCCATACAATGCCACTTTTGTTACTTCTTTCATAGCAACATCATTCATTCCTGTCTTCTTCACTCTTCCATATGCATCTAACTCTCTTCATTTCACTCTGCATCCACTTAAACTCTTGCCTAATCTTCACCAACTCAGGTTTCAAATCTTGCATCATTTTTTCACTATCATTCAGTCTCCCTATCTTATTGTTATTCACACAAGCTTGTTTGCTATTAACACTGGTTGCAATCTTACCATTAACTGCACTGTTTTTTTTTTCACATCATTACCATATGCTTCGTTTATTTTTTTACTCGCTATTACTTCCACACACTTTCTGAACTTTCGTTTTAGTTATGACATGTTCCCAACTAATATTTAAACAAACCCTCATAGTTCATGAGAATATTGCACTCCCTACATACCCAAACTCGCTCCTTTCTGTTATTCAGCCTCTCCACAAACGTCTGTGACATCTTCCCAAGAATATATACTACATTCATGCTACCATACCATTTTTGAAAAATCCAATCCATTCACTTTACTTGTCTTTCACTGCTATATTGTATTACAGCACTAACAGAAAACAATCAATTTAAAGTAATACTGTCTTAGAATTTTAACCAAACACTGCATTCCACACTCAATCCGCTGCCATCTATTTCATGGCTGCTATTCTTGATTTAGAAACCAGATATTTTCATATAGAGGATATCTGTACTGAGAGAACTTTGCATTGGTGTGTGTGTATATATATATATATATATATATATATATATATATATTTTTTTTTTTTTTTTTTTTTTTTTTTTTTTTCTTGGTGCAACTTCTCTTTCCCTTTATCAGCATGGGATGGTTGTTCCTCAAAGTGTTCATGAACTTTGCTGAGTCTGATAAGTCTTCATTCGATGAGCTATAACCTTTGATTTTTTATTTATCCTTTTCCTTTAAAATTTTTATTCCCATTTTAGCACTGACTTAATTTATTCTGTTTATTTTCACTTTTTTTTTAATTAATGCATCTTTCATTTTCAATGATCTTGTCTAAATAAGTTCTCTCAGATATCTTATTTGCTTTTCTGTTTCCACTTCTTTGATTTCTAATTTTACAAGAACTTCCTTTGTTTGAACGTGGTCTTCTATCAGTTCAGTGGCTATGATAATTTCATTGCTGATAGTTTTAATTATTCATAGTTGTGAAGAAGCTCCTGTTTTTCTATAACTTTTGGGCTAATATCCAGTTGGCATTGCCATGAATTTTGTTATTTTGAAAAGTACAGTTTGTTTGGAAGTACCCTTTTGCTAAGGTGAACTGAAACATCTGGAAATTCTTCACTAGTATACATACAGTCTTGACAGGTTCTATTGGCAAAAGTTTTGAGGGGACAGATAGTATAGTGATCAGAACTCTCACATGTCTGGCTTGCAATATCAAATCTCTACACTGACTGAAACTTAGCATTCAGGCAGATGCTGTGTAAACAGTGGTATCAACACCTGAAACGCAAGCACTCTCCTACGTCCCTGGATAGCTTATCAAAATTAGAGTTGTACCAATATCTACAGAATGTAGTACAGGCATCTTCACCCATTATGAAGGTGACCTTGCAAGAAAAAAAAAAGTAAAATTTTCATCTGAGATATTCTTTTCTTTATGTTATTAATTTCACCTCATTCCAAGAATGTAATGTTTGTATTAGATTCGTATTGCTGTTCTCTACTGGGCTTCCTACCATTACAAATATTATTGTACTACCTTGGGGAATGCAGTAATCATATAATAGTTGGTTTCTGGTTCCCACATTTTTACTTACAACTAAATATTTTATCCTTCCCTCTCACCATAATGGAGTGAAGGAAAATATCTTATTGGTTCCTATTGTATTATCTCTTAAACCTTGATCACTATGTCTCACATCTTCACATCGTGGAATTTCAATTCCTAATGTTTTTGAGGGGAAACTGGCACCATTATCTCAAAAGCTAAAATTTGCAGAGAGGAAAAAAAAAAAGTATTTATCTGTTGAAATGCCATTAACTACTAGTGAGAAGTATACCTGTAGAGATACTGAGAGCTAAATCAATGCAGAAGTCTTTTTCCATATGCAAGTCACAAAATAGTGTACCATCATATTAAAATAATCATCATATTAGAGATGGTTTGTAAAGTTTTGTGCTTGGTTACAAAGTTAAACTAGACAGGAAATTATATTATTGTTTTAATCTTTAAAGCACAAGCAACAAAAAATTTGTGGATGAAGTATCTTCACATCAAATTGCCCTCTTATTCCACAATGCACAGCATACTTCTGAAAGGAAATAAATATTGCTATGCAGTATGTGAAATGTCACTATCCAGACCAGTTTCAACCTTTATGAGGTCTAATCAGTAGGAGCTAAACTCATTAAGATATTACAATGATTTAGCTCTCTGTATCTCTATGGGTCCAGTTCCCAATGAAGATTGAAACCAGTCTGGGTGGTGACCCTTCCTGTAGGGTCACAGTAATATACACATATCCAAAAGGAAGTGTGCTATGTATTATGGGAATACTAGGGTGATTTGATGCAAAGTCATCCACGAGAAAAGTTTTCCACATGAAGATACTTCACATGCAAAACTTTGCTCATGCTTGGATTAAGGATTAAAACAAGAAATTTAGTGCAATTTATTTTGTAACCAATGAAAAAGTATTCTACATTTTTATGCATACTTTTCACTGCTTCATAATTTTCTTATTCACATTTTCAAAAATGCAGCAAACATTTGATTAATTTTTGCTTTTCCATCTATTTTTACAACATATGATTAGAGCCGAATCCAAGTTATGTTTATTCATAATTACAAAAACCTTGCTGGATGTTATGCATTCTTTCCCTTCATATGAATGAGATTACACATATCAAATTTTTCATGCATGCATTTTGTATAAGCATTTTCATGGATGCTGATTACTATACATTAAACCAGACTATGCTTCCACTTTTCTCTCATTCTGTTTGAAGAATCTGATTGAGCTAAGTCTGGGTCATTATTTCAACTTTTTATTGGTCTGTGAATTTACTGTTGTCTCCATTCACTCTGCATAACTGGTGAATGACAGTTCTGTTTCTCAAAAGAGAGTCATCATGCACTTCCCAGTAGAAGTGCTGAGTTTATCTTTTTGGAATAATACCATCCCACCTCACTGAATTAAGGTAGGATGGCAATGTTCCACAGACTGAATTCATTTTGGATTCATAATGAAAGACCCAACCTTTATCCCAGTCAGGATTTTGTGAAGAAAAGCAATCTCATTTGGTAATTGAAGCAATCAGTAATAAGTTTCCAGTGATGCAGCACCCCAACATGCATGCATTTTAAATTCAGTAATAATTTGGTTGTCTCATGCTAATTTGTCAAGCAGTAATTTCTATAACAACTCCATGTCACTTTCTTGTTCAGTGCTCAACAAAATACAAAACCCATCACATTTACAATTTTATCATAAAGCCTTCTAAATGATGAATTTCCATACCAAATTTTCAAACATTAAAAATCTGATTACTGCATGTTGTTTTACATGCAAGTAACTTGTAAATTGTCTACTTTACAAGACTCATGTTATCATGTACTTGGTACATGATAACACGGGAAATATAACTTCCATTGTAGACTGCTATATATTAACTGTAGCAGAGAGGATGAATGAACAAAACATGACTAACCACTTTTCAAGGTCATATGCACTCCAAGCACTGTGTGCATGAAGGTATTGACTTTTAGACTCACTCCCCCCTCCTCCTCCACAGATTAGAAGGATAGCTAAAATATAGCATGCAATAATAAAGTCTGGTGTGTTATGTCATTGCATAAGGTTGAAATGGTAACAACACTAAAAAACGTTAAAATGAAAAAGCTATTGTTATAAATTATATTTTACAAATATATTCATTTTTACCTTTGAAATAAGTTCATCATGATTTGCAAGGTGTGCACGACAATGAATGCAACTATATGTGCGATGACAATTAGGTAAATAGGCTTGGAAAGTTTTCACCATTTCTAACAATGGGATAATGCTTCCACTGACAAGTAAGCAGTACCAAGCTACTGTCCTATTATTACAGAGGATCACAGCACATGAGAAGTTTGTTTTAGGAGCACATACATTGAAAGTCAAGTACTGCTTAGTTGGATGAAAAGTGCAAAATTCAAACACCTTTCCTTTAACCTAAAAACAATAAAATAATCTTTTAATTCATCAATTATGCCTATAAGTGATTAATATTCTTGAAAATATCAAGGAATTATTAACAGAAAACTTTTTTTTTTGGAATAAATTATTCAGACTATCAACAACATATATGTTGGTACTCAGTGGCTGAATTGGGAGAAAAATCAGATTTTTCTAGGAAAAACGTTTCCTTGAAAAATGATATTTTTCACCTTTTCCTTTGAACAAACATTAGCTAATTTTTAATTATCCATATTCAATGGAACTAATATGAGCTAAGTAATGCTAAAGTCCCTTCTGATAATTACATCATTACCACTTCTTTCTCCTTCAATTAAACCACTGGTTCAAATTTGGGCATTTTGGATTACTTAATATCCTTAAGAAGTTTTATACAGCAAACTTCTGGTATTTTTCAAGATTTTGAAATTCACTTGTTTTGAAAGATGTACTTCAACAGCTAAGAAAAAGGGATGAGGAGGAATTAACTGAAATGGTTGTTGACTTATCTAAAACCAAATGATGTTTCTCATACTTTTTGATACTGAGATTTCTTACAAATTCACTTATTCTGTGGTTCTCTGTGGAGAATAAGTGAAATTCACAAAGAAATTTGTAATGCATTTAATATTTCTGGATTCTATGATGTTACAAAACAAGGAGTTATAACAAAGGTAACAACTAAAGTTGAAATTTCCTACAGAAAAAAAAAAAAAGTAAAGAAATTTTATATATGAAAATTCACTCATGTGTCAGAAACTATAATAAATTTAGTTTAATCCTATATCCAAGTGTAAGGAAACAAAATTCGCACCTGAAATACCTTCAGGACTGAGGCAACTCATGGTAAAGGTGGATTAAGCTGTCATCACTTGTCTTAGTATCTCTGATAATGCAAAGCACATCTCCTTGCAGACATATATAATGATGTCTTAAGGGAAGAGCCACTACCCAGAGGTGGTGATACAAAGATGGAAGTAATGGAGAAGTCTTATTTACCTATACGAGTTGCCAAAAGGTGTCTCACCTTATTATTAAATTACTCTGGATTAGAGAAAGATGTTGGAAGTTTTTTCCCACTTGGTTAGACTATAATAAATTTATTGATGTTGAAAGTTTATTTTTCACTTGGTTAGAGTATAATAAATTTAGTTTAATCCTTTATCCAAGTGTGAGCAAACAAAGTTTGCGCCTGAAAGTATCTTCAGGACTGGGTTAAGGTGGTACACACCAGGGCAACTCGTTGCAAAGGTGGAGCAAGCTACCAACACTCCTATCTCAGTATCTCCTATAATGCAAAACACATCTCCTTACGGATATGTCTAATGTTATGCATTAAGGGAAGGGCCACTACCCAGACTAGTTTCGACCTTTATTGAGGTCTCTTCAGTGGGAGCCAGGCCCAAGTGGAGATATCAGGCAGAAGCATTAGCAGGTCATCTCCACCTATAGGAATTGCCAATTGGTGTGCCACCCTTTTTTAATAATTTACTCTGGATTTAGAGAAAGATGTTGAAAGTTTATTTTTCACTTGGTTAGAGTATAATAAATTTAGTTTAATCCTTTATCCAAGTGTGAGCAAACAAAGTTTGCGCCTGAAAGTATCTTCAGGACTGGGTTAAGGTGGTACAAGAGATGTGTTTTGCATTATAGGAGATACTGAGATAGGAGTGTTGGTAGCTTGCTCCACCTTTGCAACGAGTTGCCCTGGTGTGTACCACCTTAACCCAGTCCTGAAGATACTTTCAGGCGCAAACTTTGTTTGCTCACACTTGGATAAAGGATTAAACTAAATTTATTATACTCTAACCAAGTGAAAAATAAACTTTCAACATCTTTCTCTAAATCCAGAGTAAATTATTAAAAAAGGGTGGCACACCAATTGGCAATTCCTATAGGTGGAGATGACCTGCTAATGCTTCTGCCTGATATCTCCACTTGGGCCTGGCTCCCACTGAAGAGACCTCAATAAAGGTCGAAACTAGTCTGGGTAGTGGCCCTTCCCTTAATGCATAACATTAGACATATCCGTAAGGAGATGTGTTTTGCATTATAGGAGATACTGAGATAGGAGTGTTGGTAGCTTGCTCCACCTTTGCAACGAGTTGCCCTGGTGTGTACCACCTTAACCCAGTCCTGAAGATACTTTCAGGCGCAAACTTTGTTTGCTCACACTTGGATAAAGGATTAAACTAAATTTATTATATAATAAATTTAGTTTAATCCTTTATCCAAGGATAAGCAAACAAAGTTTGCAGCTGAAGTATCTTCAGGAACATCTTTCTCTAATCCAGAGTAATTTAATAATAAGGTGAGAAACCTTTTGGCAACTCGTATAGGTAAATATGACTTCTCCATTACTTCCACCTTAGTATCACCATCTCTGGGTCTGGCTCCCACTAACGAGACCTCAATAAAGATATCTAAACTGGTCTGGGTAGTGGCCCTTCCCTTAATGCACAGCATTATACATGTCTGCAAGAAGATGTGCTTTGCATTATAGGAGATACCGAGACAAGTGATGAGAGCTTAGTCCACCTTTAACCATGAGTTGTCTGTCCTGAAGATACTTCAGGTGCAAACTTTGTTTGCTTACACTTGGATATGGGATTAAACTAAATTTATTATAGTCTAACCAAGTGGGAAAAACTTCAACATTTTTCTATGAACTTTTCTATTCATAGAAAACCCACACATACCAATAAATATCTTCAAGCACAATCACATCACTATCCAACCCCAGAAGCATGGCATCATTTCTACTTTGGGTAAATGTTCTTATTACAACCTTTCAGAAAAGTGGCTATCCTAAACAGTTTGTAAGCTACTTTTTAATCCACCTGCTTACCATATTGAAGACAATACGGATGTAAAAGGCTTTATCTCTCTTTACCATATATATCAGCTCTATTTCACAGAGCTGATATATATGGTAGAGATATATAAGCTAGCTAAAATTCTCACGAAATTTAAATTCTGCCCTTCTTTTACTCCTCTTTCCAAACTCTGTTCCTTACTTGGACACCTAAACCGAAATATGACAGCCTAAAGTATCTAGCAGTTTAAGTGCAACTGCAATGTGGCCTATTTTGGTCAGACAGAGAAATCCACTGAGTTGTCTATGGAAGAACATTTGAGAGACATTACATATGGTAGAACTAGACCTTATTAGAGGTCTAGTTCTAGGTCTTATTAGAGACAAAACATATGGTAGAACCAGTGCGCTAGCTAATCACATTCTTAATTCTGTTTGCCCTAACAAAGATGATTCTGTCATTCATCCAGTGATCTGGAACAAATCGGAAAGCATTTTTAGATGCTACAATGAACTTGAGAGAAGAATTTTGGAATCAACAGAAACTTCTCTCGATCTGGTCCATCTTAATACTAACCTTAGCTATAACCTATCTCATTGTCACTCTTCAACTATCCAACTTTGCCATACACAAGATCATGCCCATGTGAACGTTCCACAACAGCTTGAAATGTCAGTAATATGTTTGCAAGTTAATTTATAGCTGCCTTTTATAATGTATATTTTTTGTATTTCTCTTTCCATGTTATGCACCTGATGAAGTTTTCTAAAAAAAAAAAAAAACTAATTGTACTCAAATAATAAATAGTACTTTTTTTTATTTTGATATCTCTCAGCTTCTAGTCATTAATTTTTTTTTTTTTAATCATGTCATATAGCCAAGTAAAATCTGTTGCATCATTATATATATACAGGGTGTTCGGGATAAATTTGACATATTTATAATTAATTATATTTTTCCGTAAGTTACATGTATTAACACACACTTCTCTTCATTTAAAAGTTTGGACCCTTCTTCATTCATATACAAGATGTCAGAAAGGATGGATAGCTGGAACCCACCTGAATCATGGAAGAGAATAACTTGTATCATGATGATTCGTGCCCGCCATCAAAATAAGGATATTACGACTGCTGCCCAATGCTCCCTGAATACAGTAAAAACAATCAGGCATGAACTAGAGACTTGCAATGGTGACTACGAGGATGTAGCAAGAAGAAAGATCCCTAGCAGACGATCTGATTGCGTTCGTACAGCAGAATTCCTCGCAAATCTGTAGGAACAGGTGTTGAAGAACCCTGGCATTGGAATTCGGGCTTTGTTCGTGGAGTTGCTAACTGTAGTCAAGCCCTGGATAACAAGGGTAGCCAATGGTAGGCCGTATGTATGGCAGCAGGATTCGGCCCCTTGCCACACCTCTGGGAAAAGTCAAAAATGGTTGTCTGAAAATTTCTACGACTTCACCAGTCCAAATGTTTGGCCTCCAAACTCCCCAGACCTTAACCCCATGGATTATTTTGTATGGGGCGCAGTTGAAAAAGACACCAATCGCACTTCCAGTAATACAAAAGCCCAGTTAATGGATAAAATTAAAACAGTTTTTGCGGCCCTTCCCAGGGAGACTGTAGCATCAGCTTGTTCGAGGTTCCAAAGCAGAATTGAAGCTGTGATCGATGCTAATGGTGGTTATTTTGAGTAAATCTTGTTGATAGTATTGTAATTAACTCTGCCTGTAATGTTTTTTTGTCAATTCATTAAATTTAATAGATACAAAGAAGATTTTCTTTTTCCTTACGAAACTGTCAAATTTATCCCGAACACCCTGTATATTAGTAGACCTACAGTATATGGAATCAATTATTACTGCAGGTTTCACTTAACCATCACCATATCAGTCAATATTGTACCTTACCCATTTACATCTCCAAGAGATCCAACACTCTCTTATCACGATATAAAAATGTTACTCCCCTCCTTATTGTCTCCATGAATAATCCATATTAATCTGGAAAATCCCCCTCATCAACTTCAGCCTATCATATCTCTCCTCTGTTTACTTAGCTCTACATTTTACATATCTTCAACTGCTCCTCATAAACAACATTTCCAAGCCTTGATGAGCCATTAGTTATTTTGAACCTTCTATCATTTTTATCACATTAGAAACCAGACTGGATATGCACAATAGTCCAGATGTAAAAATAAAATTAGCACAATTTTCCTGGAAGTAATAACAATAAAATTGAAATGAAAAACACATTCTACTACACAAATCTACTTGACTTGTAGATCCTTCAAAACACAATTCACAAGCTCCTAGTTAAGAAACACTAATTTATCTATTATAGATGTGGTGCATGTTGCAGTAATGCACAACTAAATTTTAAAATAGTTGTGCATTAAAAATTTCAGAAATGACAAATTCTGCAGCACATAAACTGATAAAAAAAATAACATTGATCAGTTTATGTATTTTTTTCATTTCAAGATAATTTTACCATCTGATGAAGGTCCTGTTTCTCTTGTATAAAGTACCAATACAAAAACTTATTCAATTTAAAAAATATGAAAGAATGCTTGCTTCCTACATTACATTTAAAATTATAATAACTTCCTCTATGTCTTCGTTGAAAGCTTTATATTTTCATGACAGTTAAACTACTGACTTAAATTTAACTCAAATGCTAAAAACTGTCTCAAATTTCTTCCACATTAAGTGAAAACGAAGATGTCAGCAACAAACTGAAATTATTTCTATTCTTGATTCTCTAATCATTACAACCATCGAGCAAGTGTCAAGATTTAATCTAGTGTCAAAAACTCAGGGAACGACTGTTACATGCACTTCTGTATATTAAATATAAAATATTTATATCTACAGAATCTATATTAACCCCTTAACATACAAAGACGTCTGTGATGACACGTCTTTTGTTTATTGCACCAAAATTGATTTTGAATTTTGGTTTCACATATAAAAATACAACAGAATATAGATGCTAGACAATCTTGTGCCTATTTCCTTTCAACCGAGAAAAGTTGGCAACGGCGTGTATCGGCTATTTCGTTTGCATTTGCACAAATTCATCATTATTTGAAAAATAATGATGAATTTGATCCAGCAAATCACCCTCACCCAAAAAAATTGGCAGAAAAACGACCGCTTTCTGATTTTTAATTGGTACGTTAAGGAGTTAATACTGAGAAATATTTTTAAAAAATGGTAAAAAAATTATGATTTTGTATGCTAAAGAGATTTTTTTTTCCAAATGTAATTTTAGGAAACAGAGGGACATATCAAATTTGAGAAAGCATTTGTGATATTGCTAATTATCCTAATTAGAAAAGAAAATTTGCTTAGTCAAGAGGAGAGGGGGGGGGGAGCGAGAGAGAGAATATATAATGGTGAGAATGGTTTGAAAGAGATGTGCGAGATAGGTGATATAGCTGAGATTAAAAACAAAGTATGATGCTAAAACTCAAGGCTTCAATAAGCGATTTGAAATATCACATGGGAACGAGAGAAAAATGTACTTCTTAAGTAGCAGAAAAGGCAAGAAAGAAAACATGCAAGAAAAAAGAAGAAAAGCAAAAATGGATGAAAAAAAAATATTAATTTACAGTGATTCCATGATTAGAAATTTGCAAGATGAATGAACAACAAAGGTTTGTTTTCCAGGTACAAAGATCTGTGATGTGACTGAAGCCATATGCAAGAAAATTACACCACAAGAAATTATATTCCTGTTGTTATCTTTTATCCAAGCATTAGAAAACAAAAGTTTGAATGTGAAGTATCTTCACAATTAGGGCTGCTTGTATATACATGCCACTGACTTTACATCAAATTGTCCCAATAATCCATAATTCATAGCACTATTCCATTTGGACACATATTGCTATGTATTACAGATATAGTGATCATATTTTTCTTGGAAAAATTGGACAAATTTATATGGTCTTCATCTCTCCTCCTTTCTTTGGAAAAATAAAAAACAATTTCAAAAAACTTTTTTGGTCGCAACAGTTTTTGATAAATTTTGAAGTGCAAATTGTGCAAAAGAAATGAATGGTTATACTACACAGAATAACACCACGTTGCTTCTCTAAGTGGCACATTTTTTTGCTGTAACATCAAAGTTTTATTTCTGAAAAATGACACTATAAATTCACATAGAGTATACTGATATTGCTTTTATGTTTATGTTTTGATGTTTGTAAATGCTGAGAAATTGCTGCTATGCCATTGCAACACAAAAATCATATGAACATTTCTCACATTTGATAATGTTATCCCTTAATGAATTTTTTTTTTTTTTTAATAAAAGGAAATTCCTCCTACAACTTTGTAAACATTTTTTTTATGTTTGTTCTGGACTAAAGAAATCAACTGGAATAAAATCTTTACAATCCTAAAATTCAAATTCACAATAGCCAAACAGGCATTCTGAAGTTTGCAAATGTACAACTAGCATAATGGCTCATGATAGTAGATGGAGGTCTGAAAAAAAGAGACGATAAGTACGTACTCACTCAAATATAACTCTCACTTTTTTTCCCCAAAACTAAAGCTAAAAAATTGTGGTGCAAGATATATGAAGGAATTTTTGGAAATAAAGTTTTCAGGAAAAAACTGAAAATGGGTTTGACTTACCAAGAATCTCCTATTCGCTATCGCTACTTTCGGCCTCGAGAGCGGTTTCCTTGTGTGCATCGTCAAAGTCATCTACCCAAATAGTGTCATCTTCTTTCCCATTATTTCAAGCAAAATTTGCCAGTAAATTACAAGACTTCAAATACGTAATGAACAATCCTTCATGAATGATAAATGAGAAGTGTAAGCAGAATGAAAACAGACAGCAATGGCAGGCCAGTAGAGATAGAGCAGCTATGAAAACGTGCATATGATTGGTCCACTATTAACAAAAGATTGCACAACCAAACAAAGGCAAGCCAACAATCGAGTTGAAATGCTAATTCTCTTCAACCGAATTGCATAATATCTTAAACCACCACAACAACATTCAATATATATTTCTTAGTTTTAAGATGTTCACGACAGGGTGGTGTTTTGCCTGTTATCGTTCTGATGAAACTTCTCATTACTATTTGTGTACATCTTCTGCATCAAGAGGGCAGGCTCAACTCACACAAATTTTCAAACTTTCGGTTGAATTTTATTGCTGCTTGTTTGTATGCCATTTCCAAGTCGAACTGGCAGGTGAACTCACACATATTTTGGAATGATGTATTAGTGATGGTGGATGGCACTAGTGTAACTGCGGTAAGTTATAGTTGGTGGATTGAGTGGTGGAGACAGAGCTGTAGAGTAGGAGCCCTCCCTCAATGAGTCTGTGGACTCCCTGGAGGTGTCATGTAATAATAATAAAAATATGGCATGTTTCAATTCATGGTAAAATTTTATTTGAAGTTAGTCTTTGTGATCTGTCTTAATGACAATGAAAATTTCAAATGCAATCAAACAAACACTTATTTCATGTAATTGAAAAATTGGACAATAGTTTTTAGTTAGATACTGTGTTTGGAGGTGAAACATACGGTTTTGCTCGAGTGTTCTGTGGGAAGGGACATGCGATTCATTAGTTAGTGCTGTTTTTATCCCAGTTGTCTCTAATTACACTATTTGTTGAGAAATATATTACACAGACTGCAAATGTCTCTGTACCTTATTCAGTGATACAATAAAACTTACTTGTTTTTCTTGCTTCTGTAGTATAGTGGCTGTTGGGGAGGGTATGTTGTTTACCAGGTTTCAATTCATGGTAAAATTTTATTTGAAGTTAGTCTTTGTGATCTGTCTTAATGACAATGAAAATTTCAAATGCAATCAAACAAACACTTATTTCATGTAATTGAAAAATTGGACAATAGTTTTTAGTTAGATACTGTGTTTGGAGGTGAAACATACGGTTTTGCTCGAGTGTTCTGTGGGAAGGGACATGCGATTCATTAGTTAGTGCTGTTTTTATCCCAGTTGTCTCTAATTACACTATTTGTTGAGAAATATATTACACAGACTGCAAATGTCTCCGTACCTTATTCAGTGATACAATAAAACTTACTTGTTTTTCTTGCTTCTGTAGTATAGTGGCTGTTGGGGAGGGTATGTTGTTTACCAGGTTTCAATTCATGGTAAAATTTTATTTGAAGTTAGTCTTTGTGATCTGTCTTAATGACAATGAAAATTTCAAATGCAATCAAACAAACACTTATTTCATGTAATTGAAAAATTGGACAATAGTTTTTAGTTAGATACTGTGTTTGGAGGTGAAACATACGGTTTTGCTCGAGTGTTCTGTGGGAAGGGACATGCGATTCATTAGTTAGTGCTGTTTTTATCCCAGTTGTCTCTAATTACACTATTTGTTGAGAAATATATTACACAGACTGCAAATGTCTCCGTACCTTATTCAGTGATACAATAAAACTTACTTGTTTTTCTTGCTTCTGTAGTATAGTGGCTGTTGGGGAGGGTATGTTGTTTACCAGAGAGCAAGTTGCTTCATCCCGACATGAATGTGTTTAAACTTTTTTTCGTGTATGAGGTATATGAAAAGCTTTTTAATTTCTTTTTTCGTAAAGAAATTTTTTTCATTTCGACTCCTTGAGGTAATAATAATAATAAAGTAAAATCAGGGGTGCGAGTTATATGCGAGGACAAGTTATATTCGAGTAAATATGGTAATGATAAACACCTGACTGATGTTTGTATTGCAGACAAAATGAATGTTAAGAAGCTAGTGCAGATGTTTAAATGATAAAAAATATAAAAAAAGACAAAAGTAGGTTCTAAAAAAATAAATAAATAAATAACAGCATCCCAAAATAAAGATTTCTTTTTAAAATAAAGAATATATATCACTAGTTATAATGATCACTACTCAGATTGGTTGCAACCTTTAATGGGATCTCAGTGAGAACCAGACCTGTGAAGGATAAGCTTTACTTCTCTCACACATGCAAAAGTATCAAACATGTTCAAGGAATACCACTAAATTTGTTGTAATTTAAAATTTATTGCATTAACACCAGATATGTAGGAGGATTTACAAAACTAGGAAATCTTTTTGTGATTATGAAACAGCAAAGCAACGACAGGGCATCTAAAAAATGTGGCCTTCCGGACAAGGATTTTACATTTTAGAGTGCGGGGGGGGTCACTGAATACCGAACTAACTCATGAAAAAACTGCTAGAGTCAAACAAAAATGGACTTGCATTCCAATAACTAAGATTTCTGAAATTTTCAAAATCTGAACTTAAACCTTGGTGAAGAATTTGAAAATTTATTAAAACATAGCTTGGAAACCATTTACAGGTGTTGACTGGTTTCTGGGCAATAATAAAGCTAAGAATTACAAAGAATTGATGATCAACTTGATTTGTCAACCATGGAGGGCCATGATATTACTCAAACTTTTGTGAAAATTCTGGTGTAATAAGCAATAATCAAAGTGAATATTATTATTATGTGATACCTCCAGGGAGTGCAAAGACTCATCGAGGGAGAGCGTGCCTACAGCATCGAACGATTGACTCCTTCCAACTACTAACCACACTCAAACTTGCTTAACTTTTTGTGTGAGCCATTAGTAGCAGAGGCTCTACCAATTGCCCAACCTTTGCTGGCTATTTCCACCAAAGCATCACAATGACGAGGTAGAAACATTGCCAGATAAAATGGACTATTTGAGCACAATAGTGTGCTCAAATAGTCCAAGTGTGATCTGACCAGTGCTTTATACAGTGGCACAACCACTTCCTTATTCCTACATGTTAGAGTACTTCTTATCATAGCAGCACTATGATGTGCAGTTGATAAATCCTTTATTAACACATCTGTTTCTCTGTTGCAATATTGTTACTCAGTCACCGACCTGGCTGGTTGAGTGGACATACCAATTCTTCAACCATCAGATTGTGGGGTTTGAATTCCACATTAGGCATGGATGTTTGTAAAAGCCTGCTCAGGAAGGGCTTGTATAGCTCTTGGAGTTTATAAGAGCTTGATTTAGAAAAAGGTGTACACACACAAGTAAATAAACTCTGTAAACAAACCCATAGTAATCCTCAAAGAATCATTCTATTATTAAGCCATTAATCATAGCTCTCATTAGCCAATCTGATACTTTAACATGACCTTCAGATAAGCAGGTAGGCCTATAATTTTAAGCCTCAGTCTTGCCACACCATTTAAGCAGTACAACAATTTTATTCCTCCCCAACTCCTTTGCGACCTTTTTTGAAACAAAGCTTTTGTCAAACAAGCATGTCAAAAGTGCTGTTAACCCATTACAACATTCCCTTAAAATATGCAGCAATATGTCAAGTCTTATGACCTATTAATATAGGTATCTCCCTCTCTCTCTCTCTATGTTCACTGGGCATCTACAGATGCCGTATGGTCACTCTGATGCTCAGTGATGTGCCACACCAGGCTTTGCCATGTAGTCCTGTTGTTTGCTTTTCTGGGGCCTCAACTCTCTAAAGATCAGTCACTCCACACACACCATCCATCCATCTGTAAAAATAATCAAAATTAAAATTCTGAATATTTTTACAAATTGTTTATGTTAAAATGTTTATTAGTTTTGTTTTCATAACATGCATTGTCGGCACTTGTGATGTGCCCGTTATGGAAATTGTTTTGTCAAAAGTAATATGTAAAAAAGTCAAAAAATTGATGTACTTACCAGATTTGATATTTGTATTACTTAAAAGAATTTTATTATAATTTAAAATTATCAATTTTAAATTATTGCGATGTGCCAGTTATGGAAATTATTTTGTCAAAAGTAATATGCAAAGAAGTCAAAAAATTGATGTACTTACCAGATTTGATATTTGTATTACTTAAAAGAATTTTATTGTAATTTAAAATTATCAAAGGTTGTGTTTTATGGAGACATTCTCTTGTCGCTTACGGAGACAACGTGCCAGCCATTAATTATACCTAACTCCTTGCTTACCAGTTTCAGGAGTGCGCATGCTCGCAAGGGTTCAACGTGAGATTGACAGCTGACAAGTTCAGTATCGAAGCAACGAGAGAGTAAACAAGACAGCGTTCAGGAGGAATTTAGAACACAGGCCGGCAGATATTTAGGTTCGGAGGAACTTAAGTTTTTTTATGTGACAGTCGGAGGAAAATTAATAGTATATTCTGAAAAAGGAATCGTGGAACTTTTAAGTATGTGGATAAATAAAAGGAAAATATTGCTATATGCATTTTAAACGGAATATTGGAGGAAACACTAATTGAATGATTTATAGTAGATTCCGAAAAGGAAATCGTAGAGCTGTAAGTTTTTTTAATTGGAAGAGTAAGACTGTCGATAAGCATTTAGTGAATAAAAGAAGAATTTGCTATTTACATTCTAAAGGAATGTTCGAGAAAACGCTGATTAGGAAGTTTCATCTGTATTAAGGACGCCGGATCCGACTATTATTTCTACTGAAGAAAAGAGAGAATTAAGTCAGAAAGATTTTTATGTGTGTGCTACATGAGTGATGAAAAGGATCCTGTGTAAATGAAGAATGGAGTCATATCTTCAGAAAAGGGCCTTGACAGAGAGAGAAATTGGCTATGAACATTTTGTCATTTTGAAAACAAAGTGTTTAGTCTTAAGTGTAAGTTTATTTAAAAAAAGGCCTTGGATCTAATTAATTTGTAGTTAGTTATGTAATATCTGTTTGAAGTGTATATATATTGTTTTTGTTATATTAAATGTGTTTATTTTGTATTTTGGTCTGAGTCAGTGATTATTTGGATTCTGAAGAGTTAAGGTCATTGCACCAATTGGAGTGAACCCTTGTGCATATAATAATATATAGGTACACTCAGAATTAAAAAAATAATTGTTAGAAACAGAGATCATCTCTATGGTAGGATTAATATTAAGATAATATCAATGAATATTCTCTATATAAAAATCCACCGATGCTCAGTGATGCCACACCAGGCTTCGCCATGTAGTCCTGTTGTTTGCTTTTCTGGGGCTTCAACTCTCTCAAGATCAGTCACTCCACACACACACCATCCATCCATCTCATTGATGGTCTACCCTGTCCTCTTTTTCCAGGAACTTTACCTTCTATTACTGTTCTAAGAAGTCCCCCTTTCTTTCATCCCCCCTTCCATCCTTCCAAAGAATCATGCTATTATTAAGCCATTAATCATAGCTCTCATTAGCCAATCTGATACTTTAACATGACTTCAGATAAGCAGGTAGGCCTGTAATTTTAAGCCTTTCAAAGAATCATGCTCTTATTAAGCCATTAATGATAGCTCTCATTAGCCAATCTTTAACATGACTTCAGATAAGCAGGTAGGCCTGTAATTTTAAGCCTCAGTCTTGTCACGCCATTTAAGCGGTACAACAATTTTATTCCTCCCCAACTCCTTTGCGACCTTTTTTTGAAACAAAGCTTTTGTCAAACAAGCATGTCAAAAGTACTGTTAACCCATTACAACATTCCCTTAAAATATGCAGCAATATGTCAAATCTTATGAGCTATTAATATATATATATATATCTCTCTCTCTATGTTCACCGGACATCTACAGATGCCATATGGTCACTCTGATGCTCAGTGATGTGTCACACCAGGCTTTGCCATGTAGTCCTGTTGTTTGCTTTTCTGGGGCCTCAACTCTCTGAAGATCAGTCACTCCACACACACACACACCATCCATCCATCCATCTCATTGATCCTCTTTTTCCAGAAACTTTACCTTCTATTACTGTTCAAGAAGTCCTTCCTCCTTCCTTCTTTTCTATGTGTCCAAAATATTTTAACTTTCTTCTGTCAATATCCTTAAGGAGACTTAAAGTTCTTTCATATTTAAGAATTTAGGGATGCAAAACACATGTTGAAATGATTATTTTACTAATTATTAATAAAATAACACTTGAACGTTTTGACCCCTGTATTGAGGTCATCATCAGAAGGATACATGTGTATAGGAACCAAGCTACATGCTGTTGCACTCTATAAAAGTAAATTAAATCTACGTTGTTAACTAATCTTTTTCTTAGCCTGACCTCTTGTGATAAAAAAAAAAACATATATATATATAAATAAATAAATAAATAAAAAATAAATGAAAACTGCAATAAACTCTGCTAAAGTCCTCATGTACTAAGATTCTTCTGGAAATGTACAGTTCATACTGTTATACTAAGATTTTCTTCTGGATTTGTATAATTCAGGTTGCTATTGAATGTTCTGAAAACACTTCAAACAAGTTAAGTATAGATTCTGGGAAATTCTGGGAAACAAAAACAGGCTACAATAGCTGTTAATTATATTAACTTCAACCAAGTCTTGTTGTATTGAGATTTTCCTTTGTAGTTGCTATGATGGTTGCAGATGGGTCCCTCCACATTCTTGGAATGGTTAGACCATCATTTTTATTCAGATTTGGATTATGTTTAAGCATTTCACATGCCTCTTTGAATTTCCTCTCGAACCAGGTTTTGGTGCAACGTAGGGACTTGGTACCTTTTCAGTCAATTCTGTGGTATGTTTGGAGTGAGTGGTCAGAAAGGCCAGTTTGTCCAAAATGGAGGTATTTAATATGTCGTTTGTATTCATCCTTCCTGATTGGGATGGTTCACCCTGTTTCCCTTATGTATGGTATGTTACATGTGCATTGTATTTTGTAAACACCTGGGTGGGCTAGGTGTAGCTGTGAATCCTTGGAAGAACTGAGTAGGTGTCTTAATTTTGTTAGGGGTTTAAAGATGGTTTTGATGTTGAATTTGTGTAATGTTCTGTCTATTTTTTCAGAAATGCCTCTAATATATGGTATGGCAATAGCATTCTTGAAATCTTTTTTGTTTTTAGTGGTATCTCTGTGGAGGATCTTGTGGATGTTTTTTTTTTACTGTAAAGTTCTTTTTAAAGTTCTACTGATCTTTTCTGACACCCATTCATTTGTACACCTTTCAGTATATGATATTCTCAACTGCCTTCTGTAACACCACATCTCAAAAGCAGATATCCATTTCTTATCTGACTTCTTTAGGTTCCAAGTCTCACATCCATAAGTCACTATTGGAAAAACAACTGCATCCAAAATCCTCAACTTTGTTTTCATGGAGACAGATCCAGCCTTCCAGATTTTAGACAGGTCTCTGACTGTTGTTTTAGCCATTCCTAACATTTTTCTGATGTCTTCTGAACAGGAATTTTTCACATTAATAATGGATCCCAGGGCACTCAAACTTGTTGACTTTCTCATTGTTTCTCTGTTTGTATTTCCTTTGAGAACCATAATCTTTGGAAAAACTTTTATTGGGATTATATTGATCAAGTGTATATAATAAACAACTAAGTTATACCAACTAGTTTCACCAACTAAGTCTGTTGGCATCTTCAGGGTACATAACTGATGTAAGGCACTAAAAAGTAAAAAACTGTTACAAACTAAAATCAATCGATTCCAATTATATTAAACAAAGAACAGAGCGCATACAATACATTCATAGAGCGTGAATGATCTCACTTGTTATTTAGGAACGTTCTATAGTTGGCACTATAATTCAGTTCTGGCGAGTTGAAGGATCTGATAAGGGTCTTCCAGATCACGGGTAAGATTAGTCCTTGGTTCCTGTTAAGGTTTTGTGTACAGCAGGCAACTGTAACACCACTGTTGTGGCCTCGTTAAAAATTCGGGAGCGGAAATTCTCCTCCATGTAAGGAATTGTGCTTCTATCCCACTCTATGGTATGGTTCGTTCTTGAGAAATGAAAAGCTAAACCCGATTTTTCTTCTCTGTTATTATTGACGTCACCTATATGTTCTTTTTGCCTAATTTCAAGGCACCTTGAAGTTTGGCCGATATAATTCAACCCGCACGAGCATGGTATGTTATAAACTCCAGCATATTTGGAGAAAGGATGGCTATCTTTTGGAGATCTTAAGAATTGTCTAATCGTTTCTGTGGGTTTAAAGGCCACTCTTATTTTATGTGGTCTAAGGAGTCTAGCAATCTTATTTGAAACTGTCCCTAAGTATGGAACGACGATGGTAGCAATATAACGTACATCATCTTGTTGTCTTTGTTGGGGTTCAGAGAAAAGTATCTTGTGGACAAGTCTTCGAGGAAATCCATTCATGATAAGGTTGGTGGATATCAGGGATAGTTCTTCCTGGAGGTCTTGTTGATCTGTTGTAAGGAGAGAGGCACGGTTCTTTAACATGTGTACAATACTAAGTTTCTGAGAAATGTGGTGTGAGGAAGTGAAATGTAAATAATGTCCTGTATTGGTAGGTTTGCAGAGAGGTTGATACCACCATTCGGAAGCTTCTTAATTAAAGTGTCCATTTCTGGACACTTTAAGGAAAAAACCTCTCAGGTTTTTAATTAAAGTGTCCAGAAATGGACACTTTAATTAAGAAAAAAACCTCTCAGTTTACCGCAAACCTACCAATACAGGACGTTATTTACGTTTCACTTCCTCACACCACATTTCTCAGAAACTTAGTATCGTACACATGTTGAAGAACTGTGCCTCTCTCCTTACAACAGATCAACAAGACCTCCAGGAAGAACTATCCCTGATATCCACCAACCTTATCATGAATAGATTTCCTCGAAGACTCGTCTACAAGATACTTTTCTCTGAACCCCGACGAAGACAACAAGATGATGTACGTTATATTGCTACCATCGTCGTTCCATACTTAGGGACAGTTTCAAATAAGATTGCTAGACTCCTTAGACCACATAAAATAAGAGTGGCCTTTAAACCCACAGAAACGATTAGACAATTCTTAAGATCTCCAAAAGATAGCCATCCTTTCTCCAAATATGCTGGAGTTTATAACATACCATGCTCGTGCGGGTTGAATTATATCGGCCAAACTTCAAAGTGCCTTGAAATTAGGCAAAAAGAACATATAGGTGACGTCAATAATAACAGAGAAGAAAAATCGGGTTTAGCTTTTCATTTCTCAAGAACGAACCATACCATAGAGTGGGATAGAAGCACAATTCCTTACATGGAGGAGGACTTCCGCTCCCGAATTTTTAAGGCCACAACAGTGGTGTTACAGTTGCCTGCTGTACACAAAACCTTAACAGGAACCAAGGACTAATCTTACCCGTGATCTGGAAGACCCTTATCAGATCCTTCAACTCGACAGAACTGAATTATAGTGCCAACTATAGAACGTTCCTAAATAACAAGTGAGATTATCCACGCTCTATGAATGTATTGTACGCGTTCTATTCTTTGTTTAACATAATTGGAATCTGTTGATTTTAGTTTGTAACAGTTTTTTTACTTTTTAGTGCCTTACATCAGTTATGTACCGAAGATGCCAACAGACTTAGTTGGTGAAACTAGTTGGTATAACTTAGTTGTTTATTATATACACTTGATCAATATAATCCCAATAAAAGTTTTTCCAGAGCTTTTTGGTCAAGAAAATTAAACGTTTTTTAACCATAATCTTTTTCTTGCTAGGAATGAGTTAAAGTCTTCTGTTATTACTGATATTTTTAACTTTGTCAAGAATTAGTCCTAGTTCTTACATGTAATTACAAAGGAGCACTGTATCATCAGCATACCTCAGATTACTGATCAATCTAACTTCTATCCTAATTCCTGTCCTCAGCTTGTCCAATGCTTCACACATGATATCCTATGCATATATACTAAACAAGTGACGAGAAAGTAAACATCCTTGCCTAACTCCTTTTCCAACTTGAAGCCAGTCAGTCAATCAATCAATCCAACAGCTGTTCTTACTGTGACTTCTTGCTCTCTATACAAGTTGGCTATCAACCTGATAGTGTGTTGAAGAAAACCAATTCTTTTCATTACTTCCCACGGTTTCACATGCTCAACACAGTCAAAAGCATAATAAATTTAGTTTAATCCTTTATCCAAGTGTGAGCAAACAAAGTTTGCGCCTGAAAGTATCTTCAGGACTGGGTTAAGGTGGTACACACCAGGGCAACTCGTTGTAAAGGTGGAGCAAGCTACCAACACTCCTATCTTAGTATCTCCTATAATGCAAAAATATCCGCAAGGAGATGTGTTTTGCATTATAGGAGATACTAAGATAGGAGTGTTGGTAGCTTGCTCCACCTTTACAACGAGTTGCCCTGGTGTGTACCACCTTAACCCAGTCCTGAAGATACTTTCAGGCGCAAACTTTGTTTGCTCACACTTGGATAAAGGATTAAACTAAATTTATTATACTCTAACCAAGTGGAAAATAAACTTTCAACAGTCAAAAGCTTTAGAGTAGTCTAAGAAATACATTACCAGAGGGAGTCTGAATTCTTTATATTTTTCTATGATCTGTCCAAGGCAAAGGATCTAATCTATGGTACCTTACCTTTCCTAAAACCTGCTTGTTCCTCAGGCATCTCTGCCTCAACTTTGGCATCAATCCTATTTAGCATGATCTTCAATAAAATTTTGCTTGCATGAGATATTAAACTAATAGTTCTATAATTCTTCTTCTTCTTATTATTATTATTATTATTATTATTCAGGCCTCCATGGAGTCAACAGACTCATCATGGGAGGTCCTTCCTAAGAAACTCAGTCTATCAAGACTCATCGAGGGGTGGTCCCCTCTAAGAACCCCGCCCTTAAGAAACACAAAGTCTATCATACCACTCCTTAAACTCATTGACCGTTCTCGCTCTCACCACCCCATCAGGCAATGCATTCCATGGTTCAATCACCCTCCATGCAAAGAAACCATTCCTCACCCCTCTTGCTCACAGTTTTCTTTCGTAACTTCCAGGGATGGTCTCCTGTCATCACTCCTTCCCACTGTTCAACCCAAGCGAAAGAACTCCCCAGTGTCAACCCTGTAACCACCTCTCAACAGTTTAAAAGTCTCAATCATAACACCTCTCCTCCTTCTATCCACAAACTCTGCAGTCCACATTCCCTCAGCCGATCCTCATAACTATCATTGTACAGTCCTGAGACCACCATTGTACCCTTTCCACAGTTAATTTATCCCCTTCAAATCTTGAGGACCAAATCTGAGAACAACAGTCCAAGTGTGGTCTGATCAGGGTCTTATACAACGGAATGATAACTGTTTTATCTCTGCAGGTCGGCGTCCTTCTCATTATTGCAGCAATCCTCTTTGTTACCACCTTTGCCACCTTCACCACCTTTGCAATATTTCCCCTAAATTTCAGGTTTCTATCAATCATCAACCCCAAATCTCTTGTCTCCCCTACTTTCTCCTGTATAACTCCTCCCATAGAGTATGCAGTGTCCCATCGACGTTTCCCAAACCTCAAGACCTTACATTATGCTCCATTAAACCGACATCCCCCATTCATTTGCCCAATTTATCTAGCTTATTCAAATCCTCTTGCAGGGCTGCCACATCTGCACTATTACTAATAATCCTTCCGAGCTTCGCATCATCTGCAAACAACTGAATATCCCCTTGCAATCCACTGACAGTGTCATTGATATAAAGGTTAAACAATATAGGTCCCAGTACAGAGCCCTGTGGGACCCCACTTATAACCCTCTGCTTCGTTGAAACTGCCCCACCATACACAACTCTCTGATACCTATCGGAGAGCCAATCCTGAATCCAGTTGACCAATCTGACATCCAGACCATGTGCTGCAACTTAAATATCAGCTTATCATGTGGCACCCTGTCAAATGCCTTTGCTAAGTCTAAGAAAATGGCAGTATATGCCTTTCCCTCATCTAATTCTCTTGTAACTTTATCATAAAAGGCTAGCATATTGCTAAAACAAGAGCGCCCCTTCACAAATCCATGTTAACTCCCACAGATAACATTATCCTCATCTGCACAATGCTGTATATGGTCCTTCACTGCTTTCTCCAAGATCTTACTAACTACTGATGACACACAAACTTGCCTATAATTAGACACTTCTAGTCTGCTACCGCCCTTATGCAATGGAACTATCTTACTTTCCCGGAGCCAGCCTTTTATTGAAAAGCCAGGTCAAAAGGCACTGTCAGTTCCCTAGCACTTTCTCTCAAAACTCGTGGTGAAACACCATCCAGTCCCACAGCTTTACTGACATTCAGAGTACTCAGCATTTGAAACACACTCTCCTCCTGTATCTCTAAATCTTGAACCTGCCCAATCCCTCTAGCATTAAAATTGACTCCTCCAGGATGAACTACTCCAATAAAGTGTTCATTGAACAATTACACTATGTCCTCTGCATCAGTCACTCTATTCCCATTTTTATCCCACAATATCATTTTTCCACATTCATTTCTCCTCCTACTGGCCACATATCTAATATGCACGCTTTGATTTCATATCACCTTTCATATGTGGCAGTATGAAAACTGACTTCTTCCAGTCTCTAGGCCATGATCCTGTCTCCTATATCTTCGTAATCAATCTATGAAACACTCTTATCCCTTAAGGATCAAAGCTATATAAGTGAGAGGAGACCTCCACATAGCCTTCAAAGCAATGCAGAGAACCGACCAGGGCTCTTGACATAATATCCAATCCTAACCTTCTCGTGGTGCACCCTGTTAGGTATCTACCTGGATACTGAACAAACAAGGATGGGCTGGCAATTTGGGATTTAGCCGACCAAATTGTATTCTTATTGGTTTAAACCAAAATAAAAAATAATGGTACAACATGACAGAATTTCATGCCTGCTGGGGCGTCGTCTGGTTAAACAAGGAAGTTATTTTCGCCAGGGAACAAGGGCAAACAGTGAAAAGTCAGCTACTGGAACAAATCTGAAAACACACCCCAATTCAACATCACCAGAGTTCAAGATCAGTACTATCAACATAAGAAATCTGAATGGCAAAGAAAAGAGCTAGCTGAGGAATTGTATAAGTACCAGATCGACATAATAGGGGAAACTGAAACAAAAAAGACAAAAACTGGCGAGATCTTTCTGAGCAACAAATACAAAATGTTATATTCAGGCAATGATAATCAAGGAAAAGAAGGAGTAGCCATAGTATTCAACACTAAATACAAGGCTAATCTTCTTGAATGGCAGGCAGTCTCAAGTAGAGTGATGTGGGCAAATATGAGAATGGAAAATAGACAATGAGACTTATTTTGTGTCTATGAGGTCCCACAGAAAGTTCTACTAAGGTAAAAGTGGAGGAATTTTTTCAGGCTTTAGAGAAAGCAACTGACACAATGAAAAAGGAAAAGTTGGTCCTTGTTGGGGATCTAAATAGCAGAGTAGGAAATGATTGTCAGACATACAAAAATGTTTGGGGAAAATTTGGAGAAAACAGCAAAGCTAATAATAATGGCAAATACCTGTTGGATTTCTGCTCAGGACATGGACTGGTTATTACGAACACAATGTTCCAACATAAAAATGTGCACAAATTCACATGGAGAAAAGAGGCAAGAAATAAGAAAAGTCTCATTGACTATTTTGTTGATGGCGATGTTTTCCCACTGGTGCAGGACACCAGAGTGTACAGAGGATCTGAAATTGGAAGTGATCACTATTTAGTCTTGAGCAGGATAAAATTGAATTTCATATTGATAAGAAGAACATGTAAGAAAGTTTTAAAGTGAATAAAAGTTGAGCAGCTCTCAGATGTGAACTGTAGAATAAATACACAAATATTATTGAAGAAAAAATGACAGAGTTTGAGAGCAGGAACCAAAACTTGGAGATTCAGTGGCAAGCCCTGAAGAAAACACTGATTGCTTCAGCCAGAGAACCATGTGGTGAGGTTGTGTGCAAGAAAAATCAGAACTCCATGGTGGACACAGGAAGTTAAAGAGGCAGTGAAGAAAAAGAAGAAAGCATATCAAAAGTTAATAGCAAATAAGTCAGCTTGTGCTATTAGAGAATATAGAGAATACAGAGACAAATTTAAGAGACTTAAACACTATGTAAAACTGGCTAAACAAAAGTCAAAGTCATTTGGCAAGAACATAGAAAATAAATAGATATTGTGGAAGTTGAAGAAGCTCAAAATTGGAGGAAAGAGTGCTGTAAAAGGAATTAGAGGTGATAAAGGTGAACATGAAAACAGGAGAAAAAGATATCCTTGAAGTATGGAGTAATTACTTTGAAAAACTGCTAAATGAAACAAGCAGTGATGAGAGCAGAGCAGTAAAAAACCCTGACCAGGCATGCAGTCAGGAATGCATATCCACTCTTGAAGTAGAAAAAGCCATCAAAAGCCTGAAATATGGAAAGGCAGCAGGAGTAGATAATATTCGACCAGAAATGCTCAAGTATGGAGGTATAAAAAGTCATACAGTGGCTGCAATGCATAGTTCAGAAGGATTGGACAGAGGGACGAATTCCAGATGATTGGAACAGAGCTCTCATAATACCCATATATAAAAAGGGAAATAAAAGTGAATGTGAGAATTTCAGAGGCATCTCATTACTGAGTGTTCCTGGTAAGATATATGCAAGTATAATTGAGAAACAGCTGAGAAGGATTGTGGAAGAGAAGCTTGGTGAAGAACAAGCTGGATTTGGGCTAAATAAAGGGCTGTCAGGATCAGATTTTCACTTTACGACAGATAGTTGAGAAATCATGAGAATATAACAAAGATCTATATTTAAGTTTTGTAGATCTGGAAAAAGCATATTACAAGGTGCCAAGAGAGAAGCTATTCAAAATGTTACAGTTATATGGTGTTAATGGGGCATTATATCAAGCAATATTTAGTCTTTATTTGAGTTAGGAAGATGGTTTAATGTTAAACCTGGTGTCTGACAAGGATGTACATTATCCCCTCTGTTATTATCTATATGGATCACATTATGAAGGAAAGTGGTATTAAACCTGATATCAAAATTGGAGATGTTAATCTCAGCTCTTCGCTTTATGCAGATGATGTTATACTTCTAAATAAATCCGTTACAAGTCTGCAAAGATTTCCTGACTAAATTAAATGACTGTTGTAATAGATATGGTATGAAGGTCAGCAATAAAAAGACAAAGACAATGAAAATAGGCAAAAACATTGAAAATGTCAACTGCATCGTGAATGAAGAACTTATAGAACAAGTAAAACATTTTAGCTACTTTGCACGATTTTTAGTGAAGATGGAAATAGACAACAGAATCAACAAAGCTGGTATGGTAGGAAGTCAACTGAATAAATTTATATGGAATAAGAGAGAAATTAGTCAGAACACTAAATTAGCTGTATATATACAAGAGAGCATTCAAGCCAATTTTAACTTATGGATCTGAGAGCTGGGTTAGAAGTAAAACACTTGACCAAAGATTAGAGACCACAGATATGAGAGTCCCGAGAAAGATTAGGAGCATGAACAGATGGCATCAATGGCAATATCATATTAAAAATGAGGATATTAGGAAAGAACTTGACATTGTCAGCATCCAGAAATGTGTAAGCAGAGCTAATCTCAGGTAGGGTAGTATGGTCACGTAAACAGAATGGGTGAGGAAAGATTACCAAAACAAGTGTTCTCTGCCAGGTTGGCAGGAAAAAGACCCAGAGAAAGACCAAGATATAGGTGGATTGATAAAGTAAAATGTGCCTTAGAAGACAGAAATATAAGACCTGATAATATTGGAGTCTTGACATTTAACAGACTAATTTGGAGGAAAATTGTAGATAGGAAGTTAGTAATGATGTAAATTTTTCATGTAGTACTATCATATCCTATACACCCCCTGAGGGTAGATATCAGGAATTTGATGATGATGATTGTTAGTAATGCTCCATTCCTGTCTTTGATAACATTCAATTTGGGTTTTAAGTCATGAACTAAATAAAACATCCATTTATAATTGTGCCTCCTCATCTTGAACTCTATTTCTTCACATTTATTAGTACAGAACTTTTCCTTGTCCTGCTTGATGGCTCTTCTGACTTCTCCATGTAATCTCTTGTATTCTTCAGTCACTGTCTCTCTTTGTTTTTCCAACCACCTTCTTTTGATTAGTTCCCATGTTGAATCTGATAGCCATGGGTCTTGTTCTTCATATACAGGGTGTTCGGGATAAATTTGACAGTTTCGTAAGGAAAAAGAAAATCTTCTTTGTATCTATTAAATTTAATGAATTGACAAAAAAACATTACAGGCAGAGTTAATTACAATATTATTAACAAGATTTACTCAAAATAACCACCATTAGCATCGATCACAGCTTCAATTCTGCTTTGGAACCTCGAACAAGCTGATGCTACAGTCTCCCTGGGAAGGGCCGCAAAAACTGTTTTAATTTTATCCATTAACTGGGCTTTTGTATTACTGGAAGTGCGATTGGTGTCTTTTTCAACTGCGCCCCATACAAAATAATCCATGGGGTTAAGGTCTGGGGAGTTTGGAGGCCAAACATTTGGACTGGTGAAGTCGTAGAAATTTTCAGACAACCATTTTTGACTTTTCCCAGAGGTGTGGCAAGGGGCCGAATCCTGCTGCCATACATACGGCCTACCATTGGCTACCCTTGTTATCCAGGGCTTGACTACAGTTAGCAACTCCACGAACAAAGCCCGAATTCCAATGCCAGGGGTTCTTCAACACCTGTTCCTACAGATTTGCGAGGAATTCTGCTGTACGAACGCAATCAGATCGTCTGCTAGGGATCTTTCTTCTTGCTACATCCTCGTAGTCACCATTGCAAGTCTCTAGTTCATGCCTGATTGTTTTTACTGTATTCAGGGAGCATTGGGCAGCAGTCGTAATATCCTTATTTTGATGGCGGGCACGAATCATCATGATACAAGTTATTCTCTTCCATGATTCAGGTGGGTTCCAGCTATCCATCCTTTCTGACATCTTGTATATGAATGAAGAAGGGTCCAAACTTTTAAATGAAGAGAAGTGTGTGTTAATACATGTAACTTACGGAAAAATATAACTAATTATAAATATGTCAAATTTATCCCGAACACCCTGTACTTCTTTGCTGTATCCTGTATTATCACCTTAACTCCTTCTCAAAGCATTTCTGGTGAGTTCTCCTCATTGGTCTCCAAAAAATCATCCAACCAAGTTGATGTTTCTTTTGTAAATCCACTAGGAATTACTCTAACATCCAATCTAGTGGGATGTGCCTGACTTGGAAGTTTTCAGTCTTAGTCTTACTTTGGCTCTTACTAGCTGATGGTCTGTATCACAATCTGCTCCAGGAAAAGTATGCCCATCAGAGATGCTTGTCTTCCACCACTGGAGAGCCAGGATGTAATCAATCTGGTGCCTTGCCCTATCAATGTTAGATGTCCTCGTATGGGTCCATCGTGGATGTTTCTGGAAGCAGGTATTGATAATAACTAATCTGTTAGAACCGGCAAATTCCAAAAGTTGTTCACCACGGGTGTTACGTTCACCCAGACCAAATATGCCATACTCCAGCTGACTCTCATACTCTTTCCCACTTTTGCATTTAAGTCCCCTAAGATGTCAAGTATGTCTCTCCTTGGTAGGCAGTCCAAAACTAGTTTGTAAGTTTTCATAGAATTCCTCACTCTCTTCTTCAGGCCTATCCGTGTGGGGGTGCATAAACTACCACAATTGATACATTGGTAGGCTGAGTCTTAAGTCTAATAGAAATTATCTTATCATTAATGGGGTTATAACCAAGAAGGCTTCTTGCCTGACTTCAGTATCACAGCTACCCCATGATGTTTTGAGTCAACACCTGAGTAAATAACTAGCTTACCTTCCTGTCTTTTGAAGTGACCTTCTCCATTCCATCTGATCTCTAATTCCCAGGTCAATTTTATACCTATCCATCTCTTTACAGACAATCTCAAGAGTACCAATCTATAGTTCCCAAACCTTCCATGTGCCCATGTAAAATTCCCTTCTAAGATTAATCTTATACCTTCTGTGTTGCTCATTCACAGTATCACTGACTTTTGATGGAGACCGTAATATACTTCTCGAACAGGACCCTCTGCCTAAGCCCTGAATGTGGCTTTGATTATTCTGCGCAACAGCTGATGAAGCATGAGATGTGTTATAAGGCACAACGATATTAACATTTTGGAGTGAAGTCACTGCAAGAAGAAAGTGGTAGAGTTGCAGAGGCCCTTTTCCACATAAGATGAAATAGCAAAATAGGAAAGATTCACCCCTAGCCCTCGAACACTCTCACTCTAATAGCATTGGCATTAGGGGAGGGGGGGGAGCAAGAAGAAAAGAAAGAAGAAATAAGGGGAGGGACCAGTCTACAGATAATATAATAGATATATATTACATGAAGTAAGGCATGGTACAACATCAGGTACCTCAGATTTGCCATGCCCATACTCTCTAAAGTGAGACCTTGAGGCACTATTAATATCAAGTTCACTTAATTCCTTGTATACCTCTACTTACTCATTAAGTCTCCTCATTCTACTAACCATTCTTACTGAAGTTTCATATTTCATACACCAGCACAAAATACCTTGAGAAAGTGCTTGCTAATATTTCGATTATATCATCCCAATGGCACCTGCTTACAAACTTCATAAAGATTGGGCACCACTGTGATTGTGGATGTGAGCTGTTGCATTGTCATGGTCAAAGGGCACCTTTTTCTGTTATTTCTGGCCTTTTCTTATGAATTTCATGAAACCTTTTTTTTTTTTTAAGATATGTGGCAAGTTGAAAGAAGAATAATCATACCTGTTTGATCACAACTGGCATACCTGTTTAATAGTCTTGCAACAGCACAGGTTCCAAGGGAGCGGAAGGAGGGTAAAGTCATTCCACTGCATAAAGGTGGTAATAAAGACTAGCTTCAAATTATAGGCCATTATGTATATCTGGGAGATATACATAATTCTGGTTCTGGAGTTAAAGTACTAGAGAGATTGCTGAGAAGTAGGATACAGAAATGGGTTGATAACAGCAGTATTCTCTATGGTTATCAGCATGGGTTTGTTAAAGGGAGATCATGTTTCACTAACTTATGTACTATAAGAAGATGACAAATACCTTGGACAGAGGAGATGCATATACAATGGTGAACTTAGATTTTGCAAAGGCTTTTGATAGACTGCCACATGAAAAGCTCCAAAATAAATTGAAGCAGATGGGACTGGATAATAGAATTCTGAGTTGGGTCAGTGACTGGCTGTCAGGTAGGTATCAGAAAGTTGTATACAGAGGTGCAGTATTTCAAAAGAGAAAAGTTACTATTAGTGTGCTGCAGGGGTCAGTTTTGGGACCATTGTTGTTCAATTTGTATATTAATGATACTGGGATAGGTTTAACTAGTGATATGCAGCTGTCTGCAGATGATGCAAAACTGGGGAGAGGAATACACAGTCAAGTGGATGTTATGGCCTTACAAGAGGACTTGAATAGATTGTATGAATGATCAGGTAAGTGGAACTATCAGTTCAATGTTACAAAGTGTAAGGTTTTGAGATTTGGTAAGCAAGGATGGGATGCAAAGTATACACTTGGTGGAGAAACTTTAAAGGAAGTATAGGAGATGAGAGCTCTAGGAGTGATGTTGAACAAGGACCTGAAATTCAGGGAACACATTGCACTAGTTGTGAAGGCATCACATCAGATAATGGCAATGATGCAGAGGACCCTGATATGCAGAAATAGAGAGGTTGTGATGTAATTGTATAAGGCCTTGATCAGACCTTGTATGGATTATTGTGCACAGATTTGGTTGCCAGGTTTTCATGGTGATGAGGATATGTTGGAAAGGGTCCGAAGAAGATTCACAAGGGTGGTCAGTGGTCTTTGGAACATGGAGGATGAGGACAGATTGAGAGAATATAATTTACAGAACCTTGTGAATAGGAGGAAGCGGTGTGGGGGGGAATATGATTGATACATATAAGTTAGTCAGGGGTTGTTATCAGGTCAACATGGAAGAGATTTTTCATAGAATGGGAGAGGGATGACAGAACAAGAGGCCATCACTGGAAACTATCAGGAGGGTGTGAGCAGAGAAGTGAGGAGTAGGTTCTTTGCATGAAGAGTGACTGAGTGTATTGTGGATGTAGACAATGAATCAGTTTAAAGCATGGTTAGATGAGCATTGTGTGCAATAGTGCGTACCTTCCATGATGAGTCTCTGACTTCATGGAGGCCAGATGTTAATAATTTTTTGTGTGTGTGCATTGTTGTAGAAGGTTAACATACTCTCAAATTATAGTCTGGCATTTTAATGACATGCCATGATTTTGCTAGTCAATGGAACTGCCTTTGGTGGTGGAGATTAAGGATATTCCGTAATGAGTCTTCAGACTATGTGGAGGTTAGGAAATAATGATAATATTTCCATTGTTTTTCACTGTTCTTTCACCTCAGGTTTGTAGTGGTGGATCCAAGTCTCATCAGTAGTCGCACATCTCAGAAAATTAGATGCATTCTTTGTGAAAGTCCAACCATTGGGGAGGACAAGTTAGCCCATCTCAGTGCCGGTCCCAAGCCCAGATAAATGGGGAGGGCTGCGTCAGGAAGGGCATCTGACCGTAAAAAACATGCCAAAACCAGGGATGAAATGTCGAATAACATAAAAAGGACAACGGCTAGGGCGTCCCCCCTGTAAGCGATGTGCAGTTCTGTTGCCCGAGGACTGTGAGAAGTGGTCTTGGGCTACCGAACCAAAGACAGGTTCGACTAAAGAAGTGAGTCCAACAGAAAGAGAGAGTGTATAAAGTAAGAATCGGGTCGCTGAATGTGAAGAGTAGGGAGATAGTAGACATGATGAGAAGAAGGAAGCTGAAGATCTTGTGCGTGCAGGAGACAAGGTGGAAGGGCAATAAAGCAAAAGGAGCTGGCAGAAGGATATAAACTGTTTTACAGCGGGGTGAATGAGAATGGAAGAAACGGAGTTGGAATTATCATCGACAAGGAGCTGAAGGGTGTAGTCTGTGAGGTGTGCTGGAAGAACGATCAGATTATGAGTGTTAAACTTGAGATTGGAGGAAGCGTGGCTGTGATAGTGTGTGGATACGCTCCACAAGTAGGTTGTGATGAGGAGGAGAAAGAGGCATTCTGGAGAGAACCAGACCAGCCAGTAATGGAAATCCCTGATGGTGAGAGAGTGATCGTTGGAGCAGACCTGAATGGGCATGTAGGAAGGCAACGAAGGGACAAAAGCAGTTGTTTTTGTCCAAAAATTTCATGAGTAATTTTTATCCATTTCTCTAATATTTTTGAAAAGACTAGTAGATGGGAGGATCTGTAATTTTTCCAAGTCATTTTTGTTTCTCTTTTTTATAAATCAGTACTACTACAGTGTTCTTAACATCCCTGTCATCAGTGATAAGTTAAAAATGCACATTAGGGGTTCCATGATGCACATTTGGCATTCTTTCACAATGCCATCACTTCCTGAAGTTTTGGTTGTTTTTAGGGTAGCTATAATATTTGATTTTGTTTTCACAAGTGGGTAAAAGATATACGAGTTATCAATTCTCTGGGAAGTGCAATTCAGAAGGGTGGTTTTAACATTTCTCAGAATGCTTTCACTGACCATGACAAAGTGAATATTGAATTCTTCAGCTAATCCTCACTCCATAACTAGAGAATAACACGTATGCCACAGTAAATAACTTTTTTTATCATGTAAATATTTTGTCTTATCATAAGGCATCATTAGGCTCTGTCTCCATTCTTGTTGATATCTGAGTGTGAGAAGGATTAGTTCACATATATCTTGTCAATTAATGTATTCACAAACTTTCATTATTTTCTAGAGTTTAATTGGCATTTTAAGAATTCATTTCAGTAGTATTTGTTTATTCTTTTAATTTATTATTATTATTATTCCTGATACCTCCAAGGAGTCCGAAGACTCATCGCGGGAGGATATCTTCAACTATCTCGTCTAGCTGATGAGCTTCAGCCAAGGAGTATAGAAGTTGAACTGCAGGATGGGGAAAAAAGCACATTTGAGGCTGTTTGGTGTGAGATACAATCTAGCAGAACAAAATATACAATTGGGTGCTGCTATAGACCGGGTGATGGAGTGGATGGTGGGAATAGTATGCATAAGCAAATAGAAGAAATGAATGGAAGGAGGGTAATTATTATGGGTGATTTCAATTATGGTAATATTGACTGGAAAGAGGAGAGGGCACATGGGAGGAAGGAATTGGATTTTATGCAGTTATTAAGGGACAACTATCTACGGCAACATGTATTGGAAAATACCAGGGGGCAGAGAGTGCTGGACCTAGTAATTGCAACTGAGAATGTGGCTGTAACGAACATGACCTTGTTGCCACCAATTGGTGAGAGTGACCATAAGGTCATGACTTGGGAGGTGGCTAAAGGAGTCGAATTTACAATTAAGACAGGGTATATGTGGAATTACCGGGCTGGTAAGTATGACAAGCTTAGGTGTGTGCTTGGCTCAATGCCATGGCATGTAAAACTGCAAGGGCTGGATGTTGATGGTGCATGGGAGGTGGTCAAGAACTGTTTGCAGGAGGCAATGGTTGACTGTATACCAAGAGTCCGAATAATAAATCAGGTAGGGGTTAAATGGATGAATAACACTATTAAGCTTGAGCTGCAAAAAAAGAAACAATTGTGGAGGGAATTTAAGGAGAAGGGTGACCATCAGGTGCATGAACAGTATAAAGCTCAGGCCAGGATGGTAACAAGGGTGGTAAGAAAAGCAAAAGCAGATTACGAAAGGAAATTGGCCATGCAGGCTAAAGAGAATCCCAAACAGTTTTTTCAATATGTTGCAAGTAAAAGGAAAAATGCTCATGGTAGAATGATCTTAAAAAATGCTGAGGGTAGGGAGGTAACTGAATCAGTCGATGTTGTGGAATTACTGAGCGAACACTTTGCAAGAGTATATCATCCAGGTGGTGGCTTTGCGGAAATGGAGGAACCAACAGCTTATACTGGAATTGTGATGAATGAGGTAGAGGTAACTAGTCTATTACAGAACCTCAATGTCAATACATCTGTGGGATTGGATGGTATACCAGCTCGTGTCGTACGTGAAGCGGCCAAAGAATTGTCAGTGCCCTTGACCATTATGTTTAATTTGAGCCTCAGGACTGGGTCAGTCCCAAGGGGGTGGAAAGAGGGGAAAATAGTTCCACTGCACAAAGGTGGTTCCAAGGCTGCTGTTGAAAATTACCGGCCAATCAGCATAACAGGAATCATTATCAAGGTCTTAGAGAAAATAGTCAAGAGGAAAATACAAGATTGGATAGAAGAAAATGGGATACTGTATCGGGGACAGCATGGTTTTGTGAAGGGTAGGTCATGCCTCAGTAACTTGCTCACGTATTATAACACAGTGACGGCTGAACTGGATAAGGGTAATGGGTTTACAGTGATTCTGCTGGACCTTGCTAAGGCCTTTGACAGGATACCACATGGAATTCTAATCAGTAAATTGCAGCATATGGGAATGGACATAGGGTTGGTGAGATGGATAGGAGGGTGGTTGACGGAGAGATATCAGAGAGTGGTTTACTCAGGAGTAGAGTCCACAAGACGGCCTGTGACTAGTGGTGTACCACAAGGATCTGTTCTTGGACCACTGCTGTTTAATTTGTTCATAAATGATATAGGAAAGGATCTGAGAGGAACAGTTCATTTGTTTGCTGATGATGCGAAGTTGGGTAGGGCAATAGTGAATGCAGATGACGTCAAAATTTTGCAGGATGATTTGGATAGATTGGAGGTCTGGGCTAGGGAGAATGGATGTCAATTTAATGTGGCAAAATGTAAGGTTATGCATTTTGGGGTGAAAAGTTGGGAGGCAGTTTACTGCATTGGTGGAACCGTGCTCCAGGAAATTGATGAGGCACGAGATTTAGGAGTGTTGGTGGATAAGGAATTGAAATTTAGGGGACACATTGCAAAAGTGGCCAAATCAGCTCATCAAATCACTTGGTTGCTGAAGAATACGTTGACAAGCAGAGACAAGCAGGTTATTGTTCCTCTGTATCGAGCCTTGATAAGACCTCATCTCGACTACTGTGCTCAGATTTGGTCACCTAGGTTTCTTCTTGATGGGGAGGAGGTGGAGAGGATCCAGAGGCGAGTGACCAAGATGATAGCAGGTCTGTGGAATGAACCGTATGAGAACAGGTTGAGGATTTGTGGGTTGCAAAAATTGGTTGATAGGCGGAGGAGGGGAGATATAATTGAGACATTCAAATTACTGAAGGGTTTCTATAAAATTAATTCAGAAGATATTTTTGAGAACAGGGCTGGTTGTGGGAGGACTAGGGGACATCCATGGAAACTGGGCAAAAGTGTGGTTAGTAAAGGTGTTAGAGCTGGGTTCTTTACTTTTAGAGTAGTGAATGAGTGGAATGCGCTCCCTGAGTCTGTGGTGGATGCTGTGACAGTGAATGAGTTTAAGGCGAGGTATGATAGATACTGTATGAATGTCGAATAGTTGTGATGAATATGATTTGGGGCCTCCCTCGATGAGTCTAATGACTCCCTGGAGTTGCCCGTAATAATAATAATAATAATAATATCTCTATACCTTACCTCCACTACGAATTAACGCCATCTACCGCCCACCTCCAACACCACCACAACTAGTAATTTTTGTCTGTAAATTGCGTGTGTTCTGAATTTATAGTGTATTAGATTTCTATAGTACTTGAAACGTTCATAATATTGATTGTGGGTATTTTTTAAACATTTTATATACTTTATTGCTAATTTTTATGTAGATAAATTTATGATACAAGTTGGCAATATTTGTTTCCATCATTATCTCTTCAAGAGACAGTGCTCAAGCTATGTTTCAATACTCTGTAATCAACTGCTGTGTAAGGGATGTTTGTGGTTGCACTGTCTCTGTGCTATACTTGCAAACATACTTTAATATTGATTGGAAAGTGATCCATGAGAGGCTGACACAGAACTGCTGCTTAAATTTTGTTTCTACTTAAAATTCTCCCAAATACATGATCTAGGCACGATCTACCATTAATGTATTATTCAAATCCACAGATAGCAAATAAATCCAGATAATCTTGAGCAGAGCTGCTATTCCTCAGCAAATCAATATTCATATCCCCAATTACGAGAACAATGTCATTTCTGATCTCATCTGGAATACACTCGAGTTCTTGTATAAAGTAGGACCCTGTATAGTTTGGTACTCTTTTTATATTCAATACTCTTTCAACATTACAGCTTGGATTTTTTCAATGCTTTCTTCATTTGTTGTATGGATGAACATCCACTGTGAGGTCACTTTTTACCATTGAAAATGAAGCAGAATCCTCTCAAATATTATTTAGGTCATATATTATTTAGGTTTTAATTTCAGTTGGAATTATTTCTTTATGAAAAGTATGATCACAGCATGATGATCAACATTTTCTACTTTTAAAAAAAAAAAAAATGCTCAGCACACTTTTATTTCAATGGGCTACCAAACAAAACCTGCTCAAAAGATGACTGTGATTTCTCACATGTTAATTCTAACCTCTCATCTTTAGTATTTAATTCACTAATTCAAGTGCCATCTTTATGTCAAGCCATGGACTTTTCAAACACCCCAGATTTGTTGAAGTATTCTAAGAAATGAGTAATTTAAAAATATTTTAAAAAAATATAAAACTATAATCATACAAGAACTGATTAAAATCTTCTAAAATAAACAAACAGCTTACTTTCTCTTGCCAAGCCTTGAAACAGATTTCATGAATCTTCTGATATTAAAATTCACCTAAACAAGAGAAATAAGAATTAGAACATACATAAAATTGTCAATATCTATAGTTTAACCTAAACATACATAAGTCTGACTTTATTATCGTAATGAAGTTCAAAATTCAGTGTTTAAGGTTCAAAGTCATAAGCTGTTCATATAGATGCATTAAACACAGGAACCTTCCATATCATGAGGATTGAAATATTAAAAATTTCATTCACATCATTACTCAAAGTACTCCACAATGAAGGTTATGATAAGAAGGCACAGATCTGGATGGATTTGAGAGACTAAGAAGCCAGCTGTCATTTTGTGCATCCTACCAATACCATTAATAATGAGAGGATCCACATAGTGAGAACAAACACCATTTTGGGTCATACAATGTCTCAAGCATAGTATCACATAGGTTTTTGAAAAGTAAAAGTGATAACTATTAAACACCTGTTGCTAGTTATACATATATATAAAACGAACAACTACATTGTAAAGATAATAACTAATCATCCATATACTGAAGAGAATGTGGACACTATACAAGCATCTAGTTTAAGATGTCCAACTTATTTTTTCACATTCACCATAACAATTTCTGACATAAACTGTATTTGCCAGACTAATCAAATGTCAAATTATTTCCTTTTTGAAATACAGGGTGTAATTTTTAAATAGCTGAATATCAGAGAAAGTAACCATTGCAATCATTAAAAATTAAATTACACTGTATGCATAATTTTAATTCGTTATTTTAGTCTTCTTTAAAAAAAAAAATTATGCACATACTTAACACTTATTGTCACTAATGTGATAACTGACACCAGGAATCAAAAGACTGAAATGTACAAGGAATTAGATAGTGTGTGTATTTTCATCTAGCATATGACAATTTTTTTTACATATATTTATAAAAGGACATTTGAGACACTAGAAGTACAAACCCATGGCCTTTTTACATGTAGCTAGTGGCAATGCTGTTGGACAACAAGGACCTAAAGACTTTACATTTGTGAGTAATTATTAACAGTATCACAGATTAACTATTCATAATACTAGTCATACCTCTTAATAAATTCATTCAAATGTCAGTGTTCTTAATCTCTCCCCAACACACTCCTTGCAACATTCCACTCATCCAAAACTTGTTGCACAGAAAGTCTGCTCCTCTACACTTTCCTTACTATGCATCGCTTATACTCCTTCTCCCACAAACAGCCTTCCACCCAGTCCTGATTACAGTAATCACTGAACTGGAATCAAGATTAATAAAGTCACTGATTACAATAATCAGTACTAATATTCATCAACATGCCAATTATTATGCGGGTTACTATTATTTAGCAGCTATTAGTCAATAATATCAAACAGCGTAGCAGGATTATGCGATGGCTGTTAATTATGTAAACCTGTCACCAATGGCAGTTCGTGGCGTGAAATCATGGGGATGCTGCAACTTTCGAAATATACATAAACACTGTAAGTACAGTGTATACGTGTTTGGATAAAATATCAAAATTATGGTAAAAAAATTTTTTTAAAAATTAAACATGAAAAAATATTGTTTATTATCGATAAAATTATACAGTTTGGTATAATTCAAAATTACTTAAAAATAAAATATATTCTTGTTTTGCAATGAAATTATACAGTTTATAATTCAAAATTACTTGAAAATTACTATAACAAATGTTATGTATTTAATTGTAATGTCCAAATATTTAAAGAGAGTAAACACGATAAGCATTACAAACACTACTATTGGCGAAAACCGCATATAAACAGTGGGACTGGCGATGGACAGTGGCGCATTACGCTAATAGCTCGCATCTCGCTATGACGTGCATATGCTTGCACGCGTAGTAATATGACACTGAAAAACAGTGCCGCTAGCATCCTTTATTCTCCTTTTTTATATTTTTTTAAAAAAATTTTTAAAATTAAAAAAAATTAAACACGAAAAAATATTGTTTATTATCGATAAAATTATAGTTTGGTATAATTCAAAATTACTTAAAAATAAAATATATTCTTGTTCTGCTTCATGAAAACATATCGTTTATTATTGATGAAATTATACAGTTTATAATTCAAAATTACTTAAAAATTACCATAACATTTGTTATAGTAATTTCCACAGTGTCATATTGCTACGCATGCAAGCATATGCACGTCATAGTGAGATGCGAGCTATTAGCATAATGCGCCACTGTCCATCACCAGTCACACTGTTTATATGCAGTTTTTGCCAGTAGTAGAGTGTTTGTAGTGCTTATCATGTTTACTCTTTTTAAATATTTGGACACTACAATTAAATACATAATGTCCAAATATTTAAAGAGAGTAAACATGATAAGTACTACAAACACTACTACTGGCGAAAACTGCATATAAACAGTGGGACTGGTGATGGACAGTGGCGCATTACACTAATAGCTTGCATCTCACTATGAGATGCATATGCTTGCACGCGTAGCAATATGACACTGTGGAAAATAGTGCCGCTAGCATCCTTTATCCTCCTACATGCTACAAGATGGATTTTTTTTTTTTTTTACAAAATAAGAGAATTGTATAGGATTGTTGATGATAAAATTAAATATTGAAAGCAAATATAAATTAATAAATATATTTATATATCGAGAAAAATGGGTGTGGGGGAGATTCTGTTCCACAGCACCTATGCACAAGCCGCCCCTGCCTGTAACCGTATTAACTTGCAACAATGTCATAAGTGGTGTGATTTAACAGTAATATACTAACTATTCTAACCGATATTTTGTTGGTATGAATCCAGCATCTTCAGAGGAGTAAATCACTTTAATGAAACATATCTAAACTAACCCTGGGTTTATAGGTCATAATAGTTATTTAATTAAACCTACTAGTTTCACCACATATGCTAGTGGCTTTGTCCGAGTTAGGAAAAACAAATAAATATAAGTAGTAAATATGAATCATTACATAACTAAAAAACAAAGGAACCGTTACACAAAAATAAAAGTGAAAACAGAAACACATGGACAGTGAAAGCTAGCATGCGTCCATCATTGCTCAGCAAGTGAGCATGATAGTTTGCAGAAAAATTAAAGTCCGATGTGTTGAAAGATCTAATAATAAGCGACTTCCAAATGTCACAAAATCATTTCTTGGTTTCTGTTGAGAGTGCCTTGTGAGTGGATTACCATTGCAGCCTCTTTGATGTTATGGGCACTGAAGTTGTCTATGTAAGGCATGAAGCTCTTGTCCCATTCAATATTGTGGCGAGTGTGGGAGAAAAGGAATTCCAGGGCCGAGTTGTGTTCTTTGTTGTTATTGACATCTCCAATATGCTCCATTTGCTGAAAGTTTATTTTTCACTTGGTTAGACTATGTAATAAATTTAGTTTAATCCTTTATCCAAGTGTAAGCAAACAAAGTTTGCGCCTGAAAATATCTTCAGGACTGGGGTAAAGTAATGCAACACCAGGCAACTCCGCGCAAAGATGGACCAAGCTCTCATCACTCCTTGTCTCAGTATCTCCCATAATGCAAAGCACATCTCCTTGCAGACGTATATACTGCTATGCATTAAGAGGAAGGGCCACTACCCAGACCGGTTTCAACCTTTATTGAGTTTCGTCAGTGGGAGGCAGACCCAAATGTGGAGATACTAAGGCAGAAGCAACAGGAGAGGTCATATTTACCTATAGAAGTTGCCAACAGGTGTACCACCTTATCATTGAATTACTCTGGATTTAGAGAAAGATGTAAGTTTATTTTTCACTTGTTAGACTATATAATAAATTTAATTTAATCCTTTATCCAAGTGTATAGTGGCCCCTTCCCTTAATGCATAGCAGTATACATGTCTGCAAGGAGATGTGTTTTGCATTATGGAAGATACTGAGACAAGGAGTGATGAGGGCTTGATCCATCTTTGCTCGGAGTTGCACTACCTTACTCCAGTCCTGAAGATATTTTTAGGCGCAAAACCTTGTTTGCTTACACTTGAATAAAGGATTAAACTAAATTTATTATATAGTCTAACCAAGTGAAAAATAAATTTCCAACATCTTTCTCTAAATCCAGAGTAATTCAATAATAAAGCTGTACACCTGTTGGTAACTCCTATAGGTAAATATGACCTCTCCTATTGCTTCTGCCTTGGTATCTCCACGTTTGGGTCTGCCTCCCACCGACGAGACCTCAATAAAGGTTGAAACCGGTCTGGGTAGTGGCCCTTCCCTTAATGCATAGCAGTATATATGTCTACAAGGAGATGTGCTTTGCATTATGGGAGATACTGAGACAAGGAGTGATGAGAACTTGGTCCATCTTTGCTCGGAGTTGCACTACCTTACCCCAGTCCTGAAGATATTTTCAAGAGCAAACTTTGTTTGCTTATACTTGGATAAAGGATTAAACTAAATTTATTATATGCTCCATTTGCCTTATTTCTAAACTTCTAGATATCAGACCTGTGCCAGCTTCCATGCTCCGCATGTCTGTTTTTACTTTTATTTTTGTGCAACAGTTCCTAGATATTCAGTTTTTAGTTATGTAATGATTCATATTTACCACTTATATTGTATATTTGTTTTGTTCTTCCTAACCCAGATGAAGCTACTAACATATGTGGCAAAATTAGTAGGTTTAAATAAATAACTATTAAGACCTATAAATCTAGCATTAGTTATTTTGTTACATTGGTTTTTGGTCAAAAAAAAAAATCAACACACTCATCAAGAAACACATTTATCACTATAATCAAACATTTTGCTCTTGACCCCAGCACACATATTGCATTTATCTGCTATAGGCCTTGTGGCTTCTTGCATGTGGGAATAATAAAATCAATTAAAAAAAGAACTGAAGCCCTGGGATATGCAAGACGATATATAGGTAATTACTGGTTAAAGGTGGTTCACAAAAAGCTACCAATACCTTCTATGTGATACCAATATTTTCTTCCATTTAATCCTGAAAACATGTGTCCAAGTTTTATTTTAGTGAATATTAGTAATTATTATTTTTTATTATATTTTACTTATTTCAGGCGTTTGCACACCACCGCGCTAGGCCGTACGAAGGAAGTCTTGGTTTCGAGTCTAGTCGGCGACTAGAGGAAATTTTTCTAAGCCTTTTTTCGACCGGTTCCCGAGTTAGTCGATCTCTGGCACGGGCAAGCAGGTTTTTCCTCCCGGAAACTCGGGTTTTTCGTCCTGTAAACTCAAGAAAATCGACCGTAGAACCCACATTATTTCAGACATTAAATATATTGTGTTAGGGTTAGAGACCACGAGATGGCGGCACATTTGAGCCGTCTCTCTTCACTGCGTACCGCTTAATTAGTGATAGCCTTGGGCCATCTGTCTCTGATTGGGTACCAGTGGAGATTGAACTGCCCACTCAGTCTCCAAAAGTTAGATAGGGCTAAATGGCCTCGCCTACTCCCGTATATACGGGAATAAAAAAGGCGTTAGCTGATTTTTTTTTTTTTTTTTTTTTTTTTTTATTTCAGGTTGTAATTTGAGTGAGTGTGTGTGAGAAATAGTTAAGAAAGCATTTGTATACATGTACCAATACACACACAAGGAAAATAGCAGCCAAGGCTTCCATGTTCACTGCGTAACAACATTAACTTGCAACAATGTTGTAAGTGGTGAGATTTAACAGTAATACTTATTATTCTAATAATTAATATTAGGGATTCTTGTACAATGTAGTCTATGTTCTATGTATTCATTGCCAAGAGTAAACAGCTTATGGTATGAAAGCGCAAATGGAGAAACAGTGCCAAAATGTTTTGTGTGCCAGTGTAAGAAATGCAAATCATGTGGAAGGTGGGAAAATGAAGTGACAAATATTAACGATGTAAGGAAATATTCGTCACTTCATTGTGGCTGAAAGTAATGTGCGTGATGAAGTGATAGTAAGGAGCGAAATAGTGCACTTATGTTGCATCCGTTACAGGACATGGCTAGAGTAACAGAAAAGTGATTGTCATGTGGTACAGCAGATGAGAGAATGAAAGAAAAAGTGAATTCGGAAAGTATGAAAATGAGCAGGTATGCACATACCTGTTTTTGCCTCAATTCTGTCCCTCCATAAAGTGAGAGAAACTGGAAATAAGGAGAAGATATTGTATGGAGATTTGATAAGAGGTGTACTTAATGAGCAAGTGATGAAAGCATGTGTTCCTAGGTGCAAAAAAAAAAATCAAGGATATTAGTGAAGCTGTTAGTTTGTTATGGCAGGAACAAATGATTGAAAAGGGAAAATATGCAATGAGAGAAGATATGAAACAGTTCTTGAAAGAAGCGAAAAATTAAGAGCAAGGAAGTAAATATTATTATTATACAAGCACCTCCATGGAGTCCGAAGACTCATCGCAGGAAACCCAATCTATCCTACCTCTCCTTGAATCCATTAAGACAAAGCATTCACAACCGACTGTGGAAACTCATTCCACTCATTCACCAAACAAACAATCTAGCCCTCACACACACACCTACTGACCACACCTTTATTCAACTTCCAGGGATGAGCACCACACGGGGGTCATCCCTGGAGGTTGAATAAAGGAAAAATTCATTTCCCCTATATCTGTTCTATAAAATCCTTTAAGCAACTTAAATGTTTCTATCATATCTCCTCATTTTCTTTTATCAACCAATTTCTGCAATCCACACACCTTCAAATCTATCCTCATAAGGAGTATTCCACAGGCCACTCACCATCTTGGTCACTTGCCTTTGAATCCTCTCCACCGCTTCCTCATCCCCAAGAAACCAAGGGGACCAGACCTGAGGACAGTAATCCAGATGTGGTCATATCAAGGCCTTATAAAGAGGAATGACAACCCTCCTTATCTCTACTTATTGTGTTCTTCAATAACCAAGTAAGCTTATGGACTACTTTAGCAATATGTCCTCTAAACTTTAACAATCTACCCCCCCCCCCCCAAAAAAAAAAAATCTTTAACTTCATCTCTTTCCTGGAGTACAGTACCATCAATGTGATACACAGCTTGTAATCTATTAATCCCAAAATGCATAACTTTACATTTGTCATCATTGTCTGAAGCAAAAGTGTTTCTGTATCCCTCGAAATGGATAAAATTGAGTATGGGCTGCTGAGTTTAAACGTTGCCACACAAGCCTTGAAGATGATCCATGTGAAGGACATCCAAAAAGCATAACACCACCAGAAATCATTGATCAAATGCACGATATGGTACTGGATGACCGGTGAGTCAAAGTGTGAAAATTGCTGATTGCTATGATCGAGATCATGGCATCGGTGTTTTGGGATGCTAATGGCATTTTGTTTATTAATTATCTTGAAAATGGTAAAACAATAACCAAGGAATATTATTCTGATCTTTTAACTAGACTAGATGAAAAAACTCATGAGAAAAGATTCAGTTTGCAGAAGAAAATCATCTTTCATCAGGACAATACACCTGCCCACAAAGGTATTTTGGCAAAGAGAAAAATTAAGGGATCTGCACTATGAATTGTTGGAACATCCACCCTATTCCCCTGATTTGGCTCCCTCTGACTTCTATCTCTTCCCAAAACTAAAACTTCCTCGCTGGTCAGCATTTTTCTTCAAATGAAGAGATGATTGCAGCTGGAGAGAGGTATTTTGCAGATCTTACCGAGAACCACTACAGGGACGGGATAATGCCACTGGAGCATCACTGGAATAATTGTATTAGTCTTAAGGGAGATTATGTTGAAAAATAAAAATAATTTTTAAATTATAAATTCATCCGTTTTTCATTGTTAGGCCGAGAACTTTTCAGACTACCCTCATAAAATCTTTGTTCCAGTGGCACGTCGGAAAAAATAGCAGGTCGTTAAAAAAATACAACTTCTACACAGCTTTTAAGCCCCACTAGAAACTTGCTACCCTTATCTGTTCTACCAAAGATCAGCTCCCTCCTCTCACAGTGCCTGGAGTATATATATAAAATATCCTGTCACTACAAGCTAGCTTATTTCGGACAGACAGGTAGATCAGCCACTGTCCATTTAGACAAACACAAATCTTGCAACTGCAATCACGATTATGGTCAATCTGGCCTTACAGACCATGTATTGGACACAACTCACAGGATCTTCTGGAAGAAAACCACCATAGTAAATTTTAAAAGGAAAGACTTTTTGGAATCTGTGGCAGCACTCAGAAATCAACTTAATCTCAACAAATACAGATGAATATAACTTTCCCAAAATTTGGAAAATAAGAATTGTAAGAGGTTCCAGTTTACATCCTAGGCCACCTACAAATGCTCAGAGGGTGCACCACCTAGATAGGACTTTAGTCACCCATGTGTTTCATTTAATATTGTATTTTTTGTGTGTTTGTTTGTGCGTGTTACAAGTATTATTTGTACTCACTGAAGATCTCTGTGACAGACAAAATATTGAAAGCATTAAAATTAGTTTTTAATCCTTGTCTAGTGCTGTCAATACTCCATTAAACCTCCAACATGATTATGAGTGAGACCTCATATTCCCCCTACCCTCCATTTGGTGAAAGTGACCATGCAGTTCTGATTTAGAGCAAGAATAGGCATAAATGAGTATTAGAACAGTACAACAGATGAAAGAATTTGAAGGAAATGTCAGTTGTGCATGAAAGAAGAAAATGTTGACAGTAATGGTAGCATGTATACCTCAAGTGAAGAATATACTAATCTGGAGTTAAATGGATAATTAGAGAAATTAAAGAGGAAATTGCAGAGGGAAAAGATTATGGAAGGAATAGAGAGAGAGAAATGGAGAACAATAGTTGCATGATGAATATAAGGCTTAGAAAGTGAATAGTATAAGCATGGAGAGAAAAATTAAAATATGAGAGGAGACTAATATTACAATCCAAGGAAAATCCCAAGGAATTTCTTGGAATGTCAGGAAAAAGATTGTGGATGGATTACCTTGCTTGATGGAGACTGGACTTGAGTGGCCAAGGCAAATGATATAGCTGAGCTATTTAATGATCATCGTTAGTATTCCATCCTGATAAAGAAGCCTTTATTCCTAGAGGAAAAAATGAGGGGTTGAAGCATTAAAAGTAAATGATGAGGATGTATTCCAAATACTGAGTATACTATATGTCAGTAAGGCAGGGAGGCCTTGATGGAATTTTGCCACCTTTTAAGGGAATGTACTGTGGAACTGATCATGCCATTAACCTGGCTGTTTAATGAAAGTCATGCAATGGAGAAACTCTGGAGAGCAAAGCAAAGTAAGATTGCATAAGGGTAGAATGGAGGTTGCAAAGTATAGGCTAGTTTGTATTCATTATGTGGTGGTTAAGATTTTGGAAAATTTGGTAAGAACTCATATGCAGAATTGGACAGATGAGAGTAATATTTATTCAGGCCAGCATGGATTTGTTAACAGGCACTCTTGTTTTAGTAATCTGGTTACCTTTTACAATAGAATAAAAGGAGCAGTGAATGAAGGATAAGGCATATTTATTTATTTTTCCTCAAAAGGCATTGACAGGGTACTGCATGACAAGTTGGTTTTTAAGTTGGAACATATGAGTTTGGATATCAGCTTAGTGGATTGATAACTAGCTTTCTGATCAGAGCTGTATATTGGAAAGGAGGACGAGGAGTAGGAAGATTATTACATGTTCCACAGAGTTCAGTCTTCATGTCAATGATATTGTCGCTGGACTAAAGGGAAATAATTAGTTGCTTGCAGATGATGTGAAGCTTGGTAGGTTATTAGCAATAGTGATGTTTTGGCTCCTAAAGAGAATTTAAATAAGATAAAAGGTGGTCATCAAATGAATGGTGACGTCAACTTAATGAATAATTCAATTAAATGTAAGGTTCGAAATTTGGGATCTGCAGATGGATGCTTCATATTCATTAAGTAAAGTTATACTGGAAGTAAATGGAGTAAGCAAGGGATTATAAGATGATTATAGATAGAAATTTGAAGTTCTGCAGACATATTGCCATGGTTATGAAGACAACTCAGAGAACTACCACAATACTGAGGAGGACACTGACCAGGAGAGATAAAATAGTGATGGCTCTATTGTATAAAACTTTGATCACACTACATCTGGATTCCTGTGATCACATCTGTCAAAGGATTTCAAGGGGATGAAATAACCTTGGAGAGGATGCAGAGACAGATAAAATATCAGGACTGTACAATGTTAGTTACGTATTTACTTGAATATAAATTCAGGTAAATTCCTCTTACTCGTACCACCTAATTTTACTTTATGAAAAAAGAAATTAAAAAGTTTCACATATACCTCACACACAAAATAAAGTTTAAACATGTTCACGTCGTGACGATAGTAACTCGCACGCTGCAGTAAACAACATGCCCTCCCCAATAGCCCTATACTGCAGACGCAAGAAAAACAAGTAGTTTTATTGTATCACTGAATAAGGTACAGAGACATCAGCAGTGTGTGTGTGTGTGTGTGTGATATATTTCTCAACAAATAGTGTAATTAGAGACAACTGGGATAAACACGGCACTAACTAATGAATCATGTCCCCTCCCACAGAAACTATGCTGTAGACTCGGACAAAAATCATTTGATGCTGGTAAACACAGTATCTAACTAAAACCTATTGTCCAATTTTTCAATTGCATGAAACAAGTGTTTGATTGCATTTGAAATTTTCTGCCATCAAGATAGATCACAAAGGCTAACTTAAAATAAAATTCTATCACGAATTGAAACATGCCATATAGTGTGTGTGTGTGAGAGAGGGTCTGCCTGCAGAAGTGGCATGCAAACAAGCAGCAATAAAATTCAATTGAAGGGTTGAAACTTTGTGTGAGTTGAGTCCATCCGCATAACGCAAAAGCAGTACACAAACGGCAATGAGAAATTCTGTCGGAACAATAAATGGACAAAACACCATCCCATTGTGAATGTGTTAAGACTAAGAAATATATAGTGAATGTTGTTATGGAAGTTTCAGATATCATGAAATTCGGCTGAAGAGAATTAGCATTTCAACTCAAAAACTGTCGGCTTGTCTTTGTCATTGGGTCACGCAATCTTTTGTTAATACTGCACCAATTATATGCATGTCTTCATAGCTGGTCTATCTCTACAGGCCTACCATTGCTGTCTGTTTCGCGCTCTGCTTTCACTTCACATTAGTCATTCGTGAAGAATTGTTCATTACATATCTCAAGTCTTGTAATTTACTGGTAATTTTTGCTTGAAATAATGAGAAAGAAGATGACGCTATTTGGGTAGATGACTTGACAATGCACACATGGAAACTGCTCTCGAGGCCAGAAGTAGTGATAGCGAATAGGAGATTCTTGGTAAGTTCACTCATTTTCAGTTTTTTCCTGAAACTTAAGTTTTCGAAAATCCCCACAAAATCCTCGCACCACGATTTTTTCGCTTTAATTTTGGGGAAAAAAAAGTGCAAGTTATATCGGAGTAAATACAGTATGAGGATAAACTGAAGGAATGCAAACTACAGTGTTTGGTGGATAGAAGACAAAATGGTAATATGAATGAGACATATTTGTTGAAAGGTTATTACTGGATTGACACCAGAGACAGTTTTCATATTGTAGAACCAGAGGAAAGGTACAAGGACAAGGGGACCATCCCTGGAAGTTGTAAAAGGAAGCAGTAAGAGAGTAAGAAGTTGTATAGGTAAGAAGTTATATAGGTAACCAATCAAAACTTACTTGAGAACTTTTTCAGCAACAGCATCCTCTCTTCTCCTCAGTAAAACACTAATCAATTTGAGTCACAGGGTAAATGTTTTCATTCTCGATTTTTTCTGAATCTTTTGTCAAATTCCTGATGTGATTCCCTTGTTCCATGGAGTCATAGGCCTCATCATGGGAGGTCACCCTTAAACAACAGATATCATACCACTCAAACTTCTCTGCTGTCTGCACTCTTACTACCTCTTACTCAAGTAGTACATTCAGATTTCCTACCACTCTCCATACAACAAACTTTCTTACCCTCTTACTCATTAAATCTTTTTGTGACTTACATGGACGGCCTTTTGTTCTTGTTTGTTTCTCTTATTCTTTACCATATCCAAAATCTTCCAATATCAATCCACTGAATACTTTTCAACAAATTAAATGTCTCAGTCATATCACCTCTGCTGTCAATTATCATTATGCTGCCTGTCTACCCAGAGAATAGACTGACAGTATATGATGTTCTGAAATCCTGATATCATTTTTGTTATCTGCCTCTACACCCCCCCCCCCTTCTATCTACAGTTACTTCATCCCCAACATATTCCAGTGACCAGATTTGGGAACATCATATTATATGAAATACTAAGATACTAAAATCCCTCAAGTCCTAAACTAAGAAATTTATTATTTTAACAGAAACTATCAGAAAGAAGCAAAACCAGAATCACAATCCATCTGGAATATTCTATAGCCCACATAACCAATTGTATCAGCTATATTTAACTATTGTTCAAGGCTGTAATTTCATACTTTTATATTTAATTGGTTTGTCTTTTTTTATGGCGCTCACATTTGATACTAATGAATATTTTTTCAAGCTTTCATTAGATCTTTAAGATGAACTTTCTATAAAGTATTTTTTTTCAAAATATAACTTTCTATATAATTTTCTTTACTATACTTTAAGGTTAGTCTTCAATACATCTTTGAAAGTAATATGAATTTTTCATTAGCATGTTATTTACATTTTAGTGTTTTCTATTATTTTATGGGCATTCTTGTGTCCATTTAAATGAATGGGTGAATGAATTCAAAAGTGATCACAGGATTTTTCCAATAACTGAAAATAATTGTGAAGAGTGACAGCATTTCAATGACAATGAGTAAGGAAATGTTCTATGTGGAATGAATAATTTTTTTTTTTTTTTTGAAATTTAAAAATACTCCAAGCGTGTATGTGTTAGTACTCTTACTAAGATGCATTACCAAAGAGTAAAACCATGGCCTCTGTATTCAACAAGCAATCACATGGACCAATCTGAATTATATCTTGAACACTACTTTTTTAGTATCTCACTCATTGACTTAATCAAGAATGCATTCTGAACCATATACCTGATTTTGATTACTTGCATAATTTGAAACATAGAAAGGCCTGCACTAACTTCTATTTCACTTGATTCATAAGCCATAGTACATAATTAATCCTTGAAGGCCTAATTTTAGCATGACTATCATCCTTTAGTTTTCCTTCAAAATCGACTGTTTTTAAAGTTTCATTATGATGATGCACACTGCACTCTTTAGCTAGTGACATCCCTTTTATTACAAATAAAACATATGATTCTCTTTCACAACAGTAAAAAAAAAATACAAATTTGCCCACCTTTCTTGGAATATATGTCCCTCATCTTCAACTTTCCTCTTTAACTTTTGACAAAGACATGGTATCTTGTAAATTTCTACAAAATAAAACACATAAATCTTAACAATGAGTCACTAAACTTTACTTCGTACATGCCACGGCTATACTGAGTGCTATGTAGTCCAGGCTCAAAGCTGCAACTTATGTAGATCTATTTATATCTCTACAAGCATTGCCAACCTAAGCTTTTTAAAACTAAAAGCCTGTGACACAATATTATTAAAAAAAAAAAAAAATTCTTTGAAATCAAACTTTCTAACATAGCCAGTTAAGGCCACAATCAACAAGCAAATTCAACGTGATCATACGCCCAGTTAAAAAGAGGTTAATCGAATCTATACCCATCTCTCGGTAATCTGACTTTCTAAGACAGTAACAACCTGAGTATTAATCAAACAGTAAAAACTAGAGCAGCTAGTGAGGTGGATATACAAAGTAAAGATGAAAGAACTGGCATAGAATGTGATCACATGAACACCTAGTCAAATAAAATTGATATAATTACAGTACATAATTGATATGTACTGTAAATATATCAATTTTATTCTTGAAGATGGATATAATTGTTAAAGCTTGTTGAACATTTAACAAAGAACATGGTTTTACTTAAATTAAGGGGATATTAAATCCCACATAGTTTTAAAACCGAATAAGAAACTCAAAGATTGGAATCAGAGAGTTTCTTGCCGAATATAGTAAACTATAAAGTATCGGCGACACTAGCGTTAGCCAATGCAAGTGATCCTAGTACGTAGTACAATACCGGGCAACTCGTTGCAAAGGTGGGGAAAGTTCAGATCGCTATTCTTAGGTATTTTCCATAATGTAAAAACACATTTCCTAGGAAATGTATGCTGTTATTACATTATGGAGGAAGGTCACTATCCAGACCGGTTTCAGCCTTTTTTGAGGCTTCATCAGTGAGTAGCTAGACCTAATACCAAAGTGTATAGCGAAAAGAACTTATGAACGAGTTTTCCAAACAGGTGCAACCATTAAGAAAAAGGCTGAAACCGGTCTGGGTAGTGACCTCCCTCCATAATGTAATAACAGCATACATTTCCTAGGAAATGTGTTTTTACATTATGGAAAATACCTAAGAATAGCGATCTGAACTTTCCCCACCTTTGCAACGAGTTGCCCGGTATTGTACTACGTACTAGGATCACTTGCATTTGCTAACGCTAGTGTCGCCGATACTTTATAGTTTACTATATTCGGCAAGAAACTCTGATTCCAATCTTTGAGTTTCTTATTCGGTTTTAAAACTATGTGGGATTTAATATCCCCTTAATTTAAGTAATGTTTTCATTGCCGAAATGAAGCTTATTAGCTCTTTATACTTAAGTAACTTAATGGTTGCACCTGTTTGGAAAACTCGTTCGCAGAGTACATAAGTTCTTTTCACTATACACTTTGGTATTAGGTCTAGCTACTCACTGATGAAGCCTCAAAAAAGGCTGAAACCGGTCTGGGTAGTGACCTTCCTCCATAATGTAATAACAGCATACATTTCCTAGGAAATGTGTTTTTACATTATGGAAAATACCTAAGAATAGCTATCTGAACTTTCCCCACCTTTGCAACGAGTTGCCCGGTATTGTACTACGTACTAGGATCACTTGCATTGGCTAACGCTAGTGTCGCCGATACTTTATAGTTTACTATATTCGGCAAGAAACTCTCTGATTCCAATCTTTGAGTTTCTTATTCGGTTTTAAAACTATGTGGGATTTAATATCCCCTTAATTTAAGTAATGTTTTCATTGCCGAAATGAAGCTTATTAGCTCTTTATACTTAAGTAAAAGAACATGGTATTATTAAAGACTGTTTCGGCATGGATCGTGTTTGTTCTCAGTGCGGTTAGCAAGCTGCTGTGACATCTAAAACATGCACAATGGCATATACAGCAAATAGCATTAATTTCTCCACACTTCTCAAATACAATATTTGAGAGATGGGGGGGGGGGGGATTAAATATCACTAAGATAAGTTTTTTCAGTAAGTGGTTCTGTTTATAATAAAATTAATTTAAAAAAAAATTACAGAAGGATCAATGAAGTTAGTATAGTGATGTATGTCATTTTTGTGTCTCCCCACTTATGTAAAATTATAAACCTACTGCACATTGGTAGTATAGGTAAGCAAGGCTAAGGATGATTTATCATTTATGCATTCTTTTATTTATTTTATTTTACATGACATGAAAGCCCTGTTCTAGAGACCAAAACGAGAATTTTTTCAAGTCACTTCACACCTACAATTAGCGGAGTGACAGTCTCACACCAGATAATGAAATTTACCTACCGCCTAAAGACGATCACAAACATCCATGCTCATGGCAGGATTCAATCCAGCAGCTCATTGGTCAGCAAGTGGATAGTCAACTCACTCAACCAACCCAGGCCAGCACTTTGTCTGCAACAAAAGATATGTCATAAGCAAATTAAGGAAGATATGAACCTCATCAGAGCATTAGGGCAGTTATGGAAAACAATGTTGAAAGTGAAAGGAAGGAAGGTACCTATGAAAGAGGAGCTGAAGGTCAATAATGACAAAAAATAGAATAGTGAAAGAAAGGTGGTTGTTATTTGGAATTATGGCCAAAGCAACTAAGGCTATAAGGCCAATGTATGTATTAATTGCATGCGCAGGCTGGTTTGCCTATTTTGTAAGATGAAAAACCCAAGTTCCCAGGAGGGAAAAATAAAAAATGCCATTACCATATGACCAGCTAACTCACCTTCACTTGAAAAGCCCTTGTAAAGGTTTTTCACATCCCAGTATTCAAAACCAAAGGGCATCATTGAATGGAAAAAAGGGAAAGAGCATAGTGTTAAAGATTCCACTATAAATTATTTTAAAATCGAGCAGTTGTTGGTATGTTTCAGAGGGACCAACTAAGGGAAAAGTAACTAAGTCTATGGAGAGGAAGTACAGAAAATAACTGTTGGTTGGAACACAGTCAATCAGAAGAAAGTGTGAATAAGGTAATATGGGATTTAAGTGTTATTGGAAACAGCAAAGTGGAAGAATGCAAGCCAGAATTATGTGTGTTGTTGAAAGATAAGATGGCAGAAAGATACAGAGAAGGATAATTATTATGAATCTTATGATAACTAGGCTATAGTAGTAAGAAGCCTTTAGCGTGCAGATGTATAGAATAAATTTGAGGATAACAGACACAACTGAATCTGAATGAGAATGGAAAGGTGCTGCCACTCATTCAGATGCATGTGTTCATGAAAGAAGTGAAAACTATATGTAGACTATATGAGTGTAAAATATCAGAATAGGTTGAAGGTGAATGATGATGATACATGAGACAAAACTGCAGGGATGGCCTTAAGGAGCAATAAAGTCAAATGTTTCTTGTAAAATTACAGAGGGATGAACTGTGAAAAGGAAGAAGGACCCAGGATAAGCTATAATGTTAAGACATCAAAATGAGAAGAATTAGAAATAAAAGAGCAAAGTGTGTAGCCTTGATCAAATTAATTGGTCTACAAATCATTGCTGTCAGCAAGAAGTAACTGATAGACGTATTGACAGAAATAGGTTAGGCATTAAAAAAAATTGTGGAGTATCAAAGATGATCAAGAATTGTGTTTCTATAAGGAAAGCCAAGTATGCTATAATAATATGGCTTAGAGGCTATTTTACAAGGTTGAAGTGAGCAAGAATTAGATATTTAGTGAGAATTTGCTTTATGCCAGCAAATGTAGAGGTGATTATGAATATTACATAAGTACCATTATTATTAAATTCATCTGATTATTTTATGCTGATTCCATATGCTTCCACAAAACTGCTGACTTAATATCTCAATTCATCCAATTTATAGCTACCTTATTTGACCTCTAAAGGTCAAATAAGGTAGCTATAAATTGGATATAAATACTCTTATTTGACCTTTGAACTTTGCAATACATTCAGACCCTGCTCTCTCTCTGGATAATTACCAGCCTTATGGCTGGTAATTAATTATCCAGCATATATAGGCAGAATGTAATTATGTAATTATATAGGCAAAATGTAATTCTGCCTATATCTTTTCCTATCATGTTCTAACATGACTGGCCAATACACAGTTGATCACTTCATGATAAACTCACTATTTCCTCAGATGAACCAATGAAATCCAAGAATCTCAAATTCTTGCATGTCCTCCATTACATACTGTCTAAGTAAGATGCCCCAAATATTCAAGAGTATCAATAGTTCAGTAGGGATTACACATTTAGGTGTCAAGAATCTTTAGTCTTTTTTAACTGATGGCAAATTAGCCAGTCTCACACAGGTGACATGATTCTGCCTCTTAGAAATCCTGGTTTTTCATCTGATAAAACAGCAAAACAGTCAAAAAGAACACAGGAAAATAACTATGCTATATATTAATAAACTAGTATAAGCATAGCATTAGTTGCTTTAGCCATAATTTTGAACAACAATCTCAAATATTTGAGAAATTTATCTCCCCATGCCATCTCTTTATCCCAATCTTTATTATCATAATTAAAATCATCCTTTTCTTATTACTAAGCTAATCTAAGGTAGATTGGCCTAGTAATAAGACAATATTCAACAAAATATTTCATTCCCTTCCACTATACTGCCTCAAAAATCACTGCCACTATTTCTTTCTTGCATTTCCACCTGTGTAGGCATAGGGAGATGAATTTCCACCCATGTGCATTTCCATGTTTCCTCTGTTATCAGCAACACTCCCCCCCCCCCTCCTCTTGTCCTTCCTATACTTCACAAAAAGAATCAACCTCCTCCCCCATCTCTCTGTCAGGATATCATCCCCATCGATGTTTTACTTATTTCAACAATTTCCTAAATACTCTTGGAATTCATAAATAAACACAGTAATTCATTTCTGGATCTAGAAACAGCCCTACCCATATCACCTCATCATAGGACTTATTCAAATCTATCTGCCTTTGGCAATTCCTTTCTATCACTGCCTAAAACCATACTTTTCTCTGAATTTCAAAATGATTCCCTTGCATACCATTCATTTGTTGATTATTCTCATACATTGCATCAAGTAGATTTAATGATGCATTTTGTCATTACCTATGGGTACTTTAGGAGTAATCATGGGTAACTTTAATCATAAAATTCCTGATATGTACCTTCAAGACAGTGTGCAAAATATTATAAATACTACATATATAAATACTACATGAAAAGTTTAGATCATTAGGTAGCATAGATACTTCATGAGAGGAGTGATGCTTAATTTCTTGACTTGTTGCTTGACAATGTCTTGTAGCAACATATGACAGAAAACTTCAGATCAAGATGTTAGATCTCATTAGCATCAGAGGATGTTTCAATCAAAGATATGACTGTTCTGCTTCCATTTGGTGACAGTGATCATGCTGTTGTGGGTATGTATATATGCATATTTCATTCAGAAAAGGCTGCATGCTGACCTGCAAAGGAGGAAATTACAACCAACTGAGGAGTATGTTCCATGGTATCATTTGCTAGATGGGATGTTGGCAATGCATGATGCAATAATAGAATGCATCCCTAGAGTTCAAAAAAATAAAGAAGGTAAGATTGAAATGGAAGTGCAATCTTATTAAATAAGAGATTCTTAAGAAAAAGATGCAGAAGAAATACAGTGTTCATAAGGATGATGTCAGCTATTAAATTTATAAGGAGGCCAGAAGAGTTACAACTATTATACAGAAAGCTAAGTCTAAAAGTAAGAAAAGAAACTAACTCTAAGAGATAGATAATTCAAAAGAATTCTGTTATTATGCTGCAAGCAAAACAAAGAATGAATGTGAAAGAATAATTCTATTCAATGCAGAGGTGACAGATGCTTGTTTTGAGTTTAATGGTGCAAGGCCAACTACAGTGATGCTGCAGCAGTACACAAAGTAATAAATTAGGGACAATAAACAGATGTGAGAATCAGCATGTAAAAAGCAAAATGTAAATGGTGTGTAGACAAATGTAAAAAAGAGCATTAACAAAAAGAAGAGAAAGTCATAAAAAATTCACAAACACTGGTAAAAGCTTATATACACTAAATTAAATAATAAAACTATTATGTACATTATTTATATTATCTTATATAAATTATGATACTAAAATTTAAAAGCAGGCTTGCACTTGATGAATGTGGCAAAATCTGCATAGTGTATATGACTTTGATTATGAACTTAAAATCATGACTCTACTCGTTGATGAAATGAAAGCAGTCGATTAATATTACTGGTTAAACCACAAATGAAACTACTATGTACATTATTTATATTATCTTATATAAATTATGATACTAAAATTTAAAAGCAGGCTTGACACTTGATGAATGTGGTAAAATATGATGGTACAACATGAGATTTTATACTAGCTGGGACATTGCCCAGTTAAACAAAGGCTTCCAACTGTTTTTGTCAGGAAGTCAGGGTAAACAGTGAAAAGTCAGCTACTGGAACAAGCTCCAACTCAACATCAGGAAGAAGAATAAACCCATCATCAGAAGAACTGAAGACAGGCACCATCAATATAAGGAGTATTAATGGAAAGAAAACTGAACTTGTAGAAGAATTGAAAAAGTACCACTTGGACATAATTAGTATTACTGAGACAAAGAAGACAAAAACAAGTGAAATCTTACTACAGTGTGCCTACAGTTGAGAGAACTGTAGCTGGCAGAGTGCCAAGAAGAGTCATTTCATGTTGAAGGGTAAAAAGGAATAAGGAATGTATGAATTTGTTACCAACATGCAAAATCATGTGCTTTCTTGTCTGTCGCTATACTAATTTTCCAACTGTTACACAAGCAAAATAGTTACTACTTTAAAAACTAGAACGTTCATAAAAGAAAAGATAATTTTTGATGTGTAATAATAAACTCATCTCATGAGATGGATTGATTACCTTATTATCAGAATGGATTTGCCTTCTTACATGCACAGAAGTGTCAAGGGTTCTCTTCTGTGGTCGAACAGTAAATAATACATACGGGATGTCCTTTTATGGCAATAATGATCAAGGAAAGAAGAGAGTCGCAATAGCATTTAATACTAAATATAAAGATAAACCTCTTGACTGGAAGGCAGTCTCAAGTCAAGGGCAAACTTCAAAACAGGAAAATGGACAATGCGACTTATTTCTGCCTATGGTCCCACAGAAGATTCTTCTAAGGAAGAATGAAGAAATTTTTTGAGTCATTAGAATAGGCAGCTAACAAAGAAAATGTAAAAAGTGGTCCTTGTTGAAGATCTGAACAGCATAGTATGAAATGAATCCCACCAGGCATACAATAACATTTGGGAAAATCGAGAAAGGGGCAAGGTTAATAATAATGGTAAGTATTTATTATTATTACCCAAGACCTCATGGAGTCAAAGACTCATCTGGGAGGTCCTTTTATCACACATGCACGTCATCACAGTGTCTTAAACACAGTCCGACTCCTTGCAGACACCACACTCTCATGCAAGGTATTCGAATCATTTACAACTCTGCACAGAAAAAAACCTGCCTTTCACTCCCCTACTCACACCCTCTTTATACAGTTTCTAGGGATGACCTCTGATTCTCCCACTGTTTTCTGTAGAACTTCTCCAGCATTGATCCTATAACAACCCCTTACCAACTTATAGGTTTCTATCATATCTCCCATCTTCCTCCTGTCCACCAGACTCTGCAAATTACATCTTCTCAATCTTTCCTCATACTCGACATTCCAGATCAGAAACTACAGTAGTCAGTTGCCTCTGGACCCTTTCCAACATCTCTTCATTCTTATGAAAACCAGATGACCAAATCTGGGCAGAATAGTCCATGTGTGGCCTAATCAAAGCCTTATACAACGGAACAAGAATCTCCCTACTTCTACAAGTCAGTGTCCTCCGCATCATTCCAAGAAGCCTGTGTTGTCTTCACAATTTTGGCTACGTGTCCCCTAAATTTCAGATCCTTATCCACTATCACCCTGAGACCTCTTATTTCCTCCACCTCCAACAATATATTTTCACCAAGCATAAATTATGCATCCCATCTTTGTTTTCCAAATTTTAAAACCTTACATTTTGCAAAATTGAACTCGCATCCCCATTTCCATGGTCTTTAGCTATAGTCTTTAGCTACCCTCACCAACCAAGTCACTCTCCTTGCCTGGTCTTTGTAGACCTCATGGAATTGGTTATTTCCACTTCTCCACAATGCCCATTTTCTCTGTATCGCATGCTTAATCTCTTTATTTATCCATCTCACACCTATCTTATTTAACCTTCTCACCCTTGGAATACATTTAGACATTGCATCTACTAGATAGTTTTTGAAAATACCCCAAGCTGCATTGATCTCTTTTCCAGCTAACTCCTCATTTCATGCTACACCCACAAACTGTTTCCTGAGCTCTTCATAATCCCACTCCTTGTAGTTCCACATATACCCTTTTCTCACAGAGGGCCTCGCACTGCTGGCAACCACCCAGGTAATCACCTCATGGTCACTCTCACCAATTGGTGGATGATTTGACACCTCATTTATATTACATCCTCTGATGAAATGACCAAATCCAAGAGCCCCAATCCTCTGTTACATCCTGTCTGAGGTAGTTATCCCTCAAAAACTGAAGAAACTCATTTTCTTTACTTCCAGTTGCTATCTCATCATTTCAGTCTATATTGCCATAATTAAAATCACCCATAATGATCACCCTTTTTTTATTTGCCTGGCTAATTTGATAATACATTTCACTATTACCACCATCCACATTACCTGGTCTATAACAACATCCAACCAAGTATTTGAATCCATTCACCTCTATCTCACACTATACTACCTCAAAACCACTGGCACTATTTCTGTCTTGCATCTCTACTTTGTATGGACATAACTTTTTCTCTAACATCAATAGCACTCCCCTCCCTTTTAATCCTTTCTATCCTCATGAAACACATCTTATTCCGACAATCTTTGGGTGAACAGATGCAATCAGTGCAACCATTTGATCCAGAAATAAACTGTTGTGTTTGTATACAAATGCTAGAAGTATAAGAAACAAGGCAGATGTATACAAACACAACAGCTCATTTCTGGATCTACAGTTAATTCCACCGATACCACTCACTCGATGTGATCTCTCCATGCTCAACTGGGGCCATTTCCCTTTCTGCTTATTCATTTTAGAATCCTTTTCAATTCCAACTGTTTTCTCTTGATCCCAGGTCATCCCATTCCTTTCCACACATGCTCTCACCTCCTCTTGGAGCATCCACCTTTCTCATGCTGTGCACCCTTGTCCACCCTGAGCCTCCCCGTTTCCCTGCTCTTCTTGCACACCCATTCTCTCCTTTTCTATACTCATACCACTCACTTCCCCATTCATAACCACCTCTTCAATCTCTCCCTTCTTACTCTTCCATATCACTTCCCACTTGATCTGATTCATTTTCTCTACTTGCTTCTCTACTTTCCAGCAGCAGCAGTCTTTCCAATGACTCACACCATAATCACTCAAATGCAGTCCATTGTTCCCATACAGTTCACTTCATCCTTCAAACTCATTCCACACATACATTAACAAACTGTACTCTCCTCTCCTCACACATTTCAGCCAGCACACCATTCATAATCCTTGCTCTCCGCCTCATCTCACCACAGTCATATCTAGGCAACATGCTTACTATCCTTCCTGTCACACTATTCTCTTTTATCCCTGTAAGCAGCCTCTTGATATCCATTCTGACATGCTCTTTGTCCTCTGTCAAATCATTCTTTCCTATTAAAACCATCAACTCCTTTGTTTGCTCCCTCCTCATATCCAATGCCTCAATCACTCGACTCATTTTACCACCTGGAAAACATACCTTGTGCATCCTATCATCCAGCACCCCTTTAATAATGGAGTCGCCATACAATGCCACTCGCTCATCTTTCGTTAACTCTTTCATGCCATCATGATTTGTTTTAATAGTTTTTACCCGAATTTTCTTAATTTCATTCCGCATCCACTTCATCTCTTGCTTCATCCAATCCAATTCGACTTCCAAAGCTCGCATCACATTTTCTCTATCATTGAATCTTTCTAATTTTCAAACTCTCGACCCCCTCTTCTCACTTTCACTCTCATTCATCCTTTTGAGTTTCCATACTTTCGGTCCAACATACATCCAACTTTTGCTATCATTCATTCTTTCGATTTTTTCCACTTTCGATTCTTGCATCATGGCGTTTCCAGTTTCATTCGTTCTCTAAATTTCATTTCCTTCCGCCAATCTCACCTCACTTTCGTCCTTTCTAGCATCCGCTACGGTTTTTAAATCACTCATTTTCTTTTTTACTGATTTTTTAACATTTTTTCTCCTCTCTTTCAAACCATCCTTCTCTTTCGAACATGCACTCATTTTCTGCGCAACATTCTCACTACTAACGCTTTCTGTCATCAATTTCATATTAACATTCATCAATTCCTCATTCAGGTCACACTTTGCACACACACACACACACACACACACACACACCTTCCATCTGCCCTAAACATCCACATATCATTTATGTAATCTATAAGAATACATATAGCACACCTCACACTTAATGAAATGACTGAAGTCTAAGTTAAAGTCATGGAATGACAAAGCCACTGCCATGTTTCTTCTGCCGGTTACTACTCTAAGGTCTAATAATAACGAATTCGTAATTAAATTTAGGCAAAAAAAAATCCCCCACACTAATAATACTGGTAGCGCACAACTTTTATAGCAGCTCTTACTCAAACAAATACTCATATATACTTAATTATTCCAAGAATAACATCTCAATCCAGAGTTCTTCTTACACACGTCCCACACTTGACTCACAAGCACCCTCCTCAGGACATGGACTAGTCATTAAAAACACCATGTTCAGAAGTTCAGAACATGGAAAGAGGACACATGAAATGAGAAAATTCTCATTAACTATATCACTGTTGATTGTGATATCTTCATGCTGGTTCAAGATACAAGAGTGTACAGAGGATTTAAAACCAGAAGTGACCATTACTTAGTACTAAGTAATGGTCAGTTCCAGTTTCAGGAAGAATCATTTCAAATTGCAAAAAATATCATCCAGAAATCTGTATCAGTATATAGGTATAGGTGAAATGTTATCAAAAAGAATGTTGTTCAAAGTATTCCATTGGCAATAGGATAGACAAATATGATTGTCTATCCGAAAGACAATAACCAATTAGCCTTTTTAGATCTTCTAATTCTTTGTCAACCAGATGGTAGAATACATTTTTCAGTTTTTTGGAAGATACTCATACAGGCTGTTATATTCACACTGAATCTTGTCTCCATCCTAGTCAAAAGGCTGAAACTATGAAGACTGCAGTACATCATAGTTATCTTTATGTTCTTCAGACAAACTTTTATGGAAAAAATTACAACATTTATTCTACTTTTTTTTTATCCTTGGGTTAAGGATTCTTTCATCAAAAAAGTTTTAACAGTTATGGTATCTACACTTCTAGTAGAGAAAAAATAACTCTCATTGCTGAGAGTTATTTCTGTCCCTTGTGTGCATGGCATTACTGAATGCATAGCAAGTTTTAAAACCACTAAATATTTTTGTTACCTTTCGCCCTATAAGAAAAGTTTCATCTTTCTCACTTCTCCTAAGGACTAGCATCCACCCCTCAATTATTCAGGCATTTACCAGATTCTTTGCTCCTGTGAGTTATCTTATTTTAGATAAATCGGAAGAGCTGGTTTTAAAAACACAAGCCTGAACAGTCTGGACTTGGGGAACATGCTATCAACACTAAACATAGGTTATTGGAACAAGAGTTCTTCATAAAAGTTATTTCCTCATAGAATGTCTCTATAAAGAAACACAGTAAAACTATTGTACTAACTTAAACAGGGGGGGGGGTGCAGCAGCTAGGTTCTCGTTCCTGCCCCGTTAGTACCCATTAGAGAAAGCTAAAGCTGCTATCAACCAAACTGCCCTAAAGGATCCCACCTAGGCCTAAAAATAATATCATTTAATATTGAAGGTTTCTCCAGTGTCAAAGCAAGATCTCATTGCAAATATTTGCAGAGATAATGACTAATGTACTCTGCCTGCAAGACCTTACATCCATGGCATGAAACTCAAAGAGATACTCCATGATAAATATGGTAGCACAACATTTACACAATTCCATTGACTCAATGAACAACAGAAACATTGAGATTATTACAATCACATTTAAAAATATCTCAATCACCTCAGTTTATAAACTGCCAGAAGAAGCTTTCTCATTACCTGACATCCTCCTCAATAATAATGCATGCATGACCAATGTTGTATTAGGTGACTTTAACAGCCATAGTATTAACTGGAATTACACACAGTCCAACGAAGATGGAGAACTTGTTGAAAAATGAGCTGAAAACCTTTCTTTCTTTCTCTAAACCTGATACATAATCCAAAACTTCCTGGATCTTTCAACAGCGGCAGATGGAAGTGAGGCTACCCTGACCTCATTTGCTAGCTCAAAAATATCCAACATTTGTGTTAAAAAGGTTTTAAATCCCATTCCACATACTCAACCCAGCCATTATGCCTAACACAGTTAGGCATAATGGCTGGGTTGAATACATTATGCCTAACCCTTACAGACGACGATTTAATTTCAAAAAAGCTAAATGGAAGGGTTTCATGGAAGATCTTGACCACTTCACAGAACCAGTCTCTCCAAACCCTCAAGAGTATCCCAAATTCATAAAAATACTGAGGAAAATCTCCAAACACATCCCCTGAGAATGGTGCACAAACTACATTCCAGGCCTTTCCAGTGACATACAAGCCCAGTAGGCTAATTACTTACAACTTTACAACACCAACCCCTTCTCAGAGGAGACTATCCAAGCAGGAGAAAAATTATGCTCCAAGATGGCAGGGGAAAAGAGTTCCTCATGGAAAAAAGAAATAGAAGCCCTTAATATGACTCATAGTAGCAGAAAGGCATGGAACTTTATCAATAGAATTAGGAAGGGTTTCACTAAGCCATATGAACATTCCAGGTAACAGCTAATCAAATTGCTCACAAGCTGCTGCTGAATGGAAAATTCCCTAAACAGCACCCAAAAAATAAGATACTTAGAATGCCAAGTGAGGAACAAAATATGATTAACTCAGATTTCACCATCACTGAACTCAATGCTGTCATAAACCTATTAAAACCTAGAAAATCTGCAGGCCTTGATGATATCTGTAATGAACAAATTAAACATTTTGGATCCTAAGTATCTTATTAAAACTATACAATACTTGCCTCAGAACCCTAAGTATACCAACTATCTGGAGGCATGCTAAAGTGGTGGCCCTTCTGACACCAAGGAAAACTCTAATCGAAGCAAAAAATTACAGACCTATATCACTACTCAGCAACCTCTTCAAACTATGAACGATTAATTTTGAATAGGCTACAACCCCTAATTGAACCCCATCTTATTGCTGAGCAGGCTGGTTTTAGACCAGACAAATCCTGTACATCACAAATTCTCAACCTCACTCAATATATATAGAAAATGGTTATGAGCAAAAACTAGCCACAGGAGCAGTCTTTGTAGACTTAACTGTACATCACAAATCAATTACATATGATACCATAAACCATCTCACACTCAGAAATAAAATATACAGAATAACCAGAGACTGCCACCTTGTTCTCCTGATTCAATCATTCTTGGAAAACAGATGCTTTTTTTTGTGGACCTAGGGAGTAGGAAGAGCTGCTGGCATCCCCAAAAAATGGCCTCCCCCATGGAAGTGTGTTATCACCATTACTTTTCAACATTTATGTCAATGATCTCTCCATCTTTCCAGGAACTAGAAATTTTATCTATGCTGATGACCTTGCCATAGCTACTCAATCAAAAAATTCCAAGTCCATTGAAACTACTCTATCACTTGCCTTAAATAGTCTAACCACATATAGCAGCAATCAGTTAAAGCCAAACCCCTTGAAAACCAAGACTGGCCTTTTCCACCTTAACAATAAGGAAGCTAACAGGAAGCTACAGATTTCTTGGGAAGGCTCTAATTTAAAGCTCTGTGACTCTTGATCACACCTTTCATATAAAACACACATAGAAAAAACAAAGGCAAAAGTGAATGCAAGAAACTACATACTAAGAAAGCTTACCTCCTCCAAATGGGGTGCAGACCCTAGCACACTGAGATCTTGTGCCTTGGCCCTTTGCAATTCTTCTGCTGAATGAATATGCCTGCCCGGTATGGTCCAGATCCGGCCAGCTGAAAAACTTGACCTAGCATTGAATGAAAGCTGCCACTTAATTATAGGATGCCTTAAACCAACACCACTAAACCTGTATACTTTGGCTGGTATTGCACCCCCCCCTCAATTCGAAGATCTGCATTCTCAGCTGACGAAAGACAAATGATCATATGAAAGGGTCATATGGCAGTCTGATGACCATCATAGACCACCTTGGATAGTTATTTTTGATTTTTATGGCACAAAGATATCAAAGGTCATACTGCACCGGGGCACAGGTTATAGCAATTACATATGGTAAATGTTTACTAGAACAATCACAAACATCCATGCCCCTGGCAGGATTCGAACCTGCAGCCTTTTGGCTGGAGAGCATGGAGAGCACTTACCACTCAGCCTATCTTGGATGAAAAATAGTTGGCCACATGAGATGGTCTGGCGCTGATTTTATTTTCAAGGTGTATAGCAGAGACAGCTGTTGACGTCAAACTGAAAAGGGTGGTTTGTTTGCCTTGATCCACAGACTAGGGAAGTGAAGTTCAAAATGGTCCAGTTGCTAGGGCTTGGTGATAAATAGGATCCAGGAGTCACAGGGTACTCTTTCTATGAGAAACAGAGTTGGTACCCATAACCAAGTTGCGATCTAATCAGTGCCCAGTACAATCAAAGGAAAGAACACCAGCAACTGATGAGGTGGAAGACAGGGTGTAAAAGACGTTCACCTTTCCGGCATGTTCTCACATGTTTGGGAGGAAGCTGAGTTTCTTGTCAAATATGAGCCTCGAGAATTTGGCTTGTGATGCAACTGGGATTGATATTTGTCCTAGTCTGAGATCTTAGTCAAGATGAAGACCAAGGAAAGAACAAGGATTTCTTTCTATGATCATCATATTACCATCTTTTATCATTCATGTAAAGTCATCCACACAGGGGCATTACTTCCAGTTGGAGAAAGTTGTCTAGTTATTGAGTTAACCTTGATCCCAAAAAACGTGACACTTAAAACTGAACATTGTGGGACTTCTATGCCACCCCGAATATACTGTTGGGAGGGAGCGATTCACACTTGGATTCAGTTGGATAAAAAGGTAGAGATTCCCTCTGAAACTAGAATTAGGTCTTTAATATTCCAAATCTCCATGTAGTGTCGTATGCTTTTTCCACATATAAGAAAACCAATACTAAGTGCTTGCATTTGAGGAAGGTATCTCGAATGGATGCTTCTAGTCAGACTAGGTGATTGGTTAAATGATATTTGAGAGACCAGACTGTGCTCTGGAAAAAGAGGTTGTTTCTCTCTCCAGAAACTATTAAAGATGACTTTTTTTTTTCCAGATTCTTACACAAGTCACTGATCAGAGCAATTGGCTGAAAGGGAGGGATCCTGGCTAAGTTATCCTAGATCTCTCCCTTTCCAGATGTCCATGGATTGCATCACAAGGCAAACCAAGTGGCAATGAATTGGATCCCAGTGATGGTGATTTGGAAGACAGGATATTAAAAAAAAAAAGATTCAGAAGTAGAGCAAAAAATAGAAGAAAGAAAGCATAGTACAAGAATGAGAACAAAAAAGCCGCCAGTACCATTTACTGAGAGGGTTCTCCTCTACCACAGTCAGGTATGTGGTAGAGGAGATGCAGAAGATATTTCTCACTATATAGTGCCCATTTTGCTAAGAGCTATAAACCTAGTGTATATGCAACAGGTAGCCCAGTGCTAACTCTTCACTGGATGAAAAAACTCATTTGTACGAGAAGTAGGTATTACAGCTGTTGTATAAAATGAATAAGAATTTGGTAAGAGAGGCTGATGGAATATTAGTATGATAATCCAATATCACAAGTATGATGCAAAGACTAATGTGTCTAATGACATGGAGTGAGTTAAGATTTTGGAAAAGTTGGTAAGAGATCACATACAGAAATTGACAGCTAATCTATATTTTGCAATGAACAGCACGGATTTACTAAGGAAAGGTCCCGTTTGAGCAACTTGCTCACATTTTGTACTAGTTACCCTTGAAATGTTAAGCAAATGTCAAGTCATTCACACTTTGGTATAATGCAATATATATTAGTATGATTATGCTAGAAGAAGCTGATCAAGACTAGGAATCTTGGAGTTTCAGTGGATAGGAAATTGAAGTTCAATGGTCATATGCAAACACGACTCAGGAAATAATTGGAATGAACACTGACAAAGGATAAGGAAGTCGTTTTGCCTCTTTACAAGATCTTGATATGACCTCACCTGAACTACTGCATACAGATCTGGTCTCCTGGTTTATGTGTTGATAGAGATAGTGGACAGAATGCAAAGGAGAAAGTGTTAAAGATGATGGAATATAGATTATTATGTCAGATTGAGAATTGCTGGCTGCAGTCACTAGCAAACAGAAGAAAGAATTGATATGACATAGACCTTCACACTTCTGATAGAAGTCGAAGGATAGATAGAATTCTTAAATTTGCAGAAAAAGTGAGTGATAGCATCCATAGAAGTTGGGAATGAATGCAGTCAAGTAAAGGATGAGAGCTAGATTTTTCTCTGATAGAGAATGTATGGTGGAAATAACTCATCTTTAGAAGTGCTGAATAAAAGTAGTAAATGAATCCCCCCCACACACACACACACATAGTAAGTCTCTCCAGTTGACTCATACTAAATCCATTCAAATGTGGACACTTTTACTTCTAAAATTATACTTCTCCTCACACATTATTCACAATCTTAGCTCACTGCCACATGGACACACATCCTACCAAATATTTATCTTTTACTTTCCTCAATCTCCTTACACACAACGAAATCATTTGTTCTTATGACGATCACATTTTTGGATTCCTACCATCATTGCATATTTGGATATGAGAAGTAAGCGAGAAAACCATTCTTACTTGCTTAACCTGATCATCTGCTTCTGGAAAGCAAATCTTGTGCATCTTCTATCACCATATAATGCCACTCAAACCTTTAATACCTCTTTCAAATGATTCTTCTACACCCTTGCTTCCATTCCTATCTATCAATTTTTCTACTCTAGGATCCCTACTCTAGAAACCAAACATGGGACATCTTCAAATCTCTTCAGGTCTCCAGTAAGCAGGCCAGCAGCCTCACACGGACAAATAAAAATTTATCTTCCACAAAAGACATTCACAAATATTCATGTGAAATAGAATTCAAAACCTACATCCTGGATTAAAAAAAAAAAAAAAAAGTGAATGTTAGTATGCAATTTACAAATTAAAAAAGTGGAAGCTCCTGCTGTTACTCTGGTCACTACTGGAATTTGCATTTTGTGCTAACTAGGTTCAGATAAGAGTGAATCCGGGGAGAGGAAAAACTCTGGCACTTGTATGGGACAGCAAAAAACAAACAAGAATCAAACTCATGTTAAATGCAAACAAAACCAGAAATAAGAATATGTAAAACTTCAATGATCATTTAATTATATCACACTATAACTAGATGAACTTTATGGCTATTCTTTCAGTTAAGTTGGATGCTCTCACGAAATATAAATTAAAATTTGGCTGCTATCACCCAATGCTGCCTAAATCTTTATAAATTATTTTGATAAAATAAACTTAAAGGACAAAATATGTACAAATGATTTTTGTAATATGCTATATGCATTTTATCTTATGAAATTTCTGGTACAGGGGTAAATGTGAGCATGGTCATCTAGAAGTTTTGTTTTATGGATTAATAACATAAAACCTTCATAAATATTCTAGTGTTTTTAAATTGAATAGTATAAATGTAAGCATTTACACAAGTCCCTTAAATAAGTGTTACAGAATTATAGAAATAAATGAGCTGATAGAATTTGAGTTAAACATGGTTCATTCTTTGAAATCTCGTGTGTATTTTGCTTCAGCCTTTTCAGAGGCAATTGCTTTATTGTTTCAGTAATACTACCTGTTGGGATCTCGCGATAAAATATCCCAAACCAAATTTACAATCAGTCAGAGCAGAAACCCGTAAAGTAAAATTTTAAGATTTTTTGAATATTTTTGCTGAATTTGCATGTTTGTATTTTTGATAAATATATAAAATAAAATTTGATACTATTTCTTACACATTTTTCTTTATGAAGTACAGAATACTAATGAAATTTAAAAAATTAAGTTAAATTTTTAAAACTTTATGATAGAGGAGGCAAAAAAAAAAAAAAAAAGTCTCTTTTCTGCCCCTCAGATTTCTTGTAGATACACAACTCACTGAAAAAAAAAAAAAGCTATCATTTTCGTTCCAATGTTAGACCTTTCATTAGTGAGGTGGATAGGAAACTGGCTTTCAGATCAGCAAGTTGTGTATGGGGGAGGCACTATCTTAAAAGAAGAACGTCACTATTGTACGCCCACATATGCAAGACCCCTTCGACACTTTTGCGCATGTCAGAAGAAGGAGAATTCATTGCGATAATAGAGTAATGAATTCGACTTGTGGGAAGAGTTGTTTATTATTATGTTGGAAAATTAACTTTTCTTTTATGAACATTGTAGTTTTTAAAGTGTTAACTATTTTGCTTGTATAACAGTTGGAAAATTTTATGTATAAAGCATGATTTTTCGTGTTGATAACCAATTTGTACATCCTTTATTTCTTTCTTCCCTTCACCATGAATTCCTGGCAATTTGCCAGCCCCAGTTCTATGAACTGTGGGCGTACAATAGCAGTGCACTGCGGTGGTCTGCTCTGGAACAACTGTTATTTAATTTGTATATTAACGATATTGGGATGGGTTTAACTAGTGATATACAGCTGTTTGAGGATGATGCAAAACTGGGGAGAGTGATGAGGAATCAAGCAGATGTTATAACCTTACAGAAGAACTTGAACAGATTGTATGAATGGGCAACAGTATGGAACTGTGAATTCAATGCTGCAAAGTGTAAAGTTCTGAAATTTGATAGGCAACGATGGGATGTAAAGTATACACTTGGGAGGGAAATTTTGGAGGAAGCTGAGGAGATAACAGAGCTAGGAGTGGTAGTGAACAAGAATCTGAAGTTCAGAGATCACACTGCACAAGTTGCAAAGATATCACATCAGATTATGGCACTGGTGCAAAGGACCTTAACTCATAGAAATACAGGTTCTGGTTCTAATGTATAAGGTCTCATATGGATTATTGTGTACAGATTTGGTCCCCTGGTTTTCATGGTAATGAGGATATATTAGAAAAAGATCCACAGAAGACTGATTAAGGTCTTTGGGATTTAAGAAATTGAAGACAGATTGAAGGAATGCAGTTTGAAAAGCCTTGTGAATAGGAAAAAGAAAATGGATATGATTGAAACATTTAAGTTCGTAAAAGGTTGTTACCAGGTTAATTAAAAATAAATTTTTCGTAGAATAGGGAAAAGGTGTAGAACAAGAGGACACACCTAGAATTTGTATAAGGAAAGTGTGAGAAGGTTCTTTTGGTTGTAAGAGTGGTTGGTTAGTGGAATGTGTTGCCTGACATTGTGGTGAATGTAGATACACTGAATGAGTTTAAAGCATGGTTTGATGGACTTCATGTGTAACATATGTGCCTCTTGTGATGGATCTTGGCTCCATGGAGGCCTGGTGTTAATAATAATAATTTATTACCTCTATGCTAAAAACATTTCAGGATGCTATTACAGTAATCTGCCATTTATCCGACCTTAAAATCAACAATTCATCAATTAACCAACCCTTGTATGTCAACTGACTTTGTTACAGCGCCATGTAATTGTACTTTGGTTATGTGACCCTTCAATTATCAGGACTGCAAACTGCTTTCCTAAAGTGGCTGATAAATGATAGATTACTGCAATTAGTTTACTGACCAATTATAAAAAAAGAAATGCATGCTTTGTATGTTTAAAATACTGGACTTCATTATTGAAACTCTCAGTGCCATCGACATAAATGCCAACCAACAGATCTTTCAAGCTAGACAGGAAGTGATCACATACATTAGCATATACTGGCTGATAGAGACAGCATAAATTCATTTAAAAAAAAATAAACAAAAAAAAATCTGTGAGAAATACACCACACCTATGTAAGACACTTAAAAAAAAGCAGGACTGCTATTTTTATTTATTTATTTAATAACAATCTCTATAAATTTGTCTTAATTGCAATTTTTTTAAGAGCAATTATTCTTATGATCAATTTTAATTATTGTACTAAATAAAAGCAATTTTAAATGAGAGAAAATTAATATAGTTTAGTCTGATATGAGATGGCAATACTGACAATGAGAACCAACAGGATTTATGTATGCAGTATTTATACTGGATACATATAAAATAATACAGGTATAATAATAAATGACACTGGTATAATATTACATATTTCCACCTCCTCAAATTTATAAGCTAAATCATATCTTGCTCAGGATTCTTTTTTTTTCCCTTCACCTAATGTGCTTTTTTTAAATCAAACTTATAACAAGGACTAAAAAATAATTTCAAAAGAAAAATGTGCACTTCCTCCCTTAATGACCAATATCTAATAAAGTCAACTAAACTATTGTAAATTTAAAATTCGGTTTACAGAAAAATTAGAATTTTTTTTTTAAGTGGGATAGTCCTTCAAATTAAAATATTTGAAAATAATTAGAATCAAACTAGTTAAATAATTATTATTATTATTCGTGACACCTCCAAGGAGTCCAAAGACTCATCGCTGGAGGACACCTACTGTCTCCACAACTTCTACTACCAATCATCTCCATCAACCAGCAACTAGTATTTTTTGTCTGTAAATTGCATGTGTTCTGAAGGGCCGATTTGTCTGTATGTGGGATGAAAAACCTGAGTTTCCAGGAGGGAAAATCCTGCTACCTCTGTATGAGATCGACTAACTCACCTTCAATTGAAAAAGTCCACAAAGATTCCTCCCATCACAACGAGAATCGAACTTAGGCCTATTCCAATCGAAGGGCGCAATGTACTGTCGTTCTTCAAATTGTACTACGGAAGCGTTATACTTATTAGTATAATGAAACTGGTCAAAAGTCTGATTTGGTTGCCAAGCTGATCTTGCTAATACAGTTATCAGTTTAAGAGGCAACAAAGATAATGATCATCACACTTCTGGTATCATTGCAGCATAACACTAAAGATCAAACAGAGAAATATGCCATTATCAGATGGTCAGCTTATTAGGAAGTTACATGTCATGTAATTCATTAACTGTACCCACTTTAATGTTAGTGATTTGTTATTTCAACTGAAAGGCTGAAAAACTATTTAAACTAATAATAATAACATATGGCTTAGATAGGACTGGCTATAAATCTAAAAATGAACTGTTGTGTTTGTTTACAAATTCCAGAAGTATCAGAAATAAAGGGTACAGTATTTTTTCGTGAAGATAGAAAGGACAGGAAGAGAGGGGGAGTGCTGCTGATGATAGCAGGGGAATTAAGTCCACGTAAGGTAGACATGAAAGAGGGAAATAGTGAGGCAGTATGGTGTAATGTGGAGGTTGAGAGGAAGACATTTAGTTGGATGTTGCTATAGGCCTGGGAATGTGGAAGGTGATGATGAAGAAATGTATAAACAACTTGGATTAGTGAACAAAGGAAGGGTAATTATTATGGGCGATTTTAATTATGACAGTATAGATTGGAATGAAGAGATAGCATTTGGGAATAAGGAAAGTGAATTTCTTAAGTTCTTGAGAGAGAACTATCTCAGGCAGCATGTAAAGAAAGGCACGCGAGGATCAAGAGTTCTAGATGTCATCATTTCATCATAGGATGCAATTGTTAGAGGGGGGGGGGGTTTCACATTTTCCTCCAGTTGGTGAAACTGATCATGAAGTAATCACCTATGTGTTGAAAGTTTATTTTTCACTTGGTTAGAATATAATAAATTTAGTTTAATCCTTTATCCAAGTGTGAGCAAACAAAGTTTGCACCTGAAAGTATCTTCAGGACTGGGGTAAGGTGATACAACACCAGGGCGACTCCTTGCAAAGGTGGAGCAAGCTACCAATACTCCTATCTCAATATCTCCCATAATGCAAAACACAATCTCCTTGTGGATATGTCTAATGTTATGCATTAAGGGAAGGGCCACTACCCAGACTAGTTTCGACCTTTATTGAGGTCTCTTCAGTGGAAGCCAGGCAGACTGGTATCTCCAAGTGGAGATACCAGTCAGAAGCATTAGCAAGGTCATCTCTACCTATAGGAGTTGCCAATTAGTGTGCCACCTTTTTAATAAATTACTCTGGATTTAGAGGAAGATGTTGAAAGTTTATTTTTCACTAGGTTAGATATAATAAATTTAGTTTAATCCTTTATCCAAGTGTGAGCAAACAAAGTTTGTGCCTGAAAGTATCTTCAGGACTGGGGTAAGGTGGTACAACACCAGGGTGACTCCTTGCAAATCTCCACTTGGGCCTGGCTCCCACTGAAGAGACCTCAATAAAGGTCGAAACTAGTCTTGGTAGTGGCCCTTCCCTTAATGCATAACATTAGACATAATGTTATGCATTAAGTTATCAAGTTATCAAGGAGATTGTGTTTTGCATTATGGGAGATACTGAGATAGGATTGTTGGTAGCTTGCTCCACCTTTGCAAGGAGTTGCTCTGGTGTTGTACCACCTTACCCCAGTCCTGAAGATACTTTCAGGTGCAAACTTTATTTGCTCACACTTGGATAAATGATTAAACTAAATTTATTATAATCACCTCTGTTGTGGCTAGTCATATGCTGGCTTTTGCGAGGAAAGGATATATGTGGAAATATATGGCTGGTGATTATGATAAGCTTAGGAGACAACTTTGAGCTATAACATGGAACGAGGAGGTGAGCAGAAAGGAAATGCTGCATGGGAACTTACAAAGAAATACATAACAGCATCAATGTACGAATGTATCCCAAAAGCCAAAAGGCTGAATAAGATTGGTGTAAAATGAATGAATATTTAGCTTAAGCATGAAATATGGAAAAAGAAAGTTCTTTGGAGGAAGTACAAGATGAATAATGGTAATTAGTCACATGAAGAATATAAAAGAACAAGCCAGAAGAGCGACTCAGTTGTTAAGGAAGACAAAAGTAGAGTATGAGCAGAAATTGGCAAATCAGGCTAAAAAAAAACCCTAGAGTTTTTTGTTTTTTTTTAAGATATGTGGCAAGTAGAATGATTATGGAAAGATGAAGTTAAGGGATGAAAGTGGTAGAATGGTAACTGCTGCAGAAGACATTGTTGAGGTATTCAGTGATCAATTTATAAGTATTTATAAGTGTGTTTCATCCTGATCAGGGTGGAATCATGAGGAACTTGAGTGTAGAGGACATAAAAGAGGATAGCTTAATTGTGAGTGAACAGGAGGTATTTGAGGAAATAAATAACCTTGATGTTAATAAGGCGATAGGATTTGATAAAATATCACCATGCATCTTAAGAGAATGTTCCAGGGAACTGGCAGTAGCATTGGCATGCCTGTTTAACAAGCGTTTTACAACAGCACAGGTTCCAAGGGAGTGGAAGGAGGGTAAAGTTCCACTGTATGAAGGTGGTGATAAGGCTGTAGCTTCAAATTATAGACCGGTCTGTATATCTGGAGTTGCGGTGAAGGTGCGAGAGTGATTGGTGAGAAGTAGGATACAGAAATGGGTTGATAACAGCAGTATTCTCTGTGGTTATCAGCATGGGTTTGTTAAGGGGAGATCATGTTTCACTAACTTACTTATCTACTATAACAATGTGACAAATATCTTGGACAGAGGAGATGTATATACAGTGGTATACTTGGATTTTGCAAAGGCTTTTGATAGACTGCCATATGACAAGCGCTTAATTAAATTGAAAGAGATGAGATTGGATAACAGACTTCTGTGTTGGATCAGTGACTGGCTGTCAGATAGGTATCAGAAAGTTGTATATGGGGGTGCAGTATCTCGAAAGAGAAAGGTCACCAGTGGTGTGTCACAGGGGTCAGTTTTGGGGCCATTGTTGTTCAATTTGTATGTTAATGATATTGGGTTGGAATTAACTAGTGATATTCAGCTGGGGAGAGCAATGCACAGTCAGGCTGATGTTAATGCCTTACAAGAGGACTTGAATAGATTGCATGAATGGGCAGGTAAGTAGAACTATTAGTTCAATCTTACCAAGTGTAAGGTGTTGAGATTTGGTAAGCAACGATGGGATGACAAGTATACACTTGATGGGGAAACTTTAACAGAAGTAGAGGAGATGAGAGATCTTGGTGTGATGGTGGAGAAGGACCTGAAATTCAGGGAACACATTGCACAAGTTGTGAAGACATTACATCAAATAATGGCAATAATGCGGAGAACCCTGACATGCAGAAATAGAGAGGTTATGATTCCATTGTATAAGGCCTTGATCAGGCCTCATATGAATTATGAATTATTGTGCACAGATTTGGTCGCCAGGTTTTCATGGTGACAAGGATATGTTGGAAAGGGTACAGAGAAGATTCACAAAAGGTAGTCAGTGGTCTTTGGAATGTTGAGTACGAGGACAGATTGAGGGAATGCAAGTTGATCATATCCCCCCCCCCTTCCTCATGAATAGGAGGAAGAGGGGGGGTATGATCGAGACAAACTGGTCAGGGGTTATTATCAGGTAGACATGGAAGAGATTTTTCATAGAATTGGAGAGGGGAGTAGACCAAGACGCCATTGCTGGAGACTGTATAAGGAGGGTGTGAGCAAAGTAGTGAGAAGCAGGTTCTTTGCATGGAGGGTGGTTGGTGAGTGGAATGCATTGCCTGAGTGTGTTGTGGATGTGGACACATTGAATCAGTTTAAGACAAGGTTGGATGAGCATCGTACATAATAGTGAGTACCTCCCACGATGAGTCTCTGACTCCATGGAGGTCAGGTGTTGATAATAATAATAACTAATATTACATATCTATAATATACAGTCATGAAAATACTATAATTACATTTTAATTATATTATTATATGACACCTCCAGGGAGTCTAAAGACTCATCAATGGAGGGCATCTACTCCATGACTGTCTCCACCACTCAATTCACCAACTACCACGAACCACAACTACACCGATGCCTTCTACCACCACCACTTTCACAGACAATCACAAACATCCATGCCCATGGCAGGATTTGAACCCGCAACCTTTTGGTTGGAGAGCAGATACACTAACCACTTCGCCAACCAGGTTGGCTGGTTGGCTGAGTGGTTATATGAACTAAATAATCCCCAAGCCCCAAAAAAAAGTTTTCAAAGAACCAGAAAGGATGGGGGGGGGGGGGCACACTATACTGCTAACAGAATATAATCACAATTTTTCCAAGGTGTTTTTAATATATATATATATATTAAACATAATGGATTTATATTAAAAAATAAAAAAGTATGCTAAAACTGAGAACTTTTATTGTTAAAAGACCATAAGATTTAATGATTACAAATACAAAGAGCCAACAAGTTTCACTAGCCACTGTCTAGCATTTTCAAGGCTGTACTGGTATGAAAACAAATGCATCAAGTTACATAAAAACATACACTTTAGTAACTGTTAGGCCGCTACATTTGATAATTCGTGTTTGATGGCGTGCATACGTTCTAAAGCTTCAGTCAGAATCTGGTACATGACCACGTGTTGTGTAGTTTTTTGCATATTGTAGTTCTGTTGAGCTGAGAGAATTGATGAGATATTTCCATATGTATGGAATATCTCATCAATTCTTGATGAGATATTCCTTGATTTGTATTTAAATTATTGCCTGTGCATAGCACCACTGCTGCTTCTTTGAAAGTTCTGTGTCTGTAGTCATTCTCGATGTAAGGCATAGAACTGTTTTTCCAATCTATAACGTGATTTTTGATGTTGAGAAATGATGAGCTAAACCAGATGTGATGATTCTAATATAAGACGTAATATAAGATATAAGACAGAAGGAACACATGGGGGATGTGTTCCTTCAGTCTTATTTCAAAACTTCTAGAGATCTGTCCAATGTAAGAAAGGATTCCTGAGGCTGCTACAGCAAATACTATCAGATTCAATAGTACGATTATTCTTGCCTCAGCAAAACCACCAACACCTAATACTACTCCAGATGATAAGAAAGCAATCCGCAATTTACGTAACAAAGACATTATAATAACCAAAGCAGACAAAGGAAATTTAACAGTCATTCTCAACTAGAAAGATTACTTTAATAAGATTAACTTGTTACTAGCAGAGAGTTTCACGTACCAAGTCTTAGATAAAAATCCATCATGAGTAATCACCTGGAGACTAACGCTCTTATCCGCAATATGACCGGTTGGTCGGATGAACTAATAAAACAACTTAAATTCTTACACCCTATCACTCCAAGCCTTTATGGGGCACCGAAGATTCATAAAGAAAACGTACCACTCCATCCAATAGTTGATGGAAGATCCTCACCTATGTACGCACTACTAAAGCATCTGGCAAATTTAATGAAAAGAAAAAATAGACAAACAGAGACCTACATTAAAAACTCTCAACAATTTGTGGAAAAAATCAAAAGGATCAAAATATCACAAACTGACATTATGGCTAGTTTAGATGTAGCGTCCTTATTCACTAATGTACCGGTCGTAGAGGTGGTCAACATTCTAAAAGATCTCTTCCCTCAGGACATCACCGAGTTGTTTCATCATTGCCTGAAATCAAATTTCTTCATAGTAAATAACATAGTATACAAACAATCAAAGTCTAGCCATGGGTAGCCCCCTCTCACCACCATGCTCAGGCCTATTTATGGAAAAACTTGAAAAGGATATTTTTTCCACCATTTCACCTAAACCATCGATTTGGTGGAGATATGTCGACGACGTGTTCATCATCTGGAAGGATACCATGGAAAACCTTCTCGTGTTTCTTAATAAAATCAACTCGCTACATAATAAGATCAAATTCACTATGGAACTGGAAAAGAACAAAGAACTACCCTTCCTTGACATACTGGTGAGGAGAGAAGATAACAATGTCCAACTGTCCATTTACAAGAAACCCACAGATACAGGTAGATATCTACATTATTCGTCTAACCATCATAGATCACAAAAACACAGCATCATTCATATGCTCCGTAATAGTGCCTTAAGGTCTATTTCGAAAGAAGGAGATGTACAGAGAGAACTGTCACAAATAGCTAACATTCTATCTCTGAATGGATGCCCTTCTAACATTTTAAACAAATTGCTTTTTAAAGACAATCCCCAACAATGTGGAATGGAGTCCCAATATGTGTGTGCACAGCTGTCATTCCATATATTAATTCAGTTTCCACAAAATTGACAAGAATGTTAAAAGCTCATAACATCAGAGTGGTTTTTAAACCAACTACGACGATCAGGCAAGTCTTAAGATCTCCGAAAAATGAGGTACCTTTCTTCAAAGAGTGGTTTTTAAACCAACTACCACGATCAGGCAAGTCTTAAGATCTCCCAAAAATGAGGCACCTTTCTTCAAATTTCCTGGAATATATAAAATTCCATGCACGTGTGGCCTTTCTTACATTGGACAGACCTCTAGAAGTTTTGAAATAAGACAGAAGGAACACATCCCCAATGTGTTCCTTCTGTCTTATATCTTATATTATGTCTTATATTAGAATCATCACATCTGGTTTAGCTCATCATTTCTCAACATCAAATCACGTTATAGATTGGAAAAACAGTTCTATGCCTTACATCGAGAATGACTACAGACACAGAACTTTCAAAGAAGCAGCAGTGGTGCTACGCACAGGCAATAATTTAAATACAAATCAAGGAATATCTCATCAAGAATTGATGAGATATTCCATACATATGGAAATATCTCATCAATTCTCTCAGCTCAACAGAACTACAATATGCGAAAAACTACACAACACGTGGTCATGTACCAGATTCTGACTGAAGCATGCACGCCATCAAACACGAATTATCAAATGTAGAAGCCTAACAGTTACTAAAGTGTATGTTTTCATGTAACTTGATGCATTTGTTTTCATACCAGTACAGCCTTGAAAATGCTAGGCAGTGGCTAGTGAAACTTGTTGGCTCTTTGTATTTGTAATCATTAAATTTTATGGTCTTTTAACAATAAAAGTTCTCATTTTTAACAGCTTAGACCAAAAATGAACAGTTTAAAAAAGTATGCTCTTGGATGTCGAATAAAACATCCGAGATATGACCATATTTGGATTATTTGCTATATCTATTTATATAACATGGTCATATCTATTATGAAATGAAAGGATGATAAATTATTAGTGAATTATTCGGTAGAAATATCCAGTGAATTTATTTCAAATATACAGGCAATGCTGATCAGTTACAAAGTTGTACAATGTAAAAATTTGAACAGTTGCAATCTCTTAAGAGAATCATTCTAAAAGTGATGCCTACATGCAGAAGCGCCACTAGGGTCTTTGGCACCCACATTCAATTTCTATCTAAGCACCCCTGTAACAATCCAGGCGTGTGGTTCTGCAGGCATGAAGGGGTTGGCGCCCCCTTCGTAGCGGCGCCAGCATGCACCGAATGCTCTGAATGCCCGCTTCCACAGGCTCTGCCTGCATGCACAAGGCACTTGAATTGTGTGATAGCTTTGAATTCATTCACATACCTACACTCACAACCGCATATTTGTTGGATGCCAGGTCACTTTACCTAGCAAAATAAAGACAAGAAGTTTATTACCAATTATTCCAACATTACAAAAGGGAAAGCAATGCTTTTCTTCACAAAATGGCTTGGGATAAAATTTACATTGATCATTATGACCTATGAAATCAAAATTCAGTCTTATTATTCAATCAATAATAGAGCAACCTCCAGGAAGTCAAGGACTCATCAAGTTGGTCCCCACACACACACACACACCAACTAATATATCTTTTTGGAAATTTATTTTGCACTTGGTTAGACTATAATAAATTTGGTTTAATCCTTTATCCAAGTGTAAGCAAACAAATTTTGCACCTGAAAATATCTTCAGGACTGAGGTAAGGTGGTACAACAATAGGCAACTTGCAGCAAAGGTGGACCAAGCTCTCATCACTCCTTGTCTCAGTATCTCCCATAATGCAAAGCACATCTTCTTGCAGACATGTATACTGCTATGCATTAAGGAAAGGGCCACTACCCAGACCGGTTTCGACCTTTATTGAGGTCTCGTCGGTGGGAGGCAAACTCAAACGTGGAGATACTAAGGCAGAAGCAATAGGAGAGGTCATATTTACCTATACTTATATTAGGTAAATCATTTTTACCTTTATTTGCTTACACTTGAATAAAGGATTAAACTAAATTTATTATAGTCTAACCAAGTGCAAAATAAACTTCCAACATCTTTCTCTAAATCCAGAGTAATTCAATAACAAGGTGGTACACCTGTTGGCAACTCGAATAGGTAAATATGACCTCTCCTATTGCTTCTACCTTAGTATCTCAACGTTTCGGTCTGCCTTCCACTGATGGGACCTCAATAAAGGTCGAAACCGGTCTGGATAGTGGCCCTTCCGTTAATGCACAGCAGTATACATGTCTGCAAGGAGATGTGCTTTGCATTATGGGAGATACTAAGACAAGGAGTGATAAAGAATTAAATTAAATTTATTATTATATCTTTTGAATTCATTTACATGCCTGCACTCGACCACAAAAAGCAATCCATTCCAATCACACCCTACTCAGAAAAATCTAGCTCTCACCCCCTTCTTCCCTGCATTCAATCTCAACTTCAATGGATGCTCTCTCTACCCACCCTCCATAAAATGAAAAATTCCATCTACTGGTATCCTGTATGACACTTTCAGAAGTTTGTAAATTTCAATTCATATCACTCTTCTTTCACCTGTTTGCTAGCATCTGCTGTCCACAAATTCTCAATTGTTCTTCATAGTCTCTATTCCACAATTCCAACATAATTTCTAACACTCCTTTGCAATCTTTCCACTATATCAGCATTGTGAGAGAAACCAGACCAGCCATGAATTAAAAAAAGTCAAAGTGAGATCATGTCATTGCTTTGTAAAGTAAAATGACTTCCTTATCCATTCATTTAAAGTTAATTCAACATTGCAATTATCCTCCGAGTAGTATTTGCAATCTTTGATATATGAACCTTTGAACGTCAACTTCCTATCTACTAAAATGTCAAGATCCCTAGACTGATCAGTTTCTTCTAACATAATCGTACGAATATAATATGACATAGGATCTCATTATACCAAAGTGAATGACTTAACATTTACTAACATTGAAATGGCAACCATTTTCACATGCCCACAATCCTAGCCTATTTAAAATCATTCCGAAAAATTAACCGCACACATTCATGAACCCTATCTATCTTTGCTTCATCAGCAAACAGCTGTATGTCACCTGTCAAATACTTCCCAATGTAATTAATGTAAAGACTGAATAACAATGGAACAAGGACTGATCCCTCATGGGACACCATATAGTGTACCACAAGGTGACTTTAAATTTTACAACTCATATCTCCTATATACCATTTTTTGACATCTGTCAGTCAGTCAGCTGTCCTCTTATCCACAATAATATTTTATAATTCAATCCTATATTCTGCAATTTTTGCAAGTCTTCCATGGTGGATGTTGTCAAAACTTTAGTAAATTGCAGAAGTATTATGGTCTATCCATCCTTCTTGTCTAACTCAATGGTAACATTATAAAATATGAGCAAGTGGCTCAAACATAACCTACCCATAGTAAAACTACGCTCTTCATTCATTGCAAATTTTAGATTCTCTCTGTCAACCCATTTCAGTATATGAGCTTTTACTAACTTTTCAAAAACCTTCAATCTACAGATACTGATCATCTCGTCAAATTCCTGACACGTACCCTCAAGGGGTGTACAGGATATGATAATACTACATGAAAAACTTACATCATTACTAACTTCCTATCTACGATTTTCCTCCTAATCAATCTGTTACCTGTCAAGACTCCAACATTATCAGATCTTATATTTCTATCTTCTAAGGCCTTTTACTGTTTCAATCCACCTATATTTTGATCTTTCTCTTTTCCTCCCAACCTGGAAGAGAACACTTGTTTTGCTAATCATTCCTCTCTCATTGTTTAAGCGACCATACCACCTGAAATTAGCTCTGCTAACACATTCCTGGATGCTAACTAACAATGCCAAGTTCTTTCCTAGTATCCTCGTGCCCCTAATCTTTCTCAGGACTCTCATATCTGCGGTCTCTAGTCTTTGGTCGAGTGTTTTATTTCTAACCCAGCTCTGAGATCCATAAGTCAAAATTGGTTTGAGCACTGTCTTGTATATCAGCATTGTGACAGAAACAGACCAGCCATGAATAAAAAAAAGTCAAAGTGAAATCATGTCATGACTTTGTAAAGCAAAATGACTTTCTTATCCATTCATTTAAGGTTCATTTCAGCATTGCAATTATCCTCTGAGTAGTATTTGCAATCTTTGATATATGAACCTTTGAATGTCAACTTCCTATCTACTAAAACGCCAAGATCCCTAGACTGATTTACAGTCTAATTAGACTGATTTACAGCTAATTTAGTGTTTTGACTAATTTTTTTCTCTTATTCCATATAAATTCATTCAGCTGACTTCCTACCATGCCAGCTTTGTTGATTCTGTTGTCTATTTCCATATTTCATTTATCATTTTGAAATGAAAATTGTGCCTAAGTGGCTGAAATGTTTTACTTGTTCTATAGGTTCTCCATTCACAATGCAGTTGACATTTTCAATGCTTCTGCATATTTTCATTATCATTGGCTTGTTATTGCTGACCTTCATACCATATCTATTACAACAGTTATTCAATTTAGTCAGGGAGTCTTGCAGACTTGAAGTGGATGTATTTAGAAGTATAACATTGTCTGCATAAAGCAAAGATTAACATCTCCAATTTTGATATCTGGTTTAATACCACTTTCCTTCATAATGTGATCCATATAGATAATGAATAACAAAGGGGATAATGTACATCCTTGTCTGACACCAGATTTAACATTAAACCATCTTCCTGCATTTCCTTCAATTCTAACTGCTGACTTACAGCTCAAATAAAGACTAAGTATTGCTTGATATAGTGCCCGATTGACACCACATACCTGTAGAGTTTTGAATAGCTTCTCTCCTTGGCACCTTGTCATATGTCTTTTCTAGATCTACAAAACTTAAATACAGATCTTTATCATATTCGCATGATATTTATCGTAAAATGAAAATCTGATCCTGGCAGCCTCTATTTGCCCCGAATCTGCTTTTTCTTCTTCAAGTTACCCTTCCACAATCCTTCTCAACCATTTCTCAAGTATACTTGCATAAATCTTACCAGGAATACTCAGTATGGAAACAGCTCTGTAATTCTCACATTCAGTTTTATTTCCCTTTTTTGCATATTCAGTTGACTATAAGAGCTCTACTCCAATCATCTGGAATTCATTACTCTGTCCAGGCCTTCTGAACTATGCAGTGCAGCCACTGTAACTTTTATACTTCCATACATGAGCATTTCTGGTCGAATATCATCTACTCCTCCTGCCTTTCCACATTTCAGGCTTTTGATGGTTTTTTCTACTTCAAGTATGGATATGTATTCCTGATTGTATGTCTGTTAAGTGTTTTTTACTACTGTGCTATCATCACTGTTTGTTTCATTTAGCAATTTTTCAAAGTAATTACTCCATACATCAAGGATATCTTTTACACCAGTTTTCATGTCACCTTTATCATCTCTAATTCCTTTTACAGCACTCTTTCCTCTATTTCTGAGCTTTTCAAACAGCCTTCAGAATATTTTGGCACCTTCTTGATATTTATTTTCTATGTTCTTACCAAAGTCTTCCCATGACTTTTGTTTAGCTGGTTTTAAACAGTGTTTAAAAGCTTTTTTACATTTGTCTTTGTATTCTCTAAGAGCACAAGGTGACTTATTTGCCAGGAACTTTTGATATGCTTTCTTCTTTTCCTTCAATGCATCTTAACTTCCTGTGTCCACCACGGAGCTCCGATTTTTCTATCTTTGCAGACAACCTCACCACATGCCTCTCTGGGCTGAAGCAGCGTTTTCTTCAGGTGTTGTGCAATAGAATTATCATACATTGTTTCCATTTCTGTGGAATCTACCCTGTTCTGAGACTTAAGTTATATAGACTGGTCAGAGGAACAGCCAGTTCAGCTGAACACTTAACATCTATATCATTATTATTATTATTATTACGGGTATCTCCATGGAGTCAGTAGACTCATCGCGGGAGACCCAAGCTAGCAAAACAATATCTGTCATATCTCTTCTTGAATTCATTTACAGATGAAGAGCTCACAACAAAGTCAGGCAATGAATTCCACTCATTCACCACCCTCCAGGCAAAAAACCTTGTTCTGACACCTTTGTTAACCACACTCTTCTTTAATTTCCAGAGATGACCTCTTGTTCTTCCATCACTATCGCACAGCTGAAACATTTCCCCTGCATCAATCCTATAAAAACCTTTTAGTAATTTGAATGTTTCTATCATATCCCCTCTTCTTCGCCTATCAACCAATCTCTGCAATCCACAAGCTCTCAATCTATCAATGTAGGGAGCATTTTTTATATCACTCACCAACTTGGTCACTCTTCTCTGAACCCTCTCCACAGCCTCCTCATCTCCAAGGAATCCAGGTGACCAGACCTGAGCACAGTAATCCAAATGTGGAAGTATCAATGCTTTATAAAGGGGAATAATAACCTCTTTATCTCTGGATGTCAGTGTGTTCCTCAACAACCAAGTAATCCTATGTGCAATCTTGGACACCTTAGCAATGTGTCCTCTGAACTTCATCTCCTTATCTACCAATACCCCTAAGTCCCTAGCCTCATCAATCTCTTGGAGTACCTTTCCATCGATGTAGTACACAGCTGGTAATCTTTTAATCCCAAAATGCAAGACTTTACACTTTTCCACATTGAACTGACATCCATTTTCTTTTGCCCATTTTACCAGCTTATTTAAATCCTCCTGCAAACTTTCAACATCAGCTTGATTTTTTATTGCACTACACAACTTTGCATCATCAGCAAACAACTGAATATCTCCCTTTAAGCCGTTTCCTATATCATTTATATACAAATTAAACAACATTGGCCCAAGCACAGAGCCCTGAGGCACACCACTGGTCACCTGCCTCATTCTGGACTCGGCTCCTCCATACACCACCTTATGGTATCTCTCCCTGAGCCATTTTCCTATCCATATCACCAATTTAATATCCATTCCCATCTGCTCCAATTTGCGTAACAGTGTTCTATGGGGTATCCTGTCAAAAGCCTTAGCAAAATCCAGAAGTACCACTGTGTAGCCAGTTCCTTTGTCCAACTCTGATGTTATTCTATTATGGATAGTTAATAGATTGCTAAGGCAGGATCTACCTTTAATAAAACCATGTTGGCCTCTATAGAGTATCATATCCTGATCCACCCATTCTTGAATTTTGTCTTTAACCAACTTTTCCAATACTTTTACCACTACTCCTGAGATGGTGATTGGTCTGTAATTCAATACTGCAGTTTTAGAGCCACCCTTATGCAAAGGAACCACTTTGCCTAACTTCCACTCCCTAGGGACCATACCAGAGTTCAAACTTAAATTAAATATCCAGGTAAGAGGGGTTGACAATTCATTTGCACATTCATGCAACACCCGAGCTGATATTCCATCTAAGCCTACTGCAGTGTTTGCATTTAAGTTTCGCAATATATTTAATACCTCTGATTCTTTAGCTTCAATTCTCACATTAGGTATTGCTATAGGTATAGAGATATCCTCACTTGGGTGATAGACTTTTGAGAAGTGATCACTCAGTAACTCGACTATTACATCTGATTTTGTCACCTCAATACCATCAGCACCCACTAAGGTTATCCTTCCGAAGTCATTCTTCCTCTTACTTGCCACATAGCGGAAGAACTCTTTGGGATTACCCTTGATCTCTTTGGCTAAGGTCTTCTCATAATCTGATTTAGCTTTTCTTACTATGCTGGTAACCTTCCTAGCTTGAGCCTTGTACTGCTCATGGGTGTCCTGATCGCCCTTCTCCTTGTAAATTCTCCATAACATTTTCTTTTTTTGTAGTTCAAGCTTGATACTACTGCTCATCCATCTAATGCCTGCCTTGTTTGACCTCCTGACCATGGGGACACAATCTGATATTGCTTTCCTCAGATACCCGCTGATTTTATCCCAAGCACTGCTAACATCTTTCCCTTGCAATATGTTCTGCCATGGGATGGCTGCAAGCTCACTCCGAAGCTTGTTATAATTGCCTAACCTGTAGTTTCGTACATACCCCTTCTTAATAGAAAAATCCACAGATTTTGCAACCTCCCAAGTCAATACCACATGATCGCTTTCACCAACTGGAGGTAACGAGGTCACCTTACTTATGCATATAACCTCTGAACCAATAACCAGGTCCAACACTCTCACACCACGTGTCCATTCAGTTACGTGCTGTTTCAAGTAATTATCTCGTAGCAGATGTATGAACTCCATTTCCTTTTTGCTACGTGATATTTCCTCCTTCCAATTGATATCACCATAATTAAAATCCCCCATAATAATCACTAAGCCTTCACTCATTGCACTAAGTTGCTGATGCATGAATTCAATATCTCCCCCTGTACTCCCTGGCCTATAGCAGCATCCAACTGTATATTTGGTTGCGTTGGTCACTGTTTCGCACCAGACTGCCTCAAATGAACTCTCATTCACATGTCTATCATCATGATATACTACTTTCTTTGGCTGCAACACATCAGCTATCATCAACAGTACTCCTCCTCCTGTTCTATCTTCTCTATCCTCCCTGAAAATACTGTACCCTTCACATTCAATTCCAGTGACCACATCTTCTGCTGACAGCCAAGTTTCACTAATGCCTACAACTTTTGGTGAGATTTCACTGACTAATGCCAAAAATTCTTCTCTCTTATTTCTAATGCTTCTAGCATTGGTATACAAAAATTGCAGATTCCCTCTAGATCTTGTACCGGCTTTAGAACTGATATATAAGTCACTAACTACCGTAGTCCTATGCCGATTTTTTTTCCCCTCTCTTCTGCAATTTATTCTGCCTATAAGGATCAATAAATACACAATCAGTGCTAAAGTTTCTCTCTCTTACACTCAACCTTTTCAATATTAGTTTCCCTGCCCAATAACTTCAACCTGTTCAGAAAACAATAACTTCTTCAATCTCTTATGTCCTTCCATGTTAAGATGCAGTCCATCTCTAGCATACAACTGCCTTTTTCCTTCAAACACACTCCAAACATCAACAAACTCCAGACCTCTTTTTCTGCACATTCTTGCAATCATATCATTCATTATCATTGCTCGTCTACTTAACTCGTAATTGTCAAAACGAGGCAGCACACACACTATTCTCCCATTGACACTTTTCCTCTTCACAATATCTAAACAGTTCCTATTGAAAAATTCTTATTCAGTTTGTGCAACAGCTGCACTGCCCTCCTCCACATATAGCTAAGGTTCTTCAACCAGTAAAGAGGTAGCAATGAACTCAATGTTAAATATTAGTTGGTGGCTTTTGAAAAAATAGGCACTCGTTAATATAATAATCTCCTCTGCATCTGTTAAATGCTATCTACATTTAGGAGTTATTCTTTCATTTACCTGCAACATAATTAAAATTATTTTTGGCTGTCCTTGGCTTGTAGAGCCTCTTTTCCCAATACTCCTGCCGCTATCATACCCAGATGGCTCTATTGCATCATCATCCACAGAAAAAGTCAATCTCCTGGCTTTACACTTTATCTCCAATGCACACATAACTATGGTAAAAGCCCCCTAACCATGCCAGACACCCAATACTCAATGACCCCATTGTTCTTTTGCCAGATCAGAAGAATATTGTAAAAATTAGACACTAAAAAAATTTCTGGGCTCTGCTCTGGTAGCATTCCTCCAATGGTCCTGAAACTTTGTGCACCAGAACTGACTCCAGTCTTATGTCACCTGTTTATACTCTCTTACTCCACTGGTATCTACCCCACAGCCTGGAATTTCAACCCATTCCCAAGGAATGGGTTGAAATTGGCCTATTTCAACCCATTCCCAAGAAAAGTGACAAATCACTGTCATCAAACTATTGCCCTATCTCACTCATCTCAGTCCTATCTAAAATAATGTAGAGAACAATCAATTCCTGACTCCTATACTATCTTGAAGGAACCAAGCTGATATATGACCACCAGCATGGCTTCCAGATCAACCCAAGAACTACTCACATTTCACCTATCTCTGGAAAAATTCCATGGAAAAGTTTGGTGAATCTCGAGTGATATCTTGATATCTCCACTTCTGACTTAGTCTGATACAAAGGCCTACAATGCAAATTTCCATCATTTGGTCTTACCCACGACCTACAACTGAATCAGCCATTCAATTGGATTCACACTACATATGAAGGTGAATGGTTCCTTATCCTCTCACTATTCAACTAATGCTGGTATCCTATAAGGTTCTCTTCTCTCACCAACCCTCTTCTTTCTGTATATCAACAACCTACTTCAGTTGACCTCTAACCCAATACAGTTTTGCAGATGGCAGCACATTGAACAAACCTTATTCTGTGCAAATCATCTCAACCTACAGAATATTAAACACAACTTCCCTCAATTCTGATCTCCAAGCCATTCCCAATGGAATCCAAATAACCTTGTCAATTCCAATGCTAGCAAAACCTAGCAATTTCCCACAAAAAAGAACCATTTTCTTCCAGTATTATCCTTGACAGAGCTCAAATTTTCTAGTTAAAGTGAGATTTCTCTTCTTGGAATCACCCTAACATCAAGCCTCTCCTGGTATAAAACACAACCATTACCTCCTCAGCTTCCAAAAAAACTAGGATTTCTCTTCTGCTCAAGATGTTACTTCACCTCCAAAGCTGTTAACCTTGTATAAATCAGAAATGCAGATGGTAGCACATTGCACAAATCTCATTCTGCAGAAATCATCAACCTACAGAATATTAAACACAACGTCCCTCAATTCTGATCTCTTGAATACTGCTCTCAACATCTGGGATGGGACCCTAAGAGTTCCCTCAAAATACTTGATTCAATACAGAGGAAGGCGATTAGATTGATTAATAATAACCCATCTTTTGCCAACTCACTAAACTCACTTTTGCAAAGGCATTTTGTTTCTACAATGTGTGTTCTATAAATATTTCCATGGCAAATGTTGACATGACATAGCATGAATAATTCCCCCACTCGGTATTAAGTCCATTGGAACCCATGTCGCTGCTGCGCCCAATATCCCCCCCCCCACCAGTATAACCTCAAAATCCATAGAACTAGTTTCTTTTCCTCCTGTATGAAGAACAGTGCTTCTCCTTACATATTTCCTCAAGGAAGACAATATACAGGCTTTTATATCAAATGTAAACAAGTTTCTCCTTTCCCAACCCACACACTGTACTAACATGATAGGTTGATTAACCAACCTCTCGTGTATGGGCTCAACATTAAAAAATCAGACTTAGCTTTCCATACAAGAGTTGTAGTTCTTCTGGCCTTCTTATAATTTTCATAACTGACATTATCCTTATGGAATACAATATTTCTTTCACATCTTTTTTTCTTGTGAATCTCTTGCTTAATAAGACTACATATCCATTTCATTCCTATCCTATTTATTCTTCAAACTCTAGATTCCAATATTGCATCATTTAAGTATTTTGTAAATGCTTCCCATGCACTGCCAATATCCTTACCATCTAGAAATTGATACCATGGGACATAACCTAGTATAAACATAAGTCATAATTTCCTGTTTATAGTTCAGCATGTAATCTTTTCTGAATGGAACATTCATAATATTAGCCATTCATTTGCCATGCTAATTTGCAGTGCATTCTCTCTTATAGGAGGTATAAGAGAGAATGCATTATCTGCATTCTCTCTTATACCTCCTAGATTATAACAGCCACCAACTATATAATTTCATCCTGTTGGCCTCTATCTTACTCCAGATAGTATCAAATTGACTGCCCTCTGCATCCCTATCCTCCAGATGTATTTCTACTTTTTCCTGGCTTCAGTTCAACTATGATTAACAAAACCCCCTCCCTAAATCTGTTCCCTCTGTCCTCTCTGAAAATACTGCATGTCTTGCATTCTATCCGTGTATTATTCTCAGTCAACCAAGCTCCACTGATGCATATAACTTTGGGCCAAGTTGAGCTAATGCCAAAAATGCTAATGCCATTCTTATTTTGATTACTTCTGACATTATTATATATAAACTGCAATATCCCTTCCATCCTACAACCTCCTTTACACCTTGTGTTGATTAGCCCATTAACGTTAAGAACCTGTGGAGCAACATTCTCTAGGAAGCAAGAGACTAAGGATCCAAGAGTTGTGATCAGAAAGGATAACTTTTAGATAAGGTTCAGAAAGGAAGGCTGTATAGCAATAGTATTTTTCATGTTGTTTGAAGTTGTAATATGAAGAACACACTGGCACTTGAATAGATAAATTGTGTTCATTTGATGCTGTATATATTTGTAAATTAACGATTTTTATTTGGATTAAAAAGTGTTTGAAGACAATCTCTTAACAGGTTTAGAGATGTAATGGAATGTTAAGGTTAACAGAGAGGTAAGGTTACATATGAGATACCCTGGGATACGAACCTGTGTGCAAGGTTAATTAGGAGTTTAGGTTCAAATTTTTTTATTTTCATTTTGAATTTAAGTTTTAACCATTCAAAGTGTGAGAGAGAAAGTAAAGTAAAAATATACTCTTTCCAAAACACACATAATCTTTGTCCAAAATAGGGCAACTTCTATAAGGAATTTTATGAACTCTAGATAAAATTCCTTATAGCAAGTTGTTTATCTTTTGGAGAAGGTAACAAATAGCTAATTTGGTTGATAGGCTTAAATGTGGATGCAAGATAAAATTTCTTTAATATATTAGAAACCCATTCAGAGGTGCCTACAATATATGGTATAGATATCCTACGGGAAATGTGTAGAAAGGCTTATGTGCTCATCGTACATGTTGACAAATTTTGACAGTGATACATCAGAACACAGAAAGATAAATAATTATTTATTGCTGATATTTCGCTGGTGTTATAACCAGTATCGTCAGAGCACAAATCAGTTTGTCACAGTACGCGAGACTTCAACATCATGGTGTAATAACGGGACTAGTTTGAAGAATTGTAGCAACAACACAGACAAAAGTCCTAATTAGGCACCCTCTATATAAAAAAAAATTTAAAAAAAGAGAGAGAAAGGAGAAAGCAGGTACTAGTTATGTCTTAAGATGACTGTCTCCCAAATCTTAGGCAAATTTACACAGCCATATTTGTTAAGATTCAGAGTATACTTCAAGGCTTCTGTTGCTCTAAGAACAATCTTTCCAACTTGTAAAAGCTTCTGTGCAGTACTTTTGTTTTCTTCCAGTTAATCCTGTGTGCAAGGATATCCAAAGCATGATCTGCTAGGCCCGAGTTGCCATAGCGATAGTGTTGATGTATTTTTTTACGTTCACTGATGCGGATGTCCACAATTCTTCCTGTCTGACCATAGCAAGCTTGATCACATGAGCAGGGTACTTCATCGATTCCTGGATGTGATAAAGGAGAGATGCTGTCTTTGGTTGAACGGATGAGAGTACCCTGCTCATGTGATCAAGCTTGTTATGGTCAGACAGGAAGAACTGTGGACATCTGCATCAGTGAACATAAAAAGATACATCCGGCACTATCGCTATGGCAAGTTCTTTCCTGCACAGAAGCTTTCAAAAATCAGAGAGATTGTTCTTAGAAGCAACAGACGCCTTGAAACATACTCCGAATCTTAACAAATATGGCTGTATAAATTTTCCTAAGATTTGGGAGACAGTCATCTTAAGACATAAATAGTGCCTGCCTGCTTTTTTTTTTTTTTTTTTTTTTTTTTTTTTTTTTTTTTACATAGAGGATGCCTAATTAGGACTTTAGTCTTTGTGTTGTTGCTGCAATTTTTCAAACTAGTCCCATTATTACACCATGTTGTTGTAGTCTTACATACTGTGACAAACTGTTTTGTGCTTTGAAGATGCTGGTTATAACACCACTGAAATATCAGCAATGAGTCAATAAATAATTATTTACTTATCTTTCTGTGATCTGATGTATCACTGTCAAAATTCGTCAACATATCCTATGGGAGTTCTCATCATCATCAAATTCCTGACATATACCTTCAAGGGGTGTAAAGGATATGATAGTACTACATGAAAAATTTACATCATTACTAACTTCCAATCTACAATTTTCCTTCAAATCAGTCTATTACTTGTCAAGACTCCAATATTATCATTATCAGATCTTATATTTCTATTATCTAAGGCACATTATACCGTATCAATCCACCTATATCTTGGTCTTCCTCTGGGTCATTTTCCTGCCAACCTGGCAGAGAACACTTGTTTTGTGAATCTTTCCTTGCCCATTCTGTTTAAGTGACCATACCAACTGAGATTAGCTCTGCTAACACATTCCTGGATGACGACAATGTCAAGTTCTTTCCTAATATCCTCGTTTTTAATCTGATATTGCCATTGATGCCATCTGTTCACGCCTCTAATCTTTCTCAGGACTCTCATATCTGCAGTATCTAGTCTTTGGTCAAGTGTTTTACTTCTGACCAAACTCTCAGATCCATAAGTTAAAACTGGTTTGAACACTGTCTTGTATACAGCTAATTTAGTGTTCTGACTAATTTCTCTCTTATTCCATATGAATTTATTCATTTGACTTCCTACCATACAGCTTTGTGGATTCTGTTGTCTATTTCCATATTTAATCTACCATCCTCACTAAAAATCGTGCCCAAGTAGCTGAAATGTTTTACTTGTTCCACAGGTTCCCTGTTCACAACACAGTTGACATTTTCAACAATTCTACCTATTTTCATTGTCTTTGTCTTTTTATTGCTGACCTTCATACCATATCTATGACAACAGCTATTCAATTTAGTCAGAGAATCTTGAAGACTTGTAGCACATTTATTTAGAAGTATAACATCGTCTGCATAAAGCAAAGAGCTGACATTAACATCTCCAATTTTTATATCATGTTTAATACCACTTTCCTTCATAATGTGATCCATATAGATAATGAATAACAGAGGGGATAATGTACATCCTTGTCTCACACCAGATTTAATATTAAACCATCTTCCTGTACTTCCTTCAATTTTAACTGCTGACTTACAACTCAAATAAAGACTAAGTATTGCTTGATATAATGCCCCATTGACACCATATAACTGTAGCGTATTGAATAGCTCCTCTCCTGGCACCTTGTCACATGCCTTTTTCCAGATCGACAAAACTAAAATACAGATATTTGTTATATTCCCATGCTTTCTCAACTATTTGTCGTAAAGTGAAGATCTGATCCTGACAGGCTCTATTTGGTTTGAATCCAGCTTGTTCTTCACCAAGCTTTTCTTCCACAATTCTTCTCAACCGTTTCTCAAGTATACTTGCATAGATCTTGCAAGGAAAACTCATTAGGGAAATACCTCTGTAATTCTCACATTCAGTTTTATTTCCCTTTTTATATATGGGCACTATTAGAGCTCTACTTGATATGATTTCTTCTTTTCCTTCACTGCCTCTTTAACGTCCAGTGTCTACCATGGAGTCCTGATTTTTCTATCCTTGCAGACAACCTCACCACATGCCTCTCTGACTGAATCAATCAGGGTTTTCTTCAAGGCTGGCTTGCCACTGAATCTCCAAGGTTTGGTTCCTGTTCTCAAAATCTTTCATTTTTTCTTCAATAGTCTTTGTGCATGTTAGTCTACAGTTCACATCTGAGAGCTGCTCAACTTTTATTCGCTTTAAAACTTTCTTACATGTTATTCTTTTCAATATGAAATTCAATTTCATCCTGCTCGAGACTAAATAATGATCACTTCCAATTTCAAATCCGCTGTACACTCTGGTGTCCTGCACAAGGGAGAAAACATCACTATCAACAATAACATAGTCAATGAGACTTTTCTTATTCCTTGCCTCTGCTCTCCATGTGAATTTGTGCACATTTTTATGTTGGAACATGGTGTTAGTAATAACCAGTCCATGTCCTGAGCAGAAATTCAACAGGTATTTGCCATTATTATTAGCTTTGCTCTTTTCTCCAAATTTTCCCAAAATATTTTTGTATGTCTCACAATCATTTCCTACTCTACTATTCAGATCCCCAACAAGGACGAACTTTTCCTTTTTCATTGTGTCAATTGCTTTTTGTAAAGCATCAAAAAATTCCTCCACTTCTACCTTAGTAGACCTTCTGTGGGCCCATAGGCACAAATAAGTCTCATTGTCCAGTTCCTCATTCTGATATTTGCCTAAATCACTCTACTTGACACTGCCTGCCATTCAAGAAGATGAGCCTCGTATTTTGTGTTGAATACTATGGCCACTCCTCCTTTTCCTTGATTGTCATTTCCCGAATATAACATTTTGTATTTATTGCTCAGAATGATCTTACCAGTTTTTGTCTTTTTTTTATTTCAGTCACCTCTATTATGTCGATCTGGTACTTATTTAATTCCTCTGCTAGCTCCATTTCTTTGCCATTCAGGCTTCTTTTGTTGATAGTACCGATCTTTAACTTTGGTGATGTTGAGTTGGGGTGTGTTTTCAGATTTGTTCCAGTAGCTGACTTTTTGCTGTTCGCCCCGGTTTCCTGGCAAAAACAACGGGGGCCTTGTTTAATCGGGCAACACCTCAGCCAGCATGAAATTTTGTCATGTTGTACCATCATAACCAATAAGAATACAATTTGGTCAGCTAAATCCCAAATTGCCAGCCCATCCTCGTTCGTTCAGTATCCAGGTAGATACCCAACAGGGTGCATCATGAGAAGGTAACGATTGGACATTAGGTCAGAAGCCCTGGTCGAGTTCTCTGCATTCCTTTAAAGGCTATGTTGAGGTGTCCTCTCAGTTATACAGCTTTGACCCTTAAGCACCCCTATGGGAGTTCTCTTTTTTTAGAATTAGGAAGAAAGAAGAAATTAGAATTAAGAAATTCTTCTTAATTCTAATTTTAGAATTGGAATTAAGAAGAAGAACTCCCATAGGATATCCTATGGGAGTTCTCTTTTAGAATTAGGAAGTAAAACAGGTGATGATTTTTCCTCCCCCCAATGATTTTCAGATTGTAACCAATTAGAGAGAATCATTTGATGGTAGAAATTTCTTGATTGACAAGATTCAAATGAAGAATAAAATGTGAGCTCTTGATAGTAAGTATTTAATAATAATACCATATTTTTATGAGGGGGTGATGTGCTGATGCTTGATGAATATAATGGTCGGAGAAAGTAGGTTTATAATAGACTGAAGTTGACTACCATCGGTTTCTCTTTTTAAGAGGACATCAAGAAAGGATAATGTTTCATTGAATTCTATTTCTACAGAGAATTTGATTTTGGAGTGTAGATTATTTTTTGTAAGATAACATCAATTCTTCACATGAATAGCAAAAGCATCTATAACAGAACCAAGAAAGGGTTTTTGATTTATGCTGGAAATTTTGACCTGGTCAAAGTTGTATAAAGTGGAGCACCCATTGCAGTTCTTTCAATCTGTGAAATGGACCATTCCAAATGAAATATTCTGAGTTCATAACAAAGCTGAGGATGTCTACAATTTCTGATGGAAATTCAGAAGACAGAATTTTTAAAAGGCATCATTTACAGATACTGGCAAAGAGTAAGGTAATGTGGAAACTGGTCATTAAATCAGAAATTTCTTTTCACTTCTCTAATTCCTGAAATTATTTTTTATTTTATTATTTTTTTTTTAAATAAAAAACTCCAAAGAGTAGGAATGACCAGTAAAGGGAATAAGGCAATTTGAAAAGAGGGCTTGGAAATTTTGTAAGAGGGATTTCCTACTGAGTCAACAATGCACAAGAAAAGAAGAAAGCATACTGAAAGTTCCTAGCTATCAAGTCAGCATATTTTCCAAAAGATTACAAGAAAACATGTAAGATAATTAAGCTGTGTGTAAAAGTAGCTAAACAAGTCATGGGAATACTTGAATAAGAATATAGAAGACAAAGGTGGCACACTGACAGTGCTCTGAATACTGTGAAAGGAAACTAGATGATAAAGGTGATATGAAAACTGAAGACAGATGTCAGGAGTAATTACTTTGAAAGATTATTAAATGAGAAGAGCAGTGACAGAAATACTTCAACAATTTGAGAGTACATATGAGTCCTTGAGGTAGAAAAAGCTATGGCAAAACTGAAATGTAGAAAAGCAGCTTGATGATATTCCATCAGAAATGCACACATATGGAGATTTGTTTTATAGTGGTTATGCTACATATTCACAAGACCTGGTTTGAAGGTAGAATTCTGGATGAGTGAGTAGAGCTTTCATAGTTCCCATCTATAAAAAGGGAAACCAATGCAAGAATTACAGGAATTTCCCTACTGAGTGTTCTAGGTAAGATTTGTTCAAGCATATTTCAGAAGAGGTTCAGAAAAACAGACTTAGCATAGGCCAAATAACAGTTCTCAGGATCAGATTTTCATTCTGAGACAAATAAGTGAGAGTATAACAAGAGAATATAGCAAGGATCACTAGTTTTTCTAGATTCAGAAAAAGAATTGACATGATGCCAAAAGAAAAACTTTTCAAAATGCAACAATTGTAAATGGAACGTTATACATAGCGGCATTGTCAGTATTTAAGTTGCAAGTCAGCAATTAGAATTGAAAGAAGTTCCTGAAGATAATTTAATGAAATCAGGTGTGTGACAAGGATACAGACTATGTTCACTCTTATTCATCATGCATATGAATCGCATTATGAAAGAATGTGGTATTAAACTGGATATCAAACTTAGTTTTTTACATTATGCAGATAACATTATACTCAACAAATTAGTGCAAGTCTCCAGGATTATTTAACTAGATTTAATAACTGCTGACATATTTAGCATGAATATCATAATAAAACAAAAGTATGAAAATGGGTAAGAAATCTGTTGCTCATAAGTTGAAAATATATAACTAAGTATTAAAGAAAAAGATCATTTATGACAAGATAGATAAGTAAAGATGTATGTAAAAGATTTAGAAAAATGTTTGTTTTGGAGTGTATCCTTACAGGGTTTGAGAATTTGACTATTACAGCAGAAGACTGGAAAAGAATCCAATATTTCTCTAACATGAGATAAAACTATTTTCTTCATGTTTAGTATTTTATAAGTATTTTTGAATGTCTTATTTCATCCCTCGAAAATCACACTCTTCTCATCTCCTGTAAGGCACTGGTCTCCTTGAGGCAAATTCAGGCAAAGTTCATAACAGTGAAGGTGAAGGCTGAAGCTATTATCCTAAACTTTTTTTTTTTTCATAACCTTTTCTGTGTATGCATGACTGATGATAGAAGTCATTCAAAACATGATTAATATCCCATATTTTCATCCCTTTCTGTGTTATCTCAATGGTCTTCTCACAGCTGACCAAGTAAACCTGTTCAATGTGGTAATAGGTCACTTAGTTCGATCTGCATAGTCTGTATGTTTGTCAATTGTATATTCTCTGACTGGTTTATCTGTTTTGTATATAAAAAAAACAGATTTTCTAGGAGGTAAAATCTTGCTATCTCCTAATGACTTTATAAGAATTATTTCATCTGTTGGTTAGCTGGTCACATATGGCATTACAGAATTTTACTTTACAGAAACTCGGGTGTTTAATCCTGGGGGTGGGGGGGGGGCAGTACACATGTAATTGACAGTTATAACACAGCCCCATAGCCTTAGTTCTTTGGGTGTAATTCCAAACAGTCACCCCCTTATTAGAGGACGACTATTACAGCAGAATATAAGATGTTTTCAGTTGAAAAAATTTCAAAAAGTCCTTGTAAAGATTTTTTGCATGCCCAGATTTGATTCTAGATCTTTGCAACTAAAAGCATTGTCATTACTGACTCAGTTCTAGAGGCTCTATCATCCCACATATAAAGATTAAGTTAAGATTAACTTAACATGTTTACCATACTTTTGAGTGTTATACATTTTTGGTGTCTTGATAATACCAACTTTGTCTCAGGTAAAATATTCTTATTTTATTAGTGTGTTAAAATTAATTTTGAGGTCTCTTTCAGAGTGAGTCTAAATAACTGTCAGTAAACAACTTCACATTGAATGTGAATCTAGTACTGAATAGTTATAAGGCTATTGAGAGTTTAAATAAAAATTGGCTGTGGAGTTTTCAGTAGTTAAAAATAAAATTTTTGAACTCGGGAAAACACCACAGTAGTTTTAATATTCAAACACATACCTAGTGAAATGATGTATATAAGATTTTATGATATGTATGTTTACAGTAGATTCTTAAAAGTTTTACCCTTCGCCTGAATATGTAGCTAGTATTTAGCTACATATTCAGGCTATAACTGACTTTAATTTCTGCATCCACTATGAAATTCAGATCTATTCTTCCCTTGGAAACAACTTCATATGCCTTCTCATTTTCTTCAGTTTGCCAACGACAATCCAGGTTTTGATTCTTGTTTGCAAATTTTTGTTTTTTCTTTAATTTTTGTATAGTTGAGTCTATAGTTTACCTCTAAAAGCTGAAATAGTATTTTTCCAAACACATTTTCCTTTTCACTATGATATTCATTTTCATTTGCTTAAATCTAAATTATGGGCATTTCCCATTTCAAATTACTGTTGTGCTCTTGTACCCCAAACCCCTTAAAGATATCACTATCAATAATAACAGTCAGTAAGAATTTTTTTTCTTGTGTCTGCTCTCCATGTAAATTTGTGTACATCTGTTCAAAAGGACAGAAATCCAGCAGGTATTGTATGCTCCCAGTTCAGAGAACCGGGTCTGGCAAATATGGCAAGAATAGTCAATTCATGCTGAAGGGGAGAAAGAAATAAAAGATATACGAATTGGTCACCAACACGTGAAATCACATGCTTTATACGTATCATTCCAACTGTTATACAAGCAAAATAGTTACCACTTTAAAAACTACAATGCTCATAAAAGAAAAGTTAATTTTCTGATGTGTAATAATAACTCATCCCACAAGAAGGATTAATTATCCTATTATTGGAATGAATTCTCCTTTTGACATGCACAGAAGTGTCAAAGGGTCTCGAATCTGTGGGCATACAGTACTTACAGTAATTATAAACTCTGCTTTTTTTTTTTCCCAAAACTTTCCCAATACATTTTTATATGTCAGATATTCATTTCCTGCTCTGCCATTTAGATATCCTTGACTTTTCCTTTTGTGTGTCAGATGCCTTGTTTAATGACTTGAAAAATTCCTCCACTTCTTCCCTGGTACAGGACCACAGGCACAAGTTTAAATGCCCAGTTCCCCATTTTGAAATTTGTCTACATAGCTACTCAACAGTGTCTGCCATTTGAATAGATTATCTTCATGTTTAGCATTGAATACTATAGCTATCACTTCCTTACTCTGATCATAAATGCCTGCATATAAATCTGATGGTATTTAGCAAGATCATGCCTGTTTAGTCTTTGTCTCAGTAACACAAATTACATTTGTGTGTACTTCTTTACTGTTGACACTTCTTATGATGGTACCCATTTTCAATTCTGCTAATGCTGAATTTTTGCTGTTTCCTAGTTACCCGGATGAAAACTGCAAGGGCCTTGTTTAACCAGATGACATCCTAACCAGCTTGTCATTTCATTGTGCATACTATCTACTCTTTTCTGATTTAAACCAATAGAGAAAGCAGTTTTGTCAGCAAAGTCACGAATTCTCAATCCAGCCTCGTGGCATCAACATTGTGAAGGTCTTCAGGTGATACATAATTTTTAATTCCCAAAGTAAGACTACCCTCTTTACTGGCAGACTAAAATGGCTTGTAAAAGTTTCATGCTTGGTCGATCGAGTTTCTGGCTTATACAAACTTTTAGTCCAGTTGTAGTACTCATGTGATGTAAGTTTACAACCTTTTGTGAGTAGGAAAGATGAACATCAAAAACCAACCAGCTGTGCTTTTTCCCAAGGGTTTTTTACTGACTTGATATGCAGTCATGTATTGACAAATTGATAATTGCCATATTTATTCCAATCTTTAATTCAAGCAGTTATTTTTGTAGCCAAACAAACTGTGATAGCAAAATCAAGCCTTATGTTTAAAGTATTATGGAAAAACTGAAGTACATTAATTATGCATGCTCATTATTATTCTTAGGTATCATACAATTAATTTAGGAAAGAATATTAGATTTATCATGGATGTTATAATATTAAGGAGAAAGGGGGAAACTGGGGGGGGGGGGTCAACTTAAGCAGTGAGTACACAATTATTCCAAAATTCAACTAAACTGAAGATATTACCTTGCGTGTTTACATACATCTGTTGGGCTTCTATACAAGTTCAAAAAAAATTAATTATCCTCTAGTTGTACATAGATTAAAATCTGGTATTCTCTTGTTATGCTTCTTTGTTTTAAAGCTGTAAGAATAGCAAAAATAAACTAATTAGAATAATTTAATACTAAAGAAGCAAAGAAAAATGCACAATTTTCACCTTGCCACAGCATTACAAAAATATTTTAAAAAAATAATAATGTGAGTATAACTACACTATCTACCAATAATTGTCCAGACACTTCAGCAATTTACTATTCATGCCAGCAAGCGAATCCTAATATCAGGTATGACCACCTTAGGCTTTGATCACCCCCCTGCAATCTTTAAGAGAGGCTTTCCACCAATGTGCAACAGACATCAGATGGAATTTGTCTCCATTCCTCCAAAGCAGCACTGAGCTCAGCGACAGACCAAGGATGTGCTGCTCTGGACCTCAATCGCTGCTCCAATTTGTCTCACAAGTGTTCGATGCGGTTCAGATCAGGACTCTGAAAAGGCCAGAGCAGTCATTAATACCGTACATATCATTCCATAATAGTTGCAGCTTTGTGGCATGAGACATTGTCTTGATAGTAACACGAGTCCATTCCATAAAAACTCCACAGTGTAGGCAGCACCTGATTATCCAGGAATATCAAGGTACTGATTTGTCCATGGTTCCATGATGGCAGCTCAGTACCAAACCAGCTGAATGCACCCCACACCATTACTCCTCCACCACCAAACATCACTGTGAGTACAACGGCATTCACCAGGCTGCCTCCACACCATGGCATCAGACTGGAAACAGGTGAACCTTGATTCATCACTCCAGAGTACAATTTTCCACTGGTTAATTGTCCAGTTCCCAGGTTCTTCGCACCAGGGCAGACGAGCCACCTTGTTCATTGTTGTGATGTTTGGCTTGTGTGTGTTGCTGTTCATCCACGGAAACCCAGTAAATGGAGTTCTTTTCGTACTATGGAACTCATCACAGATGGTTTATGCCAAATGCAGCAGTTTTTGCATGCCACCCATTTTAACACCTTCCTGTCCCTGTCAGTCATTTTAGGTGCCCGCCTTTAGGGTTTTCCTGCACTAATGATGCCAGAACATCTCCATTTGTTGATTACATTGCCAACAGTGGATTGTGGATGCTGCAGTTGAGGGGCAATGGCACATGGACATGCCACCAATGTGACAGCCCACATTGACACCTCTCTCGAAGTCACCGAGTTCACATTATTCCATACTACTTGTTTCTGATTTAAGCCAATACAGAAAGGCAGTTTTCCCTACTGTCTACACTGGTTTTTATGGTATTAACAAACCTAGAATGTTCCATAACTTCAAATAACAGGGGTGTCTGGACAATTATGCTAGTGTAGGAGCAGGCAGTAGAGAAATGTAGAAGTGGGTGCGACCTTGTCCACCACCCAAATCAATGCAAAAATTCAGATAATTGAATGAATTTTTTTCAAACAGCTGACAGTGAATCTCGTTTTCCTAAACAACAACATTACTAAAGACAAATGATTTCGAGACCAAAAAAAAGAGTGACATTTAAACTTGTATTGTTATACATATTACAAGTTTAATAGCTTTAATAGATATGCTCTACAGGGTATATCTGCTGAAGAGAGTTTTCCTGGTTTGAATAAATTTGGCTGTAAAATAACTATATGAGAAAGAATACTTATTTTATTAGAGGGCAAGGGAGTGAGAAAGTCAAGAGAATGGGGGAGAGAGTGGAAGAGAGGAAATTGCAGAAAGACAAGAGTGTGGAAACAAGATGAGAGGGAGGAGGAGGGGAGAGAGAGAGATTGGAAGTCATAAGAATAAGGGGTGCAGGGGGGGGGGGGGTGAATGAATCTATTCAGAGTGTCACGTATGAAGATTTGTAGATTCGGGATGTGCAGAGCAGAATGCCAGAGGAATGCTTGCCTGGTGGAAACGTATGTGGTAATCACAATGAAGAACTGTGTGTGTGTGGGGGGGGGGGAGATAACAGCAATGGTTGGGATGAATGACCTGAGAGGTAGCATGAATCGTGTAGCAGAAGATTTGGGGTTCATTTTAGAGTCCAGCAAGGAAAGGTGGTGAACATGTTGCCCTGGTATGATAATGCAGAGTGGAAGAAAAGAACAGTCATGACAAATGAAATAATAGCAAGAATGTGCAGGAAAAGGTATCTAGAATGTGGATGTACATTTGAAGGTAGAAGGAAGCTGAATGCAAGAGATGCACAGGTGGAATGTTACATGGATGGCCTCATAGGGATAGTGGCTTGAGATATGACAATGTACACTATATTAGAGAACAGGTGGAGTTTGAGAGGAGTAATAATTGCTATAAGAATGCAGATAATACACTGGTTTTTCTGTATACAAATGCCTGGAGCATTAGGAATAACGGGAATAAGTTTGTGGCATTGATTGACTCAGTCTCTCCAAAAGTTTGTTGGTATCAGTAAAACTTGGTTAACTGAGAAGAACATTCTAACAAGGATAAAAATTGAAGGATACAGCAGCATAAGGAAAAGTTTGGATTTTTATTTGATTTTTTTTATGATGCAAAGAATCAAATGTCATACTGCACCAGGACACAGGTTACAGCAGTACATATGGTAAGTGGCTAGGACAATCACAAACATCCATGCCCTTATTGGAATTTGAACCTACTGCCACTCAGTTGGAGAGCAGACATGCTCTCCAACTGAGAGCATGTCTCAGTTGGAGACATGCTCTCCAACTAACCACTCAGCCAACCAGGCCAGTGATGCGGAATGTAAACGTGGTAAGAATGTTACTCATGATAAGAGATGAATTGTATGCTCTCAGTGTAGAGAACCCAGTGGAAATATCACTAACGGCTTTTAAAGTAGATGGATGATTATAGATCAAGATATTTAGTAAGATGTTGCTACAGACAAGGAAATACAGATGGCAATAAGCAGGAAATGTTTAAACAAATTAGTTTGGCAAGTATAAAGCGGGTGATCATTATGGGGATTTCAACTGTTGTAATATCAACTAGGCAGAGGAGACAACATGAAGCAATAAAGGAACTGAATTTTTGGATTTCTTAAGGGACAACTGTATTAGGTAGCATGTGGTGGAGGGAACATAACGATCAAGAGTTCTGAATTCGGTCATAGCATCAGAGGATCTTGACTGAGATGACATACTTCCCCCCTTACTGGCGAGATTAACCATGTAGTCCTGACTTGGAATATAAACAGGCATGAGGAAGTATCAAAACAGAAAGAAGTTATTTGAAATAATATGGCAGGTGACTATCATAGACTTAGAAACTAGTTTGCAGCAGTACAATGGATGAAAGAATTTAAAGGAAGAGTTGTTGTTCGCATGGGAAATACTTAAGAAAAAAATTGACAGCAATGAGAGATTGTATACCTCGAGTGAAGATAAAGCAATTTGGATTCAAATGGAATAAAAGGGAAAATGCAGAAGAAAAAGAGATTATGGAAGGCATATAAAGAGAGGCAGAGAGCAGTTGCATGAGCAATATATAGCTCAGGCTCAGAAAGTAATCAATATTGTAAGGAGAAAAAAATTAGAATATGAGAGGAGACTGGCACTACAATCCAAGAAGAATCCCAAGAAGTTTTTTGTTATGTAGTGAGTAGGAAGAAAAATGATAGTGGGCAAATTATCTCGCAGGATGGAGATGGGGTGACTAAAGCAGATGACATAGCTGTTTAATGATCATTTTATTAGGGAGTTCCATAGAGTAACAAGAGCAGTGGATGAAAATAAGGCATACTCTGTCGTTTTTTTTGGATTTTTCCAAGACATTTGACAGGGTGCCACATGACAAGTTGATTTTTAAGTTGCATCACATGGGTTTGACTATCAGGGTTAGTGCAATTGGATTGGTGATTGGCTCTCTGATAGATATCAGAGTTGTATATTGGGGAGCAGTATCAGGAAGTAGGAAAGTTGCAAGTGGAGTTCCACAGGGTTCAGTCCTGAAACCATTGCTGTTCATTCTTTGTCAATGATACTATGATGCAGATGAGGGTTATTATAATAGTGCTGTTGTTTTAGCTCTTCAAGAGGATTTGAATAAATTGGAAGGGTGGAAAAGATTTTTCCACCCTTCCAGCTGGGAATGTCAGTTTAATGCAACTAAATGTAAGGTTTTAAAATTTGGGATCCACAGAAGAAGTGCTTCATACTCACTTCATACAGTTATACTGGAAGAGGAGGAAAAAGGAATCTTGCGCTGATTGTAGACAGAATTAAAGTTCTGATGACATATTGCAAAGGTTGAAGATATCTCAGAATTGCAGCAAAGTTGATACGAGAGATAGAAGTGTATGCTAGTCCCATTGAATAAAGCATTGATCAGACCACATCTGGATTTCTGTGCTCAGATCTGGTCACCTGGATTTGAAAGGGATGAAGTAACCTTCAAGAGAGTGCAGAGACTGAAAACAAAAATGATTATTATTATCCTAAAATCCCATGAAGTCAAAGACTCATCTAGGAGGTCCTTTTGTCATACACACAGCTGATAATATTGCACTTTAAACACACTCAAATTCTCTGCAGATACCAACCACTCAGGCAAGGCATTCTAATCATTCACAATTCTGTATACAAACAAACCTACTTCTTACACACTCGTTATACAGCTTCCAGGGATGACCGCTGGTTCTCCCCCGTTTTCTGTAAAAACCTCTTCAACATTGATCTTATAACAACTCCTTTACTAATTTGTAGGTCTCTCATATCACCTCTCCTCCTCCTATTCACTAGACTATGTAAATTGCATTTTCCAAACCTTTCCTTATATTTGATATTCCAGATATCAGAAACTACCTTAGTTGCCTCTGGACACTTTCCAACATCTCATCCTTTTGAAAACCTGTTGACCAAATCTGTGCACAATAATCTATGTGTGGCCTAATCAGAGCCTTATACAACAGAACAAGAATATCCTTAATTCTACAAGTCAGTGTCTTCTGCATCATTCCCAGAATTCTTTGTGTTGTTCTCACAATTTTGGCAATGTGTCCCCTAAATTTCAGATCCTTATCCACTATCACCCCCATGATCTCTTATTCCTCCACCTCCAACAATATATCCCCACCAAGCATAACTTCTACATCCCATCTTTGTTTTCTAAATTTTTAAAACCTTACATTTTCCAACATTTAACTTGCATCCCCATTTCCATACCCATTTATTCAAGTCTTGTTGTAAGGCCACAAGATCTTCTCTACTCTTCATGGCTCATCCCAGCTTTGCATCATCTGCAAACAACTGAATATCCCCATCCAAATCTTTGCCAATATCATTAACATACAAGTTTAACAGCAATGGCCCTAAAACAGACCCCCGAGTCACACCACTAGTGACTTTCCTCTTCCTGGATATTGCTCCCCCATACACAACTTGCTGATACCTATTGGATAGCTAGTCTCTGATCCAATGCACTAATCTAATATACAAACCTATCCACTCTAGTTTGATTATCAACTTAATCATGTGGTGATCTATCAAGTCTTTCCAAAATCTAAGGCTACTACTATGTATCCCTCTCCTCTTTCACCTTATTGTAATAAGTAAGTAGATTACTAAAACATGACCTCCCTTTAGCAAATCCATGCTGTCCATCAAAGATAATACCACTGTAGTCAATCCACTTCTGGATCACAGTTATCACGAGCTTCTCCAACAACTTAAACAACACCTGACATACAGATTAGGCCTATAATCTGATGCTCGAGTTCTATCACCTCCCTTATGAAGCAAACAATCTTGCCCTACTTCCACTCCAATGGAACTTGATGCAAGATTCATATTAAAAAAATATGTCAAGGCAGATGTCAACTCCCTGGCACATTCATTCAGAATACATGGTGATATATTATCAAGTCCCACAGCCTTATTAACATCAAGTTTGCTCAATTCCCCATACACCTCTTGCTCACTTACAGTCAGTCTCTTCTCCCATCATCAACTACTCTCAATCTCTCCGTGATGTCACATTCACAAGAATGAAGGACCTTTATGAACTGCTCATTAAATATCTTCATTATATCTTCTGCAGCAGTTGTTCTTGTACCATTTTCTCCAATCAATGTCATCTTTCCATAATCTTTTTTTTTACCAAGTCAGCCTCCTTGCCTTGTTTTTGTAATTCTCATGGAATTGGTTATTACCACTTCTCTTATGCTGCCCCATAATACCTTTTTCCTCTGTATTGCATGCTTGATCTTCATCTATTTCAGACCTACCTTATTTAACTTCTGACCCTTGGAATACATTTAGACTGCTTCTACAAGAAAGAACATCCCTCCAAGCTGCATTGATTTCTTTTCCAGCAAACTCCTCATTCCATGCTACACCTGCAAGCTGTCTCCTGAGCTCTTCATAATCACCAGCCTTGTAGTCCCACATATCCTTTTCTCACGTAGGTCCTTACACTGTTGGCAACCAACTATGAGGATAATTGACATCTCATTTATAATTATATCCTCTGATGAAATGATCAAATCCAAGACCCTCAAATCATCTTGTGACCCCTGTTACATACTGCTTCAAAACCACTGGCACTATTTCCCTCTTTTTCTATCATTAATAGCATGCCCCCCACCCTTTTTATTCTTTCTATCTACACAAAACACATCATACCCTTCATCTCTATTCCTGTCAGGATGTCATCCACATCCAACCATGTCTCACATATTCCAATTCTTGGGTGAACAGACTTAATTAATGCAACCATTTCATTCACCTAATGATGTCAGGACTGTTACAACGTTGATTATGAGGATAGACTGACGCCATGCGGAAGGCAAAGTTTGATGGATAGAAGGCAAGGGGAGGGTTATGACAGACATTTCAGCTGTTGAATGGTTATTATCATATTAATGCAGATCTTTTCAAATGATAGAATGAGGGAAAGGAACAAGGACAAGAGGCCATGCTTAGAAGTTGCAAAAGGAGGTAGCGAGATTAAAATGCAAGTTTTCCAAGTAGAATGGGAGGAGCATGGAATATTGACAGAGAGGATGGTGAAAGTGCAGACTGTGGATGATTTTAAATGGGGGTTTGATAGACTGTGTTCACTAGTATTGCCTTCCCACTACGAGTCTATGGGAGTCAGGAAAATAATAATTTGAAGTATGTTCTCATTCACTTATGCACTGTGTCTTTTGTTATTAACCTTGAAATGCCTTACTATAGACAAAATATTAGAATTAAAGTAAAGCATTTAATTTTTTTTTTTTATATATATATATAAAATGTACTGTAAATATCAGTTCACTTGGAAACCCAAGACTACAAATTCAAATTTCCTTTACTATCTTACTTTACTTTCCTTACCAGTAGATTATACGGGAATTGTGGTGAATGAAGAGGAGGTGAGTAGTCTATTGCATAACCTCAATGTCAATACATCTGTGGGATTGGATGGTATACCAGCTCGTGTAGTACAAGAAGCAGCTAAAGAATTGTCAGTACCCTTGACCATTTTGTTTAATTTGAGTCTCGGGTCTGGGTTAGTCCCGAGCGGATGGAAGGAGGGGAAAATAGTTCCACTGCATAAAGGTGGTTCCAAGACTGCTGTTGTAAATTACCGACCAATTAGCATATCAGGAATCATTGTCAAGGTCTTAGAGAAATTAGTCAAGAAAATAATACAGGATTGGATAGATGAAAATGGGATATTGTATGGGGGACGACATGGTTTTGTGAAGGGTAAATCATGCCTCAGTAACTTGCTCACGTTTTATAACACAGTGACGGCTGAACTGGATAGGGGTAGTGGGTTTACAGTGATATTACTGGACCTTGCCAAGGCCTTTGATAGGATACCACATGGAACCCTAATCAGTAAACTGGAGCAGATGGGGATGGATATAGGTTTGGTGAGATGGATAGGAGGGTGGTTGAAGGAGAGATACCAGAGAGTGGTTTATTCAGGAGTGGAGTCAAAAAGACATCTTGTGGCTAGTGGAGTGCCGCAAGGCTCTGTTCTTGGACCACTGCTTTTCAATTTGTTCATCAATGATATTGGAAAGGATTTGAGAGGAAGTGTTCACTTGTTTGCTGATGATGCAAAGTTGGGTAGAGCAATTGTGAGTGCACAGGATGTCAAAATTTTACAGGATGATTTGGATAGTTTGGAGGACTGGGCTAGGAAAAATGGATGTCAGTTTAATGTGGCAAAGTGTAAGGTTATGCGCTTTGGGGTGAAAAGAATAGCAGCAGTATATCGCATTGGTGGAACCGTACTCCAGGAGATTGATGAGGCCAGGGATTTGGGAGTGCTGGTGGATAGGGAGTTGAAGTTTAGAGGGCACATTGCAAAAGTGACTAAAACAGCTCACCAAATCACTTGGGTTCTGAAAAATACTTTAACATGCAGAGACAAACAAGTTGTTGTTCCTCTGTATCGAGCCTTGATAAGACCCCATCTGGACTTCTGTGCCCAGTTATGGGCACCAGGGTTTCTTCGTGATGGGGAGGAAGTGGAGAGGGTCCAGAGACGAGTGATCAAGATGATAGGTCTGTGGAATGAACCTTATGAGAATAGGTGGAAGATTTGTGGGTTGCAGAAATTGGACGATAGGCGAAGGAGGGGTGATATGATTGAGACATTCAAATTACTGAAGGGTTTTTATAAGATTGATCCAGAAGATATTTTTGAAAATATGACTGGTGGTGGGAGGACTAGGGGCCATGCATGGAAGCTGGGCAAGAGCATGGTTGACAAGGGTGTTAGAGCTAGGTTTTTTACTTGGAGAGTGGTGAATGAGTGGAATAAGCTTCCAGAGTCTGTTGCGGGTGCTACGACCGTGAATGAGTTCAAGGCAAGATATGATAGATACTGTGTGAATGTTGAATAGTTGTTCCAGACATGATGTTAGGGCCTCCCTCGATGAGTCTGTTGACTCCTTGGAGTTTCCTGGAAACAAAAATAATAATAAAAAAATAATCTTTATCTAGTTTATGTAAATCTTGTGTCAACTAACAACTGTTTTCCAAGACTTTCCATAACCTATATGAACACTGTAGCAAGATCCCTTAGGGATTATTTTGAAAGTAAGAAAAAAGAAAAATATTTTTCTCCATATTTTGGTTTCATTAAAAATTCAGTTTCTCTTTACTTTTTGACAGTGTGTGTGTGTGTGTGTATATTAGTATAAATTTTCTCCAAGGCTATACATTAATATCAAAATAATGATCAAAATTCTGATATAGATTTATAGCAAAAATCTAAACATTATTCCAGAGAACAGTTCATTTTCCAGTCTCTTATGAGACCAATATGAATAAAGTTAAAAAAAAAATAAAATAAAATAAAAATCCATTCTTTCTTGATGCTTAAAAAACCTCAAGGAATAATGCATTCAGTGCACTGATCATTCAGAATCTCCATTCTTTTGTAGTTTATCATCATTAATTTGTACATAAATGATATAGGAAATGACTTGAAGGGAGATATTCAGTTATTGTTGCTGATGATGCAAAGTTTGGTAGTGCAATAAAAATTCAAGCTAATGTTGAGAGTTTGCAAGATGATTTAAATAAGCTGGCAAAATGGTCAAAAGATAATGGATATCAGTTCAATGTGGAAAAAGTGTAAAGTCATGCATTTTAGAATTAAAAGATTACTAGCTGTATACCACATTGATGGAATGGTATGCCAAGAGATGAGGCTAGGGGACTTGGGTGTGTTGGTGGATAGGGAGTTTAAATTCAGAAGGCACATTGCTATGGTGTCCAAGATAGTACATAGGATTACTTGGTTATTGAAGAACACACTAACATCCAGAGATAAAGAGGTTATTATTCTTCTTTATAAGGCATTGATACTTCCACATCTGAATTACTGTGCTCAAGTCTGGTTGCCTGGATTCCTTGAAGATGAAGTTTGGAGAGGGTTCAGAGGAGAGTGACTAAATTGGCGAGTGGTGTAAAAAATGTCCCCTACATTGATAGATTGAGAGTTTGTGGATTACAGAGATTGGTTGATAGATGGAGAAGTGGGGATATGATAGAAGTATTTAAATTACTAAAAGGTTTCTATAAGATTGATGCAAGGGAAATATTTCAGCTGTGTGACAGTGATGGAAGAACAAGAGGTCATCCCTAGAAATTAAGGAAGAGTGTGGTTAACAAGGGTGTGAGAACTAGATTTTTTGCTTGGAGAGTGGTGAATGAATGGAATGCCTGATTCAGTTGTGAGTGCTTCGTCTGTTAATGAATTCAAGAAGAGGTATGATAGATATTGTTTTGATAGTTTGGTTCTCCCACACCGAGTGTTCTGACTCCATGGAGTTAGAAGGCCCATATTATACCCATATAATAATAACCTTTCTTACCTTTAAACATCTCAAATTTGACATCCCCTCAGGGAGGAGGTTGAAGGATATTATTATAGTACTACATGAAAAAAAGTTACATCATTACTAACTTCCAACTGACAATTTTCCTTCAAAATTAACCTGTTATCTGTCAACATTCCAATATTAACAGATTTTATATTCTTCTCTTCCACTCTTCTAAAGTACTTTATACTGTATCAATTTACCTAGATCTAGATTTTGGTCTTCCTCTGCATTCTTTTCCTGCCAACCTGGAAACAAATTGTTAATCTTTCCTCTCATATTCTGTTTAAGTGGCCATACAACCTCAGATCAGCTTTACTAACACATTTCTGAATGCTAACAATGTCAAGTTCTTTCCTAATATCCTCATATTAATATGATACTCTCATTGACACCATCTGTTCAGCCCTATAATATTTCTGAGGACTCTCATATATGTGGTCTCCAGTCTTAGTTCAAGAGTTATTTCTAACCCAGATTTCAGATCCATAAGTTAAAATTGGTTTGCACACTGTCTTCTGTACAGATAGTATACAGTGAGGATTGAGGTTCTTGGATTTAATCAGAGGATGTCATAAATGAGGTGTGAAATCTCCCTCCAGTTGGTGAGAGTGACCATGAAGTAATTGCCTGGGTGGTTCCAGCAATGTGAGGACTTCTATAAAGAAATGGCATATGTGGAATTATAAGGCTTGTGATTATGAAAAGCTCACGAGACAGCTTGCAGCTGTAGCATGGAATGAGGAGGTAGGTGGAAAGGAGATCAATGCAACTTGGGTGCTATTTAAGAACTATATAATATAAGCAATGTCTCTAAATTATTCCAAAAATCACAAGGTTAAATAGGATGGTGTGAAACAGATGGATGAAGAGATTAAACATGCAATGCAGAGAAAGAAGGCATTATGGAGGTAACATAAGATTAGTAGTAATCAATTTCATAACAAGTACAATGAACAGGCAAGAAAGGCGACTCAGTTGGTAAGCGTAGCAAAATTGCTTCTCATATTGCAGTTTTTTGCTTCATTAAAAAAATAAGTTCTCTCGATATGTAGCCAGAAAAAAAAAAAAAAAAAAAGAATGATTATGGTCAGATGACATTGATTGGAAAAAATGGTATAAGGGAAACTGCTGCAGAGGATATAGTTGAGATATTTAATGAGTGGTTTCATAAAGGTCTTTCATCCTTATGAATGTGACATCATGGAGAGTGAGAGCAATGAATGAGGAAGAGAGACTGAATGAGCAAGCAAGAAGTATATGAAAATCATTTCTTTCAAAGTTACACGATGATCAGCATTCATTATTAAAAAAAATTACAGAAACTAACATGTTATAGTAAAACTTCAGTTCAAGATAAACCAAAATAATCACTCAACTTTGATCTTCTCATCAAGGTCATCTGCGGCACACACATAAATATACAGAAACAAGCTATGTTACAATCTACAGAGTAATGTCGCACAAATTTGAAATGTTAACACTACTGGCCTGACCTCTGGTGAAAAACTTCACCACATCAAAAGCTAGAGTTCTGTTTGTTACAAATCATTATGGGATATACTAAACTAGAGAGAAATGGTGCTGCATAATTGCTTACAGATAAATTAGAACAAAACAGCACAGATGGTGACTAATAAAGGTTGAAATTATTGTTTAGAGTCAAAGGAGGATTCACTGGAAAAGTGGAAAGAACTTTCGTGGGCTGGATGTGTGCAACTAAAATTCTTGGAATTTTTATGCCACCATTTTTAATACCAAACCTTCATGGAGTCAAAAGACTCATCACAGGAAGCAAACAGTGTTACACACAAAGCCCATCAAACTGTGCTTTAAATTCATTCAGTATATCTACATTCAACTGCAATGTCAGGCAAAGCATTCCACTCACCAACCACTCTTGCAACCGAAAGAATCTAGCCTCATGCCAATCCTCACACCCTCCTTATATAGTATGGCACAAAAACTGAATAACTACAACACAATATATGTTATGGAGAGGAGGTTACAGGGTTGACACTGGGGAGTTCTTTCGCTTGGTTGAACAGCGGGGAGGAGTGATGACAAGAGACCATCCCTGGAAGTTACGAAAGGAAACTGTGAGCAAGAGGGTGAAGAGTGGTTTCTTTCCATGGAGGGTGGTTGAACCGTGGAATGCACTGCCTGATGGAGTGGTGAGAGCAAGCACGGTCAACGAGTTTAAGGAGTGGTATGATAGACTGTGTTTCTTAGGGGGGAACCTCCCCTGGATGAGTCTTGACAGACTTTATGTTCTTAGGAAGTACCTCCCACGATGAGTCTTTTGACTCTATGGAGGCCTGAATGATGATAATAATAATAAATATATATATATATATATATATATATATATATGCTTACACATGATATGTACATCCACAACTATCAGTGGAATCTTGGTCAAACAGTAGATTACATGTTCGAAATGGGCACCTAGTCATTCAAGACTGGTTTCATAGCAAAAGTGAAGGTTCTCTGTCATCTTGGAGAACAAGATATTGGGACATCTGCTGAACATATTGTGATAATTTTATCCCTTAGTTCATCAAGGTTTAAAGGCAGGTCATAGTGGAATACCCATTCCTTCAACATACCGCAAACTAATGCATCAAGTGATGTGACATCAGGAGAATGTCAAGGGTATGGGTTTTGAGTTTCACCGTCTGTGAAACCTCAAAATAAGCATCATGATGAAATGTTCTGATAAACAGGCTCTAGAACCACGTGATGTATGACAAGTTGCTGGGAATACCTGGGAACGAAATGGAATGTTTTTTGTATCCTGGGGGAACAGAACCAACACATTCTATGTAGCATTCACTATTCAAGGTCATGGTTAACACCACCCTCTTCAACGAAGCAGGGTCCAATTATGCCATGGCCAGAAACCGCACGCTATACAGTGACCTTCTCACTGTGAAGAGGTTTCTCTTGAAGAAATTCAGGTCTCGAGAAACCAAGAAACCTGTAGGTTCCATCTAAGCAGTCCTGTAAACCTGTAGGTTTATAGGACCGCTTAGATGAAAATATGCTTTGCCTGAGAACCAGCCATTATGGAGGAAGGACAGATCTTAATTCGCTCTTGGTACGTCAGAACATCTCGATTAAAGCAATGATGACACTATTGCTTGGGGCACGCTTATGAAAATGATGAAACAAACTGCTCACAAACATGTTGTAGGCTTGGGCCATTTGGTCAACTAACTCCATATGAATGAAAATAATGCTTAACAATAAACATCTTTTCTTCCAATATCAACACCACTGCTACAGCTAATAATGGCATACACTGTACATGTTCTTCTATTGTTGTTGAACAGCATATCGCACAGCACGTGTACTGAAGGGAGTGTTGAAGTTCTGTTTTTTGCACCATATCATACAACTTTGTTATGTCCCTTTGTTTTACCTCCTTCCCCATTGTACAAAAAATTTCTTCCACATTAACCTGGTAACAATCCTTTGCCAACTTAAATGTCTCAATCACATCCCCCTCTCTTCCTCCTATTCACAAAGCTTTGCAAACTACATTCCCTCAATATGTCCTCACATTCCATCCCAAAGACCAGTTACAATCTTAATCAGTCTTCTCTGGACCCTTTCCAACATATTCTCATCACCAAGACTAAATCTGTGCACAATAATCCATATGGTTTAATCAAGGTCTTATTATAATGAAACAAGAACCTCTTAATTTCTACAAGTTAAGGTACTCTGCATCATGGCTATAATCTGATGTGACATTTTCATAACTTGTGCAAAGTGACCTCAACTTCAGATCCTTGTCCTCCCACCACTCCAAAGGTCTCTTATATCCTCAATTTACTCCAAAATTTGCCAAGTGTATACTTTGTATTTTGTTGCCTACCAAATTTCAGAACCTTACACTTGGCTTCTTATTTGAATAACTTTCACCAACTTTCATTCCTTCAGTCTGTTTGATATTTGTTAACTCATAGTCTAACAAAATAACACACTTCCTCTTGTCTCCCGTTCAGTCTCTCCACAAACACATCCATCAAATTTCGCCACATGTTGCACTCACAACACAACCATTTTCGACAAATCCACATCCTTAATGACATTTGATTTTTGTGCCACTCACAGCTCATCTAGACCTAGTGTATAATAAATTTAGTTTAATACTTGATCCAAGCGTAAGCAAACAAAAAGTTTGCACCTGAAGTATCTTCAGGACAGACAACTTGTAGTAAAGGTGGACTAAGCTCTCATCACTTGTTTAAGTAGCTTCCATAATGCAAAGCAAATCTCCTTACGGACATGTATAATACTATGCATTAAGGGAAGGGCCACTACCCAGACCGGTTTCGACCTTCGTTGAGGTCTCGTCAGTGGGAACCAGACCCAGAGGTGGTGATACTAAGGTGGAAGTAATTGAGAAGTTATATTTACCTATACAAGTTGCCAAAAGGTGTCTCGCCTTATTATTAAATTACTCTGGATAAGAGAAAGATGTTGGAAGTTTTTTCCCTCACTTGGTTAGACTATAATAAATTTAGTTTAATCCTTTATCCAAGTATAAGCAAACAAAGTTTGCACCTGAAGTATCTTCAGGACTGAGGCAACTCGTGGTAAAGGTGGATAAAGAATTAAACTAAATTTATTATATTCTTTATCCACCTTTACCACGAGTTGCCTCAGTCCTGAAGATACTTCAGGCGCAAACTTTGTTTGCTTATGCTTGGATAAAAGGATTAAACTAAATTTATTATAGTCTAACCAAGTGGGGAATAAACTGCCAACATCTTTTTCTAATCCAGAGTAATTTAATAATAAGGTGAGACACCTTTTGGTATAGGTAAATATGACTTCTTAATTACTTCCACCTTAGTATCACCACCTTTGTGTCTGGCTCCCACTGATGAGACCTCAATAAAGGTCGAAACCGGTCTGGGCAGTGGCCCTTCTCTTAATGCATAGCATTACACATGTCTGCAAGGAGATGTGCTTTATGGGAGATACTAAGACCAGTGATGAGATCTTAGTCCACCTTTACCATGAGTTGCCTCAGTCCTGAAGATACTTCAGGTGCAAACTTTGTTTGCTTACTTGGATAAAAGATTAAACTAAATTTATTATAGTTTAACCAAGTGGGAAAAAACTTCCAACATAGACCTAACGTGTACTGCCATTGTGTTCCGTTCAAGGCGAGATTCAAATATTCAATAAAAAAAACAAAACAAGTCAGTAACAAATCCACAAAGCCAATGATCACTGCCATTGTGTTCTGTTCAAGGCGAGATTCAAAAATTCAATAAAAAAAAAACAAGTCAGTAATAAATCCACAAAGCCAATGATCACACAGACACACTAAGTCAGCAAAAAAAAAAAAAAAAAAAAAACAATAATATATTAAAATGAAAGCAATATTGCCAATTATTACACAAAATAGCACATCTTTTCTGGAGTTCTTTACCAACATTTACTAACAAATAATAATGATATTGTTTACATTAGGATGGGTTGATTCATAGACTTCCTTGAATTTGAGTTTGTATTCAAAATAAACTAGCTGTCCGCGCAGTTAGCCTAGTGGCTATGTGTTTCGCAACCATATGCCTGGAGAAGGAGTGTCCTAGGTTCGATTCCCGTCGACGACGTGAGGAGCTTAAGGATTTTTCTCAGCCATAGCCAAGTTAGCCGGTCTTGGGCGTGGACAGCAGGATTTTTATCCCCCAGTTTATCTGGGGTTTTTCATCCCGTTCACGAGGCAAACCTGCCCCGTAAACACATGCTGCTACAGTCAAAAATACATTTACCCCTCAGCGGCAGGCCAGCTGGGGGTTGTACTAACAAACGTCATATCTACGTAACACGCGGACCCTGCAATGGAAGCAGGAAAAACGCACAGAGGAAGGAAGAAGATTCAAAATAAACTAGCTAAAAATGTAAATGTAATTTATATTCAGATCAGGTTTTTGTATGATGTAAGGAACAGATACCTTCCAATCAAACTGGTGTAGCCACAATTTCAGCCCTTACTGGTCTTGTTCCAATATATCTGTGAGTAATTATGTGAGAGGACATTGCTCTCAGCTTAATATTAATTATTTTCAACCAGAATTCAGGACCAAGGTGGCCTGGTTGACTGAATGGTTAGCACACCCACGTTACAACTAACAGGTCCCAGGTTCGAATCCCACTACGGCCATGGATGTTTACAAATGTCTTTAAGTTGGGAGAGACGAATTTCACATCCAACAAGAGAATGCTTCCCCACTTATTGGAGGCCCAAAGTGGCCTAAAAAAGTTCCATGTTTGATCTCTAACGTAGGGTTTCCAGATTAAAAAAAAATAATTACAAAAAAAAAAAAAAATTATACACACGTGTGTGCATATGTGTAATCTTACAGATTCATGTGTGAATCTTGCAGACTTGTACTGGATTTATTTAGAAGTATAACATCATCTGCATAAAGCAAAGATTATTAGCTCCAATTTTTATATCAAGTTCAATACTACTTTCCTTCATAATGTGATCCATATAGATGATGAATAACAGCGAAGATAATGTACTTTGTGTCACACCTGATTAACATAAAACTACCTTCCTGCAACTCTAATTCCAACTGCTGATTTATACCTCAAATATAGACCAAGTGTTGCTTAATATAATATTTCATTTGATTCCTATAACTGGAGCATTATGAACAGCTTTCCTCATGGTACCTAGTCATATGCCTTTTTGAAATCTACAAAACTTAAATACAGATCCTTGTTATACTCAAATAATTTTCAACTATTTGTCTTAAAGTGAATATCTGATACTGATAACCTCTATTTGGCCTGAATCTGGCTTTTTCTTCACCAAGCTCCCCTTCCACAATTTTCTTGCCTATTTCTCAAGTAGAGATGCAAAATCTTGCCAAGAACATTCAATAGAGAAATAGATGGGATTATGAGAGCTCTGCTCCATTCATCTGGAATTCAACCATCTGACAAGGCATTCTGAATTTGTAATGCAGTCACTGTAAAATATCATCTACTCTAGTGCTGCCTTTCTACATTTCAGGCTGATGATAGCTTTTTCTACTTCAAGTATTAATATATATTCTTGATTGCATTTCTCGAGTGTTTTCTATCACCTTGCTTTCACTGCTTGTTTCATTTAGCAATATTTCAAAGTAACTACTCTAGCCATCTAGAATATTTTCATCTTCAGTTTTCACATCATTTTCATCATCTGATTCCTTTTACAGTACTCTTTCCTCCATTTCTTTTAAGCTTTTCAAAAACTTCTGGAATATTTTGCCATCCTCCCGATGTTTATTTTCTGTGTTCTTACTAAAAAGTCTTCGCATGACTTTGGTAAGCTCATTTTCCACAGTGCTTCACTTCCTCACATTTTTCCTCTGTATTCTCTAAAAGCACAAGCTGACTTACTTGCCAGAAACCTTTGATATGGTTTCTTCTTTTCTTGACTGTCACTAATTTCCTGAGTCCACCATGGAGTTCTGTTTTTTCTATTCTTACAGACAACCTCACCACATGCCTCTGGCTGAAATCAATGTTTTCTTCAAGGTTTGCCACTGAATATTTGAAACTCCCCCCCGGATGATGTTTGTGTATTAGCCTACAGTTCACCTCTGATAATGTTTAAATTTGATTCATTTCACTTTCTTACACAATCTCCATTATGAAATTCAATTTTATCCTGCTAAACACTAAATAGCAATTACTTCCAATTTAAAATCCTCTTTATACTTGACATCTCTTCAGCACACCTTCTGCATAGCCACACTCTTGTGTCCTAAACCAGTGGGAAAATATCACAGTCTACAATAACAGTCTATCAGATATACTCAATAATTGTAAGAATTTATTTTTCTCCCACACTAGGTAAGAAATAATTTTTTTTAATCCTTTACCCCAGCATGAGCAAAGAAAGTATGCTTGTGAGGTATAACTGTTGGCTTTACATGAAATTGCCTCAGCATTCCATACTGCATAGCACACATCATTTTGAATGTATATACTGCTATGCATAATGGAAAGGGTCACCATAACCCAAACTAATTTCAATCTGTACTGAGGTCTTCTCAGTAAGATCTAGACTATTGGTGATAGTTAAAGATGAATCAATGCAGAAATTTTCCATATACAGGGTGTCCCAAAATTCACGCAAGAAGTAATTTTGATAGAAAACACAGGTTTTTAATTAAAAATTGTAATTTCTTATTGATTCATAAAGTATACAGTATAGGGTTATGTATGGAATAGCACATCGGGTAAATGGCCTCCATGGCTTTGCTGGCACATACGCACTCTTTTGTCGAAATTTTCCATGACCGTTTTGCATAAATGTGGCTGAATTTCGTTGATACAGCGCTCAATTTCCTCCTTCAAGGCATGGGGTGGTCGTGGGCTTGTTGGCATAAACTTTAGACTTCAAAAAACCCCAAAGAAAAAAGTCCAACGGCATTAAGTCACATGATCTGGGCGGCCAATTCTGATCACCAAAACAAGAAATTACACAACCAGGAAATGACTCATGCAGTAATTGAATTGTTTCTTGGGCTGTATGGCATGTGGCACAGTCTTGTTGAAACCACATATTGTCCACATCCATATCTTGCAATTTAGGCACAAAAAAACTGGATTATCAAGATGATGTCGCGATAGCAAGCACCATTAACTGTTATTGCCATACCAGCCGCATTTTCGAAGAAGAATGGACCGATCATGCCTCCAGCCCAAAATCCGCACCGAACAGTGACACGTTGTGGATGCATTTGTTTCTCAACAATCACTCGTGGATTTTCTGAACCCCAAATGCGACAATTTTGTCGATTAACGAAGCCATCAAGATGAAAATGAGCCTCATCGCTGAAGATGATTTTGTTCGAAAAATAAGCATCCACTTGTTGTTGTTCCATAATCCATTCAACGAACTCTCTTCGCTGTGTATGGTCAGTAGGATTCAGTTCTTGAGTCAATTGAACTTTGTGAGCATAAAGATGCAAATCTTGAGAATACGCTGTAGAGAGCGTCTCGAAATGCCCAATTCAAGACCACGGTGCCAAATTGATGTTCCTGGACTCTCAGCAACACTCTCACGAACTGCTTCGATGTTTTCTGTTGAACGACTTGTTGAAGGACGGCCAGAGTGTATAAGATCACTAATTGATCGTTTCCTTGAATTTGTTAATTAATCTTTTCACAGTTGATGAAGTTAAATCACTATTCCGACCATATTTTTACGAAAATTGTGAACTGTAGCTGCCAAACCTTCATTATTTTTAAAATATTGCTCAACAATGAAAATACGTTGTTCTTTCGTGTAGCGCTCCATTTTTAATAACCCTGAACTGTCAGCTGTCACGCGGTCTTTTTTTTCTCGTTGGCAACACTTTACCGCACAAATGGCACTAAATTTAAATCCTGCATGAATTTTGGGACACCCTGTACAAGCAGCAAAATGATGCATAAACATATTCAAATATTCTGAATGAGAATTGTAGAAAGTCTCCCTTCCTACTTGGTCAAAAAGTAAAAATCATGCTAAACCAGATTTATATATCTTCCTAATTAGGCTACTTGTATATAGGGCCTGTTGATTATATCAATTACATCAGCATCCCCTTCTGAATATGTAATATTGCTGTGTATGATGGAAAGAGCCACTGATGAGGCCTCAAAAGGTTGAAATAGTCTGTCTGGAGACCCTGAAAGGAAGTGTGCTATGCATTATGGAATGCCAAGGCAATTTGATGCGAAGTAAACATCCTCTAGTGAAGATACTTCTGCAAACTTCTGTTTGTCCCATGATGTGAAATTGATTTTAAAGCGTATTCAGATATAACACTAATCTCATCCTTTACTTTCACTACTTCCTCAACCCAAGTTAGAAAAGCTATACCAAAACATTTACTCGGCATTGGTCTCATTCGGTACATTCACTACTGTGTTTTTACAACCATTCTTAACATCAGGTCATTTATGATGTTCAAAACACTGGTTTCACAAGGATTTCATAAAGATGGCAAAAGATATATGTATTTCAGAGCACACATCTTAAAACAGAACTCAACTCCCCTCCCCAACAGTATTCAGAAGCCATTAGCCTCTATACACAAGTAGCCCAATCATGAAGATACTTCATGTGCAAACTGTTTGCTTATACTTGAATAAAGGATTATTAAATCAAGAATAAAATATTTTCGCATCTTTAATTTATAGTAAAACAACTGATTTACCAATCAGAGTTCTTCGTGTTACAAGTTATACCAAAGCTAAGTATTATAAATAAAAGATGCCAAGAAATTATATTCTTAGTTTAATCCTTTATCCAAGTGTAAGCAGACAAAGTTTATGCATGAAATATCTTCATGACTGGGATACTTTGGATATAGATACCATCTATCTCTTCAACTCTCTCTCATCATTTATCTCTAATTCAGAGTAATTTAATAAGGCGATACACTTTTTCATTACTTGTATATGGGAAATTTATGACTCTTGCATTACTTCAACCTTTGTATCTATTTGTGGGCTTGGCTCCCACTGATGAAACTTCAAGGCCAAAACTGGTCTGGGTAATGGCCCTTCTCATAATGCACAGCATTATATATATATATATATATATATATATATATATATATATATATATATATATATATATATGAAAGGAAATGTGCTTTGCATTATGGGATACTTGGGCAATTGATGTGAAGCGATTAGCCTCTATACACAAGAAACCTAATCGTGAAGATACTTCATGTGCAAACTGTTTGCTTATACTTGAATAAAAGATTATTAAACCAAGAATATAATATTTCGGTATCTTTAATTTATAATAAAACACTGATTTACCAATCAATGTAAAAAAGTCACTTAGCAAAAAAAATTGCAAATTATAAAATGAATATAAAATGCAAAAATTCAAGTACATGCATATTTTATTCTAATGGAATATTAATAGACTGTTGCTGCTCCATTATGATATCCTTGGAACCATACACAGGGATTTCAGAAAGAAGTTCAGATGAGTATAAAGGAAGTGAATCTGCCTTTACCTTGTGGTATCTTTGCTAAAAGCTAGTCAATGAGTTCTTTATAATTCTGAATTTTACTACTGCTACCTAACTCTATGAATGATTTTCAGAGTATTAGTTCTATTTAAAACGGACTAAAATTCTTCATCTTTAAGTCTAGCCTTGAAATAATTTAAAATCTAGTAATAACACAAAGAATGCGGATCAATTTTTATCCAATGTGTTAAACAGTTTTTCATGAGACCTAATTAATTATTACACAGGAACCTGTATAGTATCCAAAGGGAGCCTCACTGCAGTAAACCCACACAAACCATTAGTCACACAATGCTTATCTCTCTCTTTAAATTTAGTTATTATTACTCCAAGACCTCATAGAGTCAAAGACTCATCGGGCAGGTATTTTTATCACACACACATCTCATCATACAGTGTCTTAAACACACTCAAACTCCTTGCAGACACCACACTCTCAGGCAAGGCATTCCAATCATTCACAACTCTGCACGAAAAAAACCTGCCTCTCACTCCCCTACTCACACCCTCTTTATACAGTTTCCAGGGATGACCTCTGGTTCTCCCCTGATCTCCCACTATTCTCTGTAGAACTTCTCCACCATTGATTCTATAACAACCCCTTGCCAACTTGTAGGTCTCTATCATATCTCCCCTCTTACTCCTGTCCACCAGACCCATGCAAGTTACATCTTCTCAATCTTTGCTCATACTCAACATTCCAGAGGTCAGAAACTACCTTAGTCAGTCGCATTTGGACCCTTTCCAACATCTCTTCATCCTTCTGAAAACCAGGTGACCAAATCTGGGCAGAATAGTCCATGTGTGGCCTAATCAAAGTCTTATACAATGGAACAAGAATCTCCCTACTTCTACATGTCAGTGTCCTCTGCATCATTTCCAGAAGCCTTTGTGTTGTCTTCACAATTTTGGTGATGTGCCCCCTAAATTTTAGATCCTTATCCACTATCACTCCCAGATCTCTTATTTCCTCTACCTCCAACAATATATTCTCACAAGCATGAATTTTGCATCCCATCTTTGTTTTCCAAATTTTAAAATATTACATTTTGCAACATTGAACTCATATCCCCATTTCCATGCCCAATCACTCAATTTATTCAAGTCTTCTTGTAAGACCATAACATCCTCTCTACACATAACATCGTCCCAACTTTGCATCATCTGCAAACAACTGAATATCTCCATCCAAATCTTCACCAATATCATTAATATACAAATTAAACAGTAATGGCCCTAAAACAGACCCCCGAGGCACTCCACTAGTGGCTTTCCTTTTCCTGGATATCTCTCCCACATACACAACTTGTTGATACCTATCAGATAGCCAGTCTCCAATCCAATACACTAATCTAATATCCAGTCCCCCATCTGCTCTAGTTTGACTGTCAACTTATCATGAGGTACTCTATCAAAAGCCGTTGCAAAATCTAAGTATATTACTGTGTATCCTTCTCCTCTGTCCAAGGAAGCAGTCACTTTATTGTAATAAGTAAGTAGATTACTAAAACATGACCTTCCTTTAGCAAATCCATGCTGTCCATCAAAATAATACCATTGTTGTCAACCCAACTCTGGATCCTAGTTCTCACAAGCTTCTCCAACAACTTAACCACAACACCTGACACACAGATTAGGCCTATAGTTTGATGCTCGAGTTCGATCACCTCCTTTATAAAGTGGCACAATCTTGCCCTCCTTAGGAACTTGCCCAAGTGCAAAACTCGTATTAAAAAAATATGTCAAGGCAGGTGTCAACTCCCTGTCACACTCCTTCAGAATACGCGGTGATATATTATCAATTCCCACAGCCTTATTTACATCTAGTTCACTCAACTCCCCAAACACCTGTTGCTCACTTACAGTCACTCTCTCCTCCCCATCAACTGCTCTCAATCTCTCCATGAAGTCACATTCACAAGATTGAAAGATCTTTATGAACTGCTCATTAAGTATCCCCACCACACATTCTGCAACAGCTGTCTTTATACCATTTTCTTCAATCAATGTCATCCTTCCATAATCATTCTTTCTTTTGCTGGCTACATATCAAAAGAACTCCCTAGGATTCTTTTTGGCTTCATTAGCTAACTGCTGTTCATACCTCTCTTTAGCTACTCTCAACCAACCAAGTCACCCTCCTTGCCTGGTCTTTGTAGACCTCATGAAATTGGTTATTTCCACGTCTCTTATGCTGCCTCCACAATGCCCTTTTTCTCTGTATCGCATGCTTAATCTCTTTATTCATCCATCTCACACCTACCTTATTTAACCTTCTCAACCTTGAAATACATTTAGACATTGCATCTACTAGATAGTTTTTGAAAATCCCCTAAGCTGCATTGATCTCTTTTCCAGCTAACTCCTCATTCCACACTACATCCGCAAGCTGTCTCCTGAGCTCTTCATAATCACCCTCCCTTGTAGTTCCACATATACCCTTTTCTCACAGGGATCCTCGCACTGCTGGCAACCACCCAGGTAATCACCTCATGGTCACTCTCACCAATTGGTGGATGATTTGACACTTCATTTATAATTACATCCTCTGATGAGATGACCAAATCCAAGACCCTTAATCCTCGTGTGCCCTCTGTTACATACTGTCTGAGGTAGTTATCCCTTAAAACTCAAGAAACTCGTTTTCTTTACTTCCAGTTGTTATCTCATCATTCCAGTCTATATTGCCATAATTAAAATCATAATGATCACCCTTTTCTTATTTGCTTGGCTAATTTGACTATACATTTCACTATAACCACCATCCACATTACCTGGTCTATAACAACATCCCATCAAGTATTTGATTCCATTCACCTCTATCTCGTACCATACTGCCTCAAAACCACTGGCACTATTTCCATCTTGCATCCCCCCCCCCTCCCTTTTTATCCCTTCTATCCTCACAAAACATGTCATACCTTCCATCTCTATTCTTGTCAGGATGTCATCCTCTTCCAACCATGTCTCACTTATTCCGACAATCTTTGGATGAACAGATGCAATTAGTGCAACCATTTCATCTGCCTTGTTTCTTATACTTCTAGCATTTGTATACAAACACAACAGCTGGTCCCACTGATACTACGCATTCTATGTGATCTCTCCATGCTCGACTGGGGCCATTTCCCTTTCTGCTTCTTCATTTTAGAACCCTTTTCAATTCCAACTGTTTCCTCTTGATCTCTGGTCATCCCATTCCTTTCCTGCTTACACATGCTCTCACCTCCTCTTGGAGCATCCACCTTTCTCACGCTGTGTACCCCTGTCCACCCTGAGCCTCCCCGTTTCCTTGCTCCTCTTGCTACTGACAAAAGTACTCATGACCACTTCTATAAACCCATTCAACTCATTTACTGCTCTTGCCATATTAAAAGTCGTCATACAATATCCCTGCTAAGCCAGGAAAGCAAATGTGCAAGTCATGATGCCTTCTGAGCAGCAATTTGGGTAGCCTGGGTAATCTTGGCCTTTGGGGAGTGGCGATTTTCAAAAAAGGTGCATAACATACTTCATGTTTATAAGCTCCCAAAATTATTTTTAAAAAAAAGTTATTTTTATTTAACTGAAAATATAATTATATAAATAAATTGTATGTACATCAATCTCAGTTTCAACTAATTCATGTAACCATAACTTAAAACTTTTCTCCATTTCTCCTACCATTTTCTTTAAAGCTTTCCCATTTCTTAATGTCATCATTTTGTCTAGCATGATCTTTGTAGTGTATACTTTGACACACTTTGGCAGGGGATAGTTAAAACCTTTAAAAATCACATCATACTGCTGCATTAATAATACAATAACTAACAAGCTATTGTTGTTACTGTGCCATCTTTGACAATGAGTAAGAGTCAATCTTATATGTGGGTATGAGATAGCCATAGTTTAAAAGGGATAGATTGCCTCACACCTTTGTTAACCACTCTTACACAACTTCTATGGATGATGACCCTGTCTCTCCTGTCTATTAGAAAATTTCTTTGCCACCTACCTGATAAAAATGTTTTAACATGTTTCATGATATCTTCCCATTTCTATCTTCTTATTCTTCTTGTGCCTTATTCCATTTATTTTGGAGTCGGCCTATTTACATGATGCGATTTTACATGGCCGATCCCAACCGACTTGTCGCAGAACCTGACATCGGGGGGGATTTATGTCTGCAGAAGTGTGTGTGTGTGTTCACGGGGCCAGTTTGCCTGTTCTGAGGGACAAAAAAAAAAAAACCCGAGTTTCTGGGAGAAAAAAAAATCCTTCACCTCCGTATGAGACCAGCTAACTCACCTTTAGTCAAAAAAGACCAGATAAAAGGTTCCTCGTGTCATGTCATGGACAGGAAATGAACCCAAGTCTTCCCGACCAAAGGGCTTCGTCTATACCATAGGTTGCCAAACTTTTTCGGGCCACCGCCCACTTTGCAAGACATAAATTTTGTAAACCCCCCCCCTCCTATTATAACAGTTTGAATAAAACCATATTTCAAATACTCAATACTGTACTGTCGACATTTCTTCTTATATTTAGATATAATAAAGTTATAAAATTTGCAAAAATATTCACAAAATAAAAGATTTAATTTACACTTTGTATGACTCTACTTATCTATCACAGTTTCGACTGATGGTTGTTGGCAAAGCACACAAAAAATAATGAAACTTATTCCTAAACCACTGGTATTTATAGATTTGAAATCTAGCCCAAATCAACTTGCATGCATTGACTTGTTTGTGATACCATCGTACTCGTGCTTTAAACAAGTCACTGCAAGCACCCATATTTCTGTCAAAACATGCTGAACTGAGTGAATTACCTACGTAATAGTTGACCGACATACTACTAGTTAAGACTCGTCTGCTGCATGGATAGACTAAAGCCTATATGGCACGATCAATTTTTACAATAGCAAAAAATGAATAAATTTTTTAAGTATATAAAAAATAGAAGTTAAAATATCCTGTATGACACGTTCAATTTTCTCATTGACATAGAAAATTGACATCTATTTCTATCTGACATGGTAAATTTTCAAATGATTCAATAATTGAATAGAAAAATTGATAAAAAAATTGATCGTGTAAGACAGGCATAAGATGAATTAAAATTCAATATTTAAATTTTAAATGGTTATCGAATAGCAAAATCACGAAAATAATTAATTTTTAAATATATTATTAATTTCTTCTATAAAGAGCCACCGACCCTCTACCTCTAGACTGCCTGAATGCCGCCAAATGCTTCTGATCCCACTATAGCCTCCCTAGAAGGCTTCAACGCCCATTGGGGGCGGTACCGCCCACTTTGGGAACCTATGGTCTATACCAATTGAGCTACAGAGGATCTTTCCATTTCTACCATCAGCTACATTTTAGCCCACAAACCATCAACTTACTCTCATAAGGAGCACTATTTTGGCCACTAACTGCTGAATCTTCTCAAACTCTTCCCCATCTCCATACCAAATATGTGCATAGTAGTTAACAAGATGTGGCCATATCAAAATTATAGAACTGACTTTCTCTCCACCTGTCAATGTCTTCAACAGCCAAGTGTGATGCTTTTATTCCACACAGTTTTGCAATATGTCCTTTGGACTTCAATTCCCTAGCCAACCAAAATGCATAACTTTACACTTTGCCACATTAAGCTAACGACCATTATCCTTTGCCCATAGTCTATATAAATTAACATGCAGATCTCCACATCACTGTTATTAGCTACTGCTATCCACAGATTTGTATCATTGGCAACCATTGGATATTCCCTTCCCTAAATCATTAGTGTACAAATTAAATAACAGTAAGTATAGAGCCCTGTGGCACCCCTGGTCACCCACCTTTTAGATTCTCTCTCTGAAATATACTACTCTTTGTCCATCACGACAAAGAATGTAGTTTGTTACTGCCATGATTTTATGGCATGTTTCTCTCGCATGTAGACACAGTAAAGGAGAATAGAAAATGTCATCGTAAATCATAAAAAAGAAGTTTGAAAGATTACCAGTGGAATATTGATGCAATTTAAAAGTAATTGCATTACATTATTTATGGGTGCACAAGGATGATTACAGAACACTGCTGCATTTTTTTTTTTTCTTTTTTTAATCAGGTTAGGGAGATTGGATTGGTGACTGGCTCTCTGATCAGAGTTGCATATTGGGGAGCAGTATTAGGGAGTATGGGGTGTCAAGGAGAGATAGTACCTTGCCCACTTGCATGTAATTGTGGTTCAGATGGATTGGTTCTCACTGGACACCAAACTCTCACTTATGGCTCTAAGCTACTGTAAACTGGTAGCGGCTACACCCCAGTAAACTGTGTCGATCCACAGGCTAAACTAAGTGAGGGTAGCCAGATATGGCGATCTCAAGCAGCAAACATATTTGGTGAATCTGCTGCAAACAGCGCCTGTACTCCATGTTAAGAGCGGCTGAATTCAGGTCAAAGAGTGGTGGTTGACACAATGAAACTTAACCATTGAAACCAAATGAACTCTAACTAACCTAAAGATACATGCTGGCTCGACTGTCACCCAGTCAAACAAGTCAAACCCACTATTAGGGAACCAAGATAATGAAGGGGAAAAATATGCTATTGGAACAAAACATCACCTAGTAGACAGGAAAAACATACAAGCATAGGAACATGGAATGTAAGAACTCTTCACCAGGAAGGAGCATTGGAAATACTACTGCATGAATTAGACAACTACTGATGGGAAGTGATTGGACTGCGAAACCAGATGGACTGGAAAAGGAGAATTCCACCATGGACAGTACAAAATCTTAACTTCAGGTAGGGAGGACAACAAACTATAAGAGGGAGTAGCACTTATATTAAAACCAAAGGCTAAAAACTCTATAGCTTACAATCCTATCTCACCAGCAAGATTTAAAACATCAACTGGATTACTGACTATTATTCAAGTATACCCACCAACTTCAACATCATCGGGAGACATTGAGGAGTTCTATATAGATTTGCAAAATGCAGTACAGCAGACATCAAGTCAAGATCTCCTAATTGTAATGGGGGACTTAAATGCAAAAAGTAGGCAAAGACTGGGATACCTGGCCAAGAGTAATCGGAAAGTTTGTTTATGGAGAAAGACTGCTAAACTTCTGCTCAAATAATAAACTAACAGTAACCAACAGTCTCTTTAAACAACCAAAACCCCAAAGAAAATGGATATGGATACCAGACAGACAAACCAAGAATATGATAGACTATATTATTGTAAATCAAAGATAAAAATCAAGTATCCTAAATTGCAGATCCTTTTCTGAAGAATGTGGATCAGACCATAAGCTAGTATTAGCAAACCTAAGAATAAAGTTGTTATTATTATTATTAGACAATTCCAGGGAGTCCAAAGACTCATCGAGGGAGATTGTGCCAACGGCATCAAACGATTGGTCCCCTTCCAACTACTAACCGTGCTCAAACTTACTTAATTGAGCCATTAGTAGCAGGCTCTACCAATCGACCAACCTTTTTAAAAATCTGAAAACACTTTTAGAGTCAAAAGGAGATTGAATGTAAAAAAACTACAAGACAACAATATTCTAAGAAAATATCAACTATAACTAGATAAAAACCTGAAGGAACTACCAAAACAGAATATAAACATCGAAGAACATTGGTGCAAATTAAAGGAAATGTTAAAATCAGCAAAAAATACAATAGGTTACACAGAAGGAGAAAGTAAAAAGGTTAAGCAATCAAAGGAAAACCATGAAACTAACACAGAACTATAACAGAAATGAATATAATAGATTAACCAGAGAAATTAGAAAACTAGTTAAAAGATATAAGAATAACTGGTTAGAAGAAACATGCAAAATGGCAGAGAAGCTATCAAAAGAAAATAACCTCCATGGATTATATAAACAAATAGACCAAATTAGTAAGACAACGGACAACAAAAATGATAATGATCAAAAACAAAGAGGGACAACTAATTGAAAGTAAAACAAAAAGAATGGCCAGATGGGAAGAATACTTTAGAGACCTATATATAATAAAAACTGCTCCTAAGATATTACTATTCCAGCCACTGAAATGGAAGAGGAAACAAATATCTTTACCAAAGAAATAATAGCACACAGCATAGAAAAACTTAAAACTAGGAAAGCACCTGGTATTGATCAAACACATGCAGAATTCTTAAAAGCAGGAAAGGAACAACTTTTGGAACCATTAAAAACATCATTCGACAGGATCTACAAAAATGAAGCAGTGCCTATTGATTGGACCAAATCGGTTATAACTCCTATATACAAAAAAGGAGATCAAACAGAATGCAATAATTACAGAGGCATTAGCCTCCTCAGTATTGCAAGTAAGGTTTTTACAAAAGTACTCCAAAAACAAATTAAGCCATATATGGAACTAGCACTAGGAGAAGAACAACAAACAGGTTTCAGACCAGGATGAAGCACAATTGATTAACTATTCACCTTAAGTCAGCTAATAGAAAAGACACTAGAGTACAACCAAAAGTTGCTACATAAATTTCATAGACTTTTGTCAGTCATTTGATTCAATGAACTATGGAAAACTATGGAAGAATTTGGAATTCCCAACAAAAGTATAAGAATAATAAAGAATCTGTATGAGAAATCTGAAAGTGCAGTACAAATGGCATCTTAACCAACTGGTTCCACACAGAGAGAGAGGAGTAAGACAAGGATGCAATCTGTCACAAGACTTGTTCAAATCTTACACTGGAAGAAGCAACCAGTAAGGCCTTAAAAAATGAAGACTCCAGAAGTAGAATGGTGAAATTACAAAATACATAAACAGATGAATCAGCTAAGCATCCCAAACTTTTGGACACTTAATAAAATATGGAAGTCAAGAGATATCAAACAAGTAACAAAAGTAAGAATCTATAAAACAATGGTCATCCCAATACTCCTCTATGGAAGTGAATGCTGGAATCTCAAAAAGGTTGAAGAGAAAAAATTATTAACCACCGAAATGGGTTGGCTAAGAAGATTACTTGGAGTATCGCTGCTGGATAGACTAAGAAATGAAGACATAAGGAAACGACTAAAACAAGAAATAAAATAATAGACAAAATCCAAGAAAGAAGACTGCGATGGTTGGCCATGTGACCAGAATGACTACCAGCTAAAGTCCTGAATACAACGATGAAAGGTAAAAGATCCAAAGGGCAACCCAGAATTAGATGGATAGACAAAATAAAAGAGGACTGAAAATCAAATCACAACAAGCAACACCAAACTGGACAGAATAGTTCGGACTCGCCAGGGACAGAAGTGGAAAGAGTTCATTCGGCCTCATCATCATCCACATAGATGGAAGAGAGAAGAAGAAGATTAGGGAGTAGGAAAGTTACAAGTGGCGTTCCACAGAGTTCAGTCCTGGGACCACTGTTGTTCAATCTTCCTGTCAATGATATTGTAATTGGACTACAGGGAGACGTTTAGTTATTTGCCGATGATTTGAAGACTTGGAGGATTATTACAATAGAGCTGATGTTTTGGCTCTTCAAGAGGATTTGAATAAGCTGGAAGAGTAGCAGAGGCATGGGGATGTCACTTTAATGCAACTAAATGTAAGGTTATAAAATTTGGGATCCACATAAGGGATGCTTCATACTCACTTTGTAGTTATACTGGAAGAAGCAAGGAATCTTGTGGTGATTGTGGATACAGATATAAAGTTCTGGGGACATATTGCAAAGAACATTGACCACGAGAGATAAAAGTGTGATGGTCCCATTGTATAAAGCTTTGATCGGACTACATCTGGATTTCTGTGCTCAATCTAGCCACCAGGATGCAAAGGGGATGAAGTAACCTTGGAGAGGGTGCAGAGCGGATAAAAAATTATGTCAGAAGTGTACAACATTATGAGAATAGATTGAGGGCATATGGAATGCAGAGTTTGGTGTATAGAAAGCAGGGGGGGGGGATTATAATAGACATTTTAACTGTTGAAGGGTTATCTTATTAACACTGACAACATTTTTCACATGGTACAAGGAAAAGTAACAAGGACAAGGGGCCATCCCTGGAAATTGTAAAAGGAGGTGGTGAGTAAAAGGGTAAGAAGTAAATTTTTCACTACTGGTGAAAAACTTACTTCATACTCACTAGTGGTGAAAAACTTACTCACTAGTGGTAAGTTTTTCACCACTACCTCCCAGGCAATGCATTGCCTGAGAGAGTGGTGAAAGTGCAGACTATGAATGAGTATGGTACTGTGTTCACCAGTGTTGACCTCCAAAATGAGTCTTGCAACTCCATGGGGATCAGGATAATAATAATAATGTTTGATAGTTTTTCTCAGTCCATCCAGCAATGTTGGAACCATTTTCAATGGCTGCATATGTAGCCCTAACAGTTTTATTTTGAGAGTTATGATTTTGGAATGGGAAATAATTACAGTCATATAGAAATGTTTTGAGAAAATTTTGAGATAAGTGCAAAGCTAATAATAATTGTCAATGCCTGCTGTTCAGAACATGGATTAGTTATTCCTAACACCATGTTCCAATATAAAAATGTGCACAAATTTACATGGAGAGAAGATGCAAGAAATAAGACGTCTCATTGCCTATGTTATTGTTGATAGCAATGTTTTCTCACTGGTTCAAGACGCAAGAATATACAAATGATTTGAAATAGGGAATTGCTATTTAGTTTTGAGCATGATAAAACTGAATTTCGTATTCATAAAAAGAGTGTAAGAAACTTTAAAAATGAATCAAAGTTGAGCAGCTTGCAGTGGGTAACTGTAGACTCAAATACACAAATATCATTGAAGAAAAAATGAAAGTTTGAAAACTAGAACTTAACCTTTGAGATTTAATGGCAAACCTGAAGAAAACACTGATTCAGCCAGAGAGGCATGTGGTGATGTTTGTAAGGAAAGAGAAATCAGAATTCCATGGTGGATTCAGGAAGTTAAAGACAGTCAAGAAAAAGGAAGAAAGCATATCGAAAATTCCTGGCAAGTCAGCTTGTGTTCTTAGAGAACACAGAGAAAAATGAAAGTGAAGCACTGTGTGTAAAACTAGCCAAACAAAAGTCATAGGAAGACTTGTTAAAAACAGACATATAGGTAACAAAATAAATAACATGGCAAAATATTCCAAAGGATATTGGAAAAAGCTTAGAAATGGAGGAAAGAGTACTGTAAAAGGAATCAAAAGATAATAAAAGCAGCATGAAAACTGAAATATTCTAGATATCTGGAGTAATTACTATGAAATATTGCTAGATGAAATGAGCAGTATCAGCATGGTGGTAGAAAACAACAGAATGCAATCTGGAATATACATCAAAAAAATCTTTCAAAAACCTGAAATGTGGAAAGGCAGCTACAATAGATAATATTTGACCAGAAATGCTCAAATACTGAGGTATAAAAGTTTTACAGTGGCTGCATTGCATAATTCAGAAGGCTTAGTCAGATGGTCAAATTTCAGATGACTGAAGTAGAGCTCTCATAAATTAAAGATACCAAGAAATTATATACTTGGTTCAATCCTTTCTCCAATGTAAGCAAACAAAGTTTGCAACTGAAGTATTTTCAGGAACTGGGGCAACTCGTATAAGGAAGCTAAGACATCATATCACTTGCCTTATTATCCCATAATGCAAAGCGCATCTCCTCGCAGACATGTATAATGCTATGCATTATGGGAAAGTGACAAGCACAATATTCTGAAAGAGTGTAGAAAATACATTAACCACCCAACCAGCCATGATGTCTATAGACATCAAGGTTACCATGGATGCGAAGTGCATATTAAAATTGTAATACCATTGATATTACATTGAAATATATGAATTGAAATAATACATCACTGTATGCAGAGTGATGTATTTTATCCATATGGCCGGTTGGGTGGTTAAGATAAATGAAAAACATAACAATGAATGATGGGGGAAAAAAAAATAACACTGAAAAGACCAATTACACAAAATTCGGATTTGAAAGAAATGAGAAGTATATTCCTGTTGTTATATACTGTATATAGCAAGCCAGCAATAAACATGGTGCTGGCTGTTTCATTAAAACATCAGATATGAAAACCGAAAATTGTGAATTAGCTGCATGGATTTTTGTGAAAGGTGTTTATATTTTCAACCTTTAGCCACAAATTAAAACTTTTTATTGAGTATGAAGAAAATAAAATCATAAACTTCTTGAATTTGACCTCATTCGATTATCATATCAGTACCAAAGTATACCACAAATATCGGAAATTTGCATTTCACCTATCACCCTTACTGTATCAAAAAGATTGTATTAACACAATTCATTAACCTCTACAAATACTCATCTAAAAAGATCTTCAGCTCTCAACAGTATTCCAAACAATTCAGACTATCTACGCTATTCACTCAGTTCAAAATCAAGTACCTTTTTTTCACAAAATCATACATATTCAAATATTCAAATGAGAGAATTGTCTTCACAAACTATAACATTTACTAAAACACAGAACATAACTCAGGCTGACATTATTATTATTATTATTTTACAGCATCTCCATGGAGTCTGGAGACCCATAATAAGAGACCAAAATCAGCACAAATCCTATCAATACCACTGCTTGAGTGGTATTGATCCATTCACCATCAGGGAACTTGCAACCAATTCTAGCAATCCATTCCACTCACTCACCACTCTCCATGCAAAAAATCTGGTCCACATATCCTACTACACACACACTCTCACACAAATTCCACAGACAGCCCCTAGTTCTCTATTTGTCACATACTAGAAACTTTTACTTGCATGAATTTTATAAAACCTCTTTAATATCTTAAAAGTTTTTCTAATTATGATCCCTCTTTTCTGCCTACCAACTAAACTTTGTAATTCCTTACAAACCTATAACCAATCCTCGTAGGGAGTATTCCACAGACGTCACCATTTTGGTCACTCATCTCTTGGTCAACCACCTCCTGATCCTCAAGAAACCCAGTGACCAAATTAATCCCCAGTAGTTAAGATATGGCCAAATCATAACCTTAAGAGGGATAATAATTTCCTTATCTTTACTTCTTAACATGTTTTTCACCCAAGTTTTGCAATATGCCCTCTGAACTTCAAACTCTTTGTCCACCATTAATCCCCAAGTCCCTGGCCTCATAAATTTCCTGCAATCCAATATAATCAATATCATTAAGAGAGATGAGTCCCTGACTCCAGGCACTCATCAAGGGAGGCAACATACTACACACACCAGCTATCATACTTATTCCTGAATTCATTTGCACTGCTTGCACTCACAACATCCAATGGCAATCCATTCCAATCACACACCACCCTATGAGGAAAAAACCTAGCGGCATTCATTCTCAGCTTCCAAGGATGCTGAGAATGAATGCCGCCAGCTACCAGCACCCTCAATAAATTGAAAAATTCCATCAGTTGAAATACTGTATGGACCTTTCAAAAGTTTGTAAGTCTCAATCATATCACCTCTCTTTCTCCAGTTTGCTAGTGTCTGCAGTCTACAATTCTTAACCTGTCTTCATAATCAGTATTCCACAATCCTGATATCGTTTTAGCACATCCTTTGCACTTTCTCCAATATATCGGAATCACGACAGAAACCAGGAGACCAGACCTGCACACAATAATCCAAGTGAGGTCTTATAAAGAGGCAAAATGACATTCCAATCTTTCAGCATTGCAATTATCTTTTGAGCTGTATTTGCAATCTTTGCTACATGGCCCTCAAACTTCAACTTCCTATTAACTAACACTCCAAGATCCCTAGCCTCATCAGTTTCTTCTAACATAATTCCACAAATATAATATGACATTGGATATCTAATCACTCTGAAGTGAATGACTTGACATTTACTGACATTAATTTTTCCATGCCCACAATTCCAGCCTATTCAAATCATTCTGCAAGTACTGCATATCAGCATTCCTGATTACCCTACCTATCTACAAATCGATATCATTAATGTACATATTGAATAACAAAGCACTGATTCTTGTGGTACATCACTGGTTACCTTAAATCTTGCAGACTCACATCCCCTGTATACGACTTTGATATCTGTCAGTCAGCCATCCTCTTATCCACACTAATATTCTATGGAGGTGTCAAATAATAATAATAAGCCAAACCCATATTCTCCAATTTATGCAACAGTCTACCATGCTGTATTCTGTCAAAAAGCCTAAACAAAATCCAAAAGTATCATGGTGTATCCATTCCCGTTTTCTAGTTCAATGGTAACATTGTTTTAGAATGTGAGCAAGTTGGTAAAACATAACCTTCTCTTAGTAAACCCATGTTTCTCATTGCAAAGCAGATTCACTGTAAACCCATTTCTGAATGCGAGCCCTAACTAATTTTTCCAAAATCTTCACCACTCCTGAAATACTAATTGGTCGATAATTGGATACATTGGTCTTTGCACCACCCTTGTGAAATGGAATTACCATACATTCTTTCCATTCCTACAGAATCTTCCCTGTTTGGAGATTCATATTAAACAGCCTGGTCAAAGGAATAGCCAGTTCAGCTGAACACTCTTTTAGCACATATACTAATATCCTATCAGTCCCTATTGCAGAATTCTTATTCAGTTTGTTCAACAGTTCTAATACCTCGTCCTCATACACCTGAATTTCTTCATCCAGTAAAGAGGTAGTAGTGAGCTCAATGTCACGTACATCAGGTTGAGAGCTTATAACAAAATGGGCACTCATTAGTTGAACAACTTTCTACATCTGTAACCCTCATGCAACTTGCATTTAGAAGAGTTATTCTTTCATATTCATTCTTTCTTTTACTTGGAGCATATCAATAGAATTCTTGTGGATTGTCTTTAGCATGCAGAGCCAGTTTCTTTTCAGACTCAGACTTTGCTTTCTATACAACAGTTGCAACTATTTTAGCCTGCTGCTCATAATTTCCATAATGGATATCATCCTTATGTACACAGTTTTCCTTCCACATCATCTTTTTCTTATGAATTTCTTGCTTAATAAGATTACACATCCATATGACTTCTATCCCATTTATTCTTCAACCTCTCAGGACACATTCTGATATCACATCATTTAGATATTGTTTAAGTGCTTCCCATACACTGTCTATATTCTTTCCATCCAGCACCCGATCCCATTCTGCTGAACTCAGTATACTCATCAGTTGGTCATAATTTCCTGCTTTGTAGTTCAACATGTAAAATTTTCTGAATGGAACATTCATAAACTTAGTTACTTCCCAAGTCCCATGATGACCGTCACCAACCAGAGGCAGAATAGCTACGTCTTTAACTGAAATGCCCTCTGACATTATAATCAAATCTAATACTCTTTGACATAGTTCCTTCTGTCACATGCTGCTTGAGGAAGTTGTCAACAAATGCATTTTCATTCTTCTCATGAGATTCTATTGCCACCCAATCAATATTTCGATAATTAAAGTCTCCCATCATGATTACTCTTTTCGCACTCATCTTTTCTATTTAGTGATGCATTTCTTCATCACTAACAAACAATCTGCCAGGTTTGTAACAACACCCCACTATGTAATATGGCTTCAAACTCACTGCCACATGACATACTGTTAGTAGTAGTACTACAATCATAGGTCTCAACTCTAACTGGATTCAAGTCATCCGATATTAGCAGCATGCCTCCTCCTCCTCCTTCCAAAAAATACTGTACCATTTACACTCGATACCAGTTAGTATGTCTGGTTCTGATAGCCAGGTCTCACTAATGTCTACAATCGGAGGTCCCAACATATAATATTGACTAAGGAAAACTCTACCCCTTTGTTTCTGATACTCCTAGCATTTGTGTACAGGCAAATATACAGTATGCAACCTTTTCAACCCGAAGTGCATAACCTTACATTTTGTAACATTAAATTGACAATCATTATCCTTTGCCTAGAATGTCAATTTATTTAAATCAACCTGCAGGATATTTACATCACCTTTATCAACTATTGCTCTTCCCAGTTTTGCATCATCAGCAAACAACTGAATAACTCCTCTTAAATCTTTCCCTATGTCATTGATATACAAATTAAAAAAGTAGTGGTCCTAGTACCGAAACCGAAGATATTCCACTAGTCAACATCATTCTCCTAGAATCCACTCCACCATATACTACTCTCTAGTGTCTGTTCGTCAACTATTCCCCACCCCCATCCATGCTACTAGCCTGATATCCATTCACATTTGCTTCAGTTTTTGTAAATTTTCAATGATATTCTTTCAAATGCCTTGGCAAAGTCCAGCAGTGTCATGGTAGTCATTACCTGCATCCAATTCTGCTGTCACTTTATTATAAATGTGAATAAGTTACTAAAACAAGACCTACCCTTTACAATGCCATGTTGCTCACTATAGAGTATCACATCCCTATCCACTCACTGTTGGATTTTACCTTTCACCAACTTTTTCAATACTTTATCAACAAATCCTGATATATTAGTTGGTCTATAGTTTGCTACCTCTGTCTTGGAGCCACCTTTATGCAATGGTATTATCTTACTCTCTTTTTGCTCCCTTGGAACCCTACCAGAGCCGAGACTTAGATTGAACAACTTCATCAGAGGCAATGCCATTCTCTTGCACGTTCACATAGTATACAAGCTGATATACCATCCAGTCCCACTGTTGTGTTCACATTCATATTTTTTTTTAATGTGCTAGATTCTTCCAGTTCATCTACCTCAATGTTGATATGAACCTCATATATTTCATCATCTAACTGATGATGAAATATAACATCAGCAACTGTAAAATCACCACCTGGTTGATACACCTTCGCAAAATGATCACTCAGCAACTCAACTATGTCTTTTGATTCAGTCACTTTCCTACCATGAGCATTGTTTGAAGTCATTTTTTCCTCTTACTTGCTACATCAAAAAACTCTTTTGGGTTTACTTTAGCCTTCTTTACCATACTAGTCACCCTTCTTGCTTGAACTTTGTACTGCTCATGAGTATGTTGATCACTTTTTTCTTTATACTTCATCCACAATGTTTTTTTTTGTCACTCCTCTTGCTTTATATCCCTACTCATCCACTTAATTCCAACTTGGTTTATCCTCTTGACCTTGGGTATACAGTCTGATACTGCTACTCTCAAGCAATCTCTGACCACTTGCCATGCACTACTGACATTCTTTCCTTGTAGCTTCAAGCCATGACACTGTTCTAAGATGACCCCTGAGTCTCTCATAATCACCAGCCTTATCGCTGAACATCAACCGCTTCTTGACAGAGAACTACACATGTTTGGCAAATTCTCAGAACAAGACTGCATGGTCACTCTCCCCAAATGGAAACTGTGTACCTCAGTTGTGGATACATCTTCTGATGCTGTTATCAGATCCAACATCCTCAAATCCCTTGTCCCCTCTATAACATGTTTCATGAATTATTTACACAAATATACAGGCAAAAGGTAATATTTAGTTGATTATAAAGCCATATATTTCAGTCTGAAACTTACAATCTTTGGCAGCAAAAACAGTTGATACAAGGTAGAATGCAAGCAATGGATTTGGAATAGAATGAGCGGTGTGATTTCATATTTCCAATAACATAACTGATGATTAAGCAAGACTTAACAGAACAAATGACAGAACCACTATAACAGGTGTTGAATCCAGACTGGTAGTTTATCTCATAAATGACATTGACATAGTAGCATTTACAGGGATAGAATGTAAAGAGTATTGTATTTTCAGGGAGGATAGAAGGAACAGGAGGTAGAGTATTGCTGATGATAGCTACAGAACTACAACCAACAAAATACATTGTGGGATGCTGTTGTAGACAGGGAATGCATGTATTGGCTTTTTCATTTTTTTATAGTTATGATTAATCTTTTCAGTTATAATATTACTGGAAATATAACCACAGTGCATTCTATTTCAAACAATTCCATTGTTTGCATTCTATCTTGTATCAACTGCTTTTGACACCAAATATGGTCCATAAGTTTCAGACCAAAATATATGGCCTTATAATCAAATGAATATTACCTTTGCTTTGTGTAAATAATTCATAACTATAGCACAAGTTTCTCTAAAAGAAAGAGTGTTGTTTCATGTAATTATCTCTTTGCAAATGTATAAATTCCACTTCCATCTTGCTATATCCCCTTTCCTCCTTCCAATCGATGTCCCCACAGTTAGTTTCCTATAATAATCGTTCAGCCTACACTCGTTGTGCTAATCTGCTTAACAGCACCAACAACGTATTTTGTCCTATTTGCCTCTATCTCACACCAGATAGCCTCAAATGAACCATCTCCTTCAGACCTAAAATCCTCTTTAACTTCTAATTTTGAGTTTAATTCTGCAGCTATCTCAATTCAGTACCTCAGTACCTCAATTCCTGTCCTGTTCCTTCATCCTGAAAATACAATATCCTTTACATTCTATCCCTGTAAATGCTACTATATCATGCTATTATGTCTGTCATTTATAAGATAAACTACCAGTCTGTTATATTGATTCTACCATTTGTTCTATTAAATCTTGCTTAATCGAACATTGTTAAGATTGTAATATTCCCATACCCAAATATTTACTTTCTACAGAAATCAAAAACATATACCAGAAACAAAAACCCCACTACTGATGCAAATGTACACTTGTAATCGAAAGTTACCATTAATGATTTCCAAGAAAAGGAATCCAAATTATGTTGTCCTGTAATTGCTAGTAACAAGAACCACCAAACCACCATCAAAATACATTACTTCCCTGTACTCTCAGAACTGCCAAATTCCCAAATACACTCGACCCAACCAAATTTCTCTTAACACATTTCACAAAAAACCACGACTAGCTTGCAGTTTTCAGTTTTTCACATCTGACGTTTTGACGAAAAACAGCAAGCACCTGTCATGTTTGTTGCTAGCTTGCTATGTGAGTAAGAAGTTTTTATTCTTTTTCTTTATTCTCAGTTCTTTCAAATCCAAAATTTCTGCAATTCATCTTTTCAGTGTTAATTTTTTTTTCATCGTTGGTTTTACATTTTTCTGAATGTATTTTTTACACTCAGTTGTTGTTATCTTGTACTCACCTCTTTTAATTGTATACCATCTCGGCTCTGATCAAGTCTGTTATATTACATTTTATTGTGCATTCCACTGTTAACATACTGAGAATGTCTTAGATAATAAGGTGAAAAGATAAATTCATTAAAAGGATTTCCATGTAAGTTTGAGTTTCCATTTTTAACTTCTACATACATGAAGAATAATACTTCTCTGCATATTTTATAACAAGAAGTGATAAGGAATTAATGGCTCTGTTGTTTAATGAATCTATCAACTGTAAGGATCTCTGAACGATCCCACTGCATAAGTCATTAATAGAGGTACAATTGGATCACTTTGTATTTCTATAACTCTACTTATAGAGGGAAATGTTACAGGTTATGGTAATATTGCATTACTCAGATTTTGAAGTGACATCAAGAGAAGCAAAAGCATTCACAGAAGATTAACATGTAGAGAAGGATTATGTGCTTGAATTATGCTAATCCAATTCATGAAATTAAATTATAATAGATAAATTATATTCTTTTAATTCTATACCCAAGGGTAAGCAAACAAAGTTTGCATGTGAAGTAATCTCACAACTAGGCTACTCGTATGTAGAGGCTGCTGACTTCATATCAGTTGCCTTAGTATCCAGTAATGCAGAGAAGAACATTTCCTTTCAGATATATACTGCTATGAATTATGGGAATGATCACTATCCAGACCAGTTTTGATTTTTTTCATATTGACGTCTCCTCAGTGAGAGATAGACCTAGGAATATACTCAAGTATATGACTAGTATATAAGGGATGCTTAAGGGTCAAAGCTGTATAACTGAGAGGAGACCTCAACATAGCGTTTAAAGGAATGCAGAGAACCGACCAGGGCTTCTGAACTAATGTCCAATCCTTACCTTCTCTTGGTGCACCCTGTAGGGTATCTACGTGGATACAGAACGAATGAGGATGGGCTGGCAATTTGGGATTTAGCCGACCAAATTGTATTCTTATTGGTTAAACCAAAATACAAAATGATGGTACAACATGACAAAATTTCATACCGGCTGAGACGTCGACTGATTAAACAAAGCCCCCGTTGTTTTCACCATGGAACAGGGGCGAACAGCAAAAACTCAGCTACTGGAACAAATCTGAAAACACACCCCAACTCAACATCACCAGAGTTAAAGATCAGTACTATCAACATAAGAAGCCTGAATGGCAAAGAAATGGAGCTAGTGGAAGAATTAGATAAGTACCAGATCGACATAATAGGGGTGACTGAAACAAAAAAGACAAAAACTGGTGAGATCATTCTGAGCAATAAATACAAAATGTTATATTCAGGAAATGACAATCAAGGAAAAGAAGGAGTGGCCATAGTACTCAACACAAAATATGAGGCTCATCTTCTTGAATGGCAAGCAGTGTCAAGTAGAGTGATTTAGGCAAATATCAGAATGGGGAACTGGACAATGAGACTTATTTGTGCCTATGGTCCCACAGAAGGTCTACTAAGGTAGAAGTGGAGAAATTTTTTGACGCTCTAGAGAAAGCTACTGACACAATGAAAAATGAAAAGTTGGTCCTTGTTGGGGATCTAAATAGAGTAGGAAGTGTTTGTCAGACATACAAAAATGTTTTGGGAAAATTTGGAGAAAAGAGCAAAGCTAATAATAATGGCAATTACCTGTTGGATTTCTGCTCAGGACATGGACTGGTTATTACTAACACCATGTTCCAACATAAAAATGTGCACAAATTCACATGGAGAGAAGAGGCAAGGAATAAGAAAAGTCTCATTGACTATGTTATTGTTGATAGTGATGTTTTCTCCCTTGTGCAGGACACCAGAGTGTACAGCAGATTTGAAATTGGAAGTGATCATTATTTAGTCTCGAGCAGGATAAAATTGAACTTCATATTGTAAAGAATAACATTTAAGAAAGTTTTAAAGCGAATAAAAGTTGAGCCGCTCTCAGATGTGAACTGTAAACTAAAATACACAAAGATTATTGAAGAAAAAATGAAAGAGTTTGAGAACAGAAATCAAACCTTGGAGATTCAGTGGCAAGCCTTGAAGAAAGCCCTGACTGATTCAGCTAGAGAGGCATGTGGTGAAGTTGTCTGCAAGGATAGAAAAATTAGAACTCCGTGGTGGACACAGGAAGTTAAAGAGGCAGTGAAGGAAAAGGAGAAAGCATATCAAAAGTTCCTGTCAAATAAGTCAGCTTGTGCTCTTAGAGAATACAGAGACAAATATAAGAAAGCTAAACAGTGTGTAAAAATAGCTAAACAAAAGTCATGGGAGGACTTTGGCAAGAACATAGAAAATAAATATCAAGAAGGTGGTAAGATATTCTGGAGGTTGTTGAAGAAGCTTAGGAATGGAGGAAAGAGTGCTGTAAAAGGAGTTAGAGATGATAAAGGTGACATGAAAACGGGAGAAAAAGATATCATTGACGTATGGAGTAATTACTTTGAAAATTTGCTAAATGAAACAAGCAGTGATGACAGCACACTGATAAAAAACACTGACCAGGCACGCAGTCAGGAATACATATCCATACTGGAAGTAGAAAAAGCCATCAAAGGCTTGAAATGTGGAAAGGCAGTAGGAGTAGATGATATTCGACCAGAAATGCTGAATTATGGTGGTATAAGTCTTACAGTGGCTGCACTGCATAGTTCAGAATGCCTGGACAGAAGGATGAATCCCCGATGATTGGAGCAGAGCTCTCATAGTACCCATATATAAAAAGGGAAATAAAACTGAATGTGAGAATTACAGTGGTATATCCCTACTGAGTGTTCCTGGTAAGATCTATGCAAGTATACTTGAGAAGCGGTTGAGAAGAATTGTGGAAGAAAAGCTTGGTGAAGAACAAGCTGGATTCAGGCCAAATAGAGGCTGTCAGGATCAGATCTTCACTTTACAACAAATAGTCGAGAAAGCATGGGAATATAACAAAGATCTGTATTTAAGTTTTGTCGATTTGGAAAAGGCATATGATAAGGTGCCAAGAGAGAAACTATTCAATACGCTACAGTTATATGGTGTCAATGGGGCATTATATCAAGCAATACTTAGTCTTTATTTGAGTTGTAAGTCAGCAGTTAGAACTGAAGGAAGTACAGGAAGATGGTTTAATGTTAAATCTGGTGTGACACAAGGATGTACATTATTACCTCTGTTATTCATTATCTATATGGATCACATTATGAAGGAAAGTGGTATTAAACTTGATATAAAAATTGGAGATGTTAATGTCAGCTCTTTACTTTATGCGGGTGATGTTATACTTCTAAATAAATCCGCTACAAGTCTGCAAGATTCTCTGACTAAATTGAATAACTGTTGTAATAGATATGGTATGAAGGTCAGCATTAAAAAGACAAAGACAATGAAAATAGGTAGAATTGTTGAAAATGTCAACTGTGTTGTGAACGGGGAACTGTGGAACAAGTAAAACATTTCAGCTATTTAGGCACGATTTTTAGTGAAGATGGTAAATTAAATATGGAAATAGACAACAGAATCAACAGCTGGTATGGTAGGAAGTCAAATGAATAAATTCATATGGAATAAGAGAGAAATTAGTCGGAACACTAAATTAGCTGTATACAAGACAGTGTTCAAACCAGTTTTAACTTATGGATCTGAGAGCTGGGTCAAAAGTAAAAACACTTGACCAAAGACTAGAGACCGCAGATATGAGAGTCCTGAGGAAGATTAGAGGCGTGAACAGATGGCATATCATATTAAAAACGAGGACATTAGGAAAGAACTTGACCTTGTCAGCATCCAGTAATGTGTTAGCAGAGCTAATCTCAGGTGGTATGGTCACGTAAACAGAATGGGCAAGGAAAGATTAGCAAAACAAGTGTTCTCTGCCAAGTTGGCAGGAAAACGACCCAGAGGAAGACCAAGATATAGGTGGATTGATACGATACAAAGTGGCTTAGACGATAGAAATATAAGATCTGGTAATGTTGGAATCCTGACAAGTAACAGACTGATTTGGAGGAAAATTGTATATAGGAAGTTAGTAATGATGTAAATTTTTCATGTAGTACTATCATATCCTGTACACCCCTTGAGGGAACATGGCAGGAATTTGATGATGATGAAGTAGCAAAATAGAGCATCATATTTTGGGACACTAAAGGCAATTTGTGAATAACCTCTATACACAAGTGACTATTCATTAAGATATTTAATGTGTAAACTCGTTTCTTATGCTTAGGTAAAGGATTAAAAACAATATAATTACTTATCTATTATAATTTACTTGATAATAAGATAAGTGCCTCTGTAGTGCAATTGGAAGAATGACGGTATAATGCACCCTTCGATTAGAAAAGGCCTAAGTTCGTTTCTCGTCATGACAGGAGGAATCTTTATATGGACTTTTTCAATTGAAGGCGAGTTCTGTGTAGTAGTGGAGATGGAGAGTTGTACAGTAGGTGTCCTCCCACGATGAGTCTTCAGACTCCTTGGAGGTGTCACGAATAATAATAAAGTGAAAAAATCTTTTACAGCTACCTATGATCCAGAGAATTTTATAAATATAGTGATATACAATTTTGCTACTAATAGATGGAAATATATGATTTCTACATTAATTAAACCTTAATATATTCCCTTAATGCATAGTAATACATGTCCAAAAGAAAGTGTGCTTTGCATTATGGAATTTCAAGGCAATTGATGTGAATCGCCTTAGGCCTCTATATACAAGTAGCCTAGTCATGAAGCTACTTCATGTGCAAACTAAATTTGCATACACTTGGGTATAAGTGCAGTTTCAGTCATTGAGTTTATTCACCCCCATCATTGGAATAAGTGAAACATGGTTGAATGAAGATGATATCGTAACTGGAATAGAAATGGAAGGGTACAGTATTTTTCGTGAGGATAGAAAGGGCAGGAAGTCAGGGTGGAGTGCTGCTGATGATAGCAGGAGAATTAAGTTCCACATAAGGTAGACATGAAAGGGGGAAATAGTGGCCATGGTTATGAGGCAGTGTGGTGTAGCGTGGAGGTTGAGAGGAAGACATATTTAGTTGGATGTTGCTATAGGCCTGGAAATGTATAAACAACTTGGATTAGTGAACAAAAGGAAGGGTAATTATTATGGGTGATTTTAATTATGACAGTATAGATTGGAATGAAGAGATAGCATTTGGGAATAAGGAAAGTGAATTTCTCAAGTTCTTGAGAGATAACTATCTCAGGCAGCATATAAAGAAAGGCACGGGAGAATCAAGAGTTCTAGATCTGATCATTTCATCAGAGGATGTAATTGTTAGAAAGGTTTCACATTTTCCTCCAGTTGGTGAAAGTGATCATGAAGTAATCACCTGTATTGTGGCTAGTCATATGCAGGCTTTTGCAAAAGGATATATGTGAAAATTATAAGGCTGGTGATTATGACAAGCTTAGGAGACAACTTTGAGCTATAACATGGATCGAGGAGTTGAGCGGTAAGGAAATAAATGCTGCATGGGAACTTACAAAGAAATACATAACAGCATCAATGTACAAATGTATCCCAAAGGTCAAAAGGCTGAATAAGGTTGGTGTAAAATGGATGAATGTGAAGCACAAGCATGAAATATGGAAAAAGAAAATTCTTTAGAGGAAGTACAAGATGAATAATGGTAATCAGTCACATGAAGAATATAAAGAACAAGCGAAGAGTGACTCAATTGTTAAGGAAGACAAAAGTAGAGTATGAGCAGAAATTGGCAAATCAGGCTAAAAAAAACCTAGTGTTTTTTTTTTTTTAGATATGTGGCAAGTAGAAGGAAGAATATTTACTATTAATAACCACCTCAGAAAGTGGAGACCAAAGATTAAGCTAAACAGTCAACTAATTACATTTAATGAAAACCCCCAAATACCTTGGAGTTACTCTGGCTCCATCGCTAAGCTTCAATAAACCTATCAACAATGTTGCAGTCAGAGCAAAAGGAAGACTAAATATCATGAAAAGTATCTCAGGTAAAGAGTGGGGAGATGATGCCAAAACCTTAAAAGTCACATGTACCTCTATTATCCGTCCCATAATGGAATACTTCGCCATCTGGATGCAAACATCACAAACCAGTTTAGACAAGTGGAAAAATAGCAGAATTCGAATCCAACCTTGTTCCTTTAAAAATTAGGTGACAAGAAAATCTTACCAAATTTGTAGAAAAAAGAGCCAACCTCACACATCATAGAACAAGTGAACTTTTTAAAAACTGGAAACCATCAAACAGAATAAAGAAAAAATGAACAATGCATGAAATCATAGAAAATAAAATTCCCTTGGATTGTCCAAATAAAATAGCTGACTACACAGCATTTCCTCCAAATCAAGACAGGAAAAATATAGTTATCAACTCTGAAATAGGGAAACATGAGAAAAAAAGCCTAGAAAACCCTGAAATCTTGAGATCATTAACCCTTTCAAAAATAATGGAACATGGACCTGACTCAACAAAGATCTACACAGATGGCTCCAAAAATCCAAATGGCAATTCTGGCATACTGATCTATGGCTCTCATAATATAGAACTAAAAAACAATAACTCATACCATGCAGAATTAATAGTCATTAACACAGCACTGCAATATTTGGACAAACAAAACCCGAAGGAGTTTATATTTTTCACAGATTCCTTAGCAGCCCTTCAAGCTATTAAGAATTGCTACACTAGCCATCAAGAAATACTTAGAGACATAGCAAAAAACAAACTACATAAGGATTCCAAAATAATCTTCCAATGGATCTTCCATCCCATGTGGGATTAAAGGGAACCGAAACTGCAGATGAAGTAGCAAAAATGGCCGCACCATCAAGTGATACCACAGATTCGATCTTTATAAAACCACCCAAAAAGTAAACATAAAAAGAACACTTCTTCAGGACATGACTCACTACTGGTATTCAGCAGAAAATCCAGGAGCTACCATCAACTCCAACTTTAATAATTTAAGTTTAATGATAGCGACAATGATTGTCGCTATCATTTCTTCCCTCCCAATGTTCTCTATACCAAACCTCTTCTGAAGAAGTTCAGCGTAAATAATCCTAATTATTCACTATTCTTTCTAGTGAATCACTCCCATATTCCTCTTCTACTGTTTCTCTGAAACCAGTCTTTCACATCTTTGTTTTTCTTTCCTTCAACAGTTGGTCTCAATTTCATTTACCTAGAAAATTCTCCTGCTAGTTAACTACCCAAAACAACCACACGAATAAAACACATCAAAAATATAAACTTCATATCCATGTTATTTCAACAGTATCTAAATGTTAATTTTTATGGCTATTCTGCCTAATTTTCTTTAGGAGTATCCCTTTAATGATGTCATTGGCATTTTACTCATTAGGACATTATTGATGTTTTGAAGACATACATGAAGAATATAAAAAAGGAATAATTTTGGACATACTTCTGTAGGATGTTCTTGGTTGTCTTCCTTTGAAGCAGTATAGCAAAAAATGGAAACCAACTTTCAATGAGCTCCGAAGACAACTTTCAGTTGAAACAGCTCAAACCCCATTACTCCTACCCTAATCTTGATTCATCATATTCTATCACTCTCCTTTCCCCTAAAAATTTCTTTCACCTTCTTCCCAAAGAATTCACAACTTACCCTTGAAACCTAGGTTTTAAATTCCTATACCTTTGTCTTATCTGCAACTCTCCCACATCTTTCTTTCCCCACATTTTCATACCCCCCCTTCCCTTTCTGTCATACTTCAGCAGTGGTATATAAATGTTTATCGCTATATGCCTGATGCTGCTCCAAAGGAAGACAGCCAAGAGCATCCTGCAAAAGCCATGTCCAAAATTATTCCTTCCTTATATTCTTCATGTATCTATGTCTTCAAAACATCAATAATACCCTAAAAAATTGAGAAAAAACTGGGTACTCTTAAACAAAAAAATAGGCAGAAGAGCCATACAAATTAATATTAATTTAGAGGAATAACATGGAAAATTTTCCAGAAATAATATCTAAATGTTATATTAACTTCAATGGGCACTTCACATCCATGTAATTACTGACGTATAAGCACATGGTTGAATGAGCCACAATGTTTCATTTACACTAATAACTTTTACTGTTACCCATATTTGTCTTCCTAGCATTAACAAAAATTCCACTATGATCTACATAATTGCTGGAGATGGCAAACAAGTCACTTCTACTGAATATATATAGTGAAAATATACAGAAGACAAAGGGACATGATTTTTCATATAGTAGAACAAGGACATGAGGACTACAAGTGAAAGATATTTGGCATGCAAACTTTGTTCGCTTACACTTGGTGAAGGATTTATACAAGAACATAAGTTCTTGTCAAGTATAATGAACACTTACATATTCATAAAAGGCAGAATAGGTGGGGATTGTGAAGGATAGGAGAAATAAGCCTAACTAGCAACTTTGATGAAGGTGATGGTAGTGGTATAAGTCTCACATGCAGCAAGTTTGAAGCTGTTTTATGTAAAGATGAAAATAACAAGATCAAATGCTTAGTTGGATATTGTTCATAGAGCAGGACATGCATAAATATGAGCTTAATGGACAAAAGACAGTGATTTTAACAATAAGGACACAGCCTGGAAAGGAAGAGGAATGGAAAGTTATAGTTGAAGGATAATTAATTCAGGCAGCACACACTTTTTTGACGTAAAGGCTTGGTTTTTGCGAAAGCTTTTGAAATACAACCAAAAATAATGCGACATTTACAGTAAATAGTGTAGTTACTATCTTAGGTTTTTGGTGCTATTGGCAAATTCTTAATAAAGTTTTTTTGTGTGTGTGTGTGTGTGTGTGTGTGCGCGCGTGTGTGTCAATTTCAATAGTCAAAATATCCTTCCACTGGCATCCTTGCCAACTGCTCTAATGCAATAGCATTCCTACACCACTGGACAAATATACATGAGCGATCATGCAATTCTGTTCTGTCTTGGCAGAGGGTTAAGAATGTAAGAAACTCTAACAAGAATCTAGGTAAAACTATAAGGCAGTTGATTATAAAAAGCTAAGCAGGCAGGTTGAAGAGGTGTCTTGGCATGAGAAAATAAGCAGATGTCTTAAGGAAACTACATTAGAATAAGAAACTGTATCCAGTGCTTTGTACTAATCCAGGATTGTGTAAAGCACTGGACAAGAGAGAAATCCATGGTAAGGAAAGCAATGTCAGCCTATGCAAAAATTTTAACTGTACAAGGAGACAAAAAATCCTAGAGCATTTGTTCACTTGGTGATAAAAAGAATAACTTCAGTGAACATAGATGGTAGGCAAGTGGCAATAAGTAATTCCACTGTTTCAGTGGAATTACTTATTACTCAAGCAATACTTTTGCAAGGGTGTACATTCTAGGTCAAAACTGGACTCTAGTTGGTACTGGGGAGAAACCAAGAGAAAGGATACTAGTGGATAAGTGTAAAAGGCATTGCAGGGCTTGGTGTAAATTCAATAGTGGAATTACACGAGAGATCAATATAATACTAAAAGAATGTAAGAAAATTAGCAACACCAACTTAGTTGCTAAAATTGAGATAAAAGATAGGCTCAACACTTCAATCACCACCTCAGTATCTCTGGCATGGTAATTAAAGTTTAAAGAAGCAGGTTAAGACCAATCTCAAGAAAGAAGTGAATAGGGAAATGATCATTTACAGGTCTTGTTTAAAGGTAGGTCTTGCTTTAATGACAAATGTATGGCAGATCAAAAGTTTTCATGTACAAGATCATGCAATCTGGGTCATTCTTATACTGATGGGAATTTAATGCAAGTAACTGATGAAGCTAAGTGACCTAACAGTAATAATGAACAAAAGCTGAAGTTTAGGAATTACATTGCTAAAGTAGCAAAATCATTCCAGAAGATAACTGTGATTGTTGAAGAGAACACTAACTTGTAAGTGGGAAGAAGGCTGCATCTAGAGTATGATCGATGGTTTCCTGGGTTCAAGAAAATAAGAAAATGGAAAAGATTCAGGGACAGGTGATCAAGATAATATGTCTGCTATGTATGTCATTTATCCCTCATGATGCTATTTAACCTCCATAAAGCCAAGGTGGATGAAATAGGTGAGACCAAATTGCACTTATCAAATGTTATTCAACAGGTGTTACAGAATCTTATTGGTTTAGCTGGACATCTATAGACATCATGAGGAGTTGGGGTGTTAATGGAGAAAACATGTCCAGGTAATTAACTAAATTTATCTAGCTCATAAATCACTATGCCAAAATTTTCATGGGCACGAATAAATACAACTAAGGACATATATGCAGACATGCTAATTGGAGTTAACTTCCTTGGTCCTCCATTGAAGGAAACAATTCTTCTGAAATCAGTCATATTACCTTCTCCACATCTATTCTTCCTCTTCCCATAAAAAAGGAACTGTCAGTATATTATGCTGACATCTCACTGACAACTAATTTGTGAACCAAGGAAATTGATCAAAGCTACAAAATCTCTTCCCCAATAAGATTATCTTTCCTAATGTTCGTAAACCAGTGTATCCCCCATTCCTTAGTTGACTTATCTTTAAAGGATACCTGTGGCATAACTATAAACAATAAATTACACGATAACCACAGTAATTAAATTTAAAGTTACAAATATTTCATACTGAAAAATAACAGTATATCATTAATGTGTAGAAACAAACAAATCAAAGAATAGGAATACAAGGTACATATACCAGTTGGCTTACTAATTAAAAACTGTTGCCACAAGTTAGAAATTAATATATTAATAAATAATATTAAAACTATTTTTGATGTTTACATAAAATGAGACTCTCCCAAACTTTGGGGGGGGGGGGGGAGACAATCGTTCCGATTCAGGATAGGCCAACGTAAAAGGACTTCGCAACTTTCTTTGAAAAGGCATTCATATTTAAAACTATGGAGAAGACTAGATACTGTGTTTAGTGTCAATACTATGATGTGCCAAACAAGACTTTTTGAGATTTCCCATATCCAATGTTCATTAACACATTCGCTGCCATGCTCCTCGGGCGTAGTTTGTTACCACACGCCAAGCGCTTTCACTCCTTCAAGGCCAGTACGAATAATCTCGAAGCCGGCAGTAATCGACATACGAGTATATTCGTAGTTGGCTTGTGAAGCTCACATACCAACTACACGTATACTCATAGTTGGCAGCAAACGAGTTAATTCTCTTTTCTACAGAAAAGCCTGTCTGCCCAAAGTATGTCAAATTACATTCACAAGGAATCTGGTAAACACCAGCTAATGATAGAGATAACAGTTTGTCTTTTGTAGATGGTAACAGATGAGAAATTTTCTTAGTTGACTTAGATGCTGCAAGGGATGAGGACATCTCTGCAACCTTATCTGTCACACCAACCAAAGTTTAACTCGCACCTATTCTGAAAGGATATGCTCTAGGCCCCACAATCTAATTTTCATTTCTTCACAACAATCTTCCCAGTTGCACAATGCCAACCCCTCTATATCATACCAATCAAAATCACTACTTTTATCAGCTCCAACCTATCAATACTTTACCTCTCACATACTTCCACCTCATTGTTCATCAACTTGAATCTTGTGCTATTCTATTCACACCCCCGTACAAATCATTTGTACGAACTTGCACCCATTTCTTTTGCTCTTCCTCTCCTCTCTATAGCCTCCAGAAAACTTCCTACTGTGCCTCCTTACAAACACGTATTAAATAAAAAAAAATGTAAGGAGTTAACAGTCAATCAAAAATAATATAAAGATTAATTTCAGGACAGACAGCTTATACTACAATTTCCCATAATATTAACAGATCTATTGAGCATTCATGAAATCAAATATACAATATAAGGAAAAAAACTACAAATATTTCTGAGAAAAAAAAAATGTTTTGTTTCATCCTTATTAACAGTCAAACAGGGAAAAATATCTTTTTTTTATACCACTTCCATCCACAAAACTGTAAAACATGTAGTACATAAGTAGCATAGTGGGCTAAGATTTTTTTTTTCTACATGTTTTAAAAAACTTTTATCCAGTCTGGAAACAGCTCTAGACACCAAACAAGGAACTTTTCAATGCCACTTCAAGCCTCCAATAAATGGAGCAATAAACTCACACTGGCAATGAAATTCATCTTCCATTTAAAGACAATCACAAACATCCATGTTCATAGTATGATTTGAAACCTGTCACCTATTGGAGAGTGAATTCATTAACTACTCAGCCAACCATGCCAGAAAATCTGCAGTCATTAATGAGAATTATTGATCAGTTAATTGAATAATCCAAATAGGAAAAAAAAAAACTTAAAAATCATGAATAAGAAAGCACTGTACTTGCTTTGATCAAAGTATCACAAACAACCAACAAGAGAAAACACACAGGCTCCAGAAAAACAACTTAAATCTACTAGCCAATAGTCTAATTTATATAAAAATATTTTGCTAGGTGATTTTTAAAAAATGTCAAATGTTATTTATGATGACAAAACAAAAGTAATACATTATTTAACCCTTGACACACCTTATACTTAATTACTCAGAAATATTCTTTCCTTTTCATGGATTTAAAATGTTTGCCACTAACACTTGTATAATAATTATTATTATTATTATTCAGGCCTCCATGGAGTCAAAAGACTCATCACAAATGAGTCAAAAGACTCATTCACATTATGAAAATAATGTGAACTGTATATATATGTACGTAATACATAAGTTCCTTATGTAAAATTATGTAAAGGAACTGTATAAGTTCCTTTACATAATGGCTTCTTATGTTCATTGTCTCTTCTTGGTTGCAAAATACCACTTATTCACTGATTTATCTGGCATAATGTCCTGCAGAGAAAGGTATTTTTCATGCCTCATCAGAAAATCATTCAGAGTGGAGGAGACTAAAACCTCATTCAAATAACGAAGTACTTAAGCTGATATAAGAGCTGCTTCAATCAGGCTTGAGATATGGAGACCTGTAATTTATTACTCATTGCTCTTTCAAAAACATATCTTTTATGTTAGCCTAGTAACTAGACATCTTATAAACCCAACTTCTGCTATGATACAGTAGAGTGCTTATCCTATGAACTATGTTTGTAAATCTGTATTTTTCTGGCTAGTGTCTGTTTTATAGGGTAAAAACCAGTTTTCAGGAGTGGAAAACACTGCTACTACTATGCAAGACCAGCTAACTCACCTTCACTTGAAAAGCCCTGATAAACATTGCTGCTACCTAAAACCGTCTTTTCAAAACAATGTCACTGAAGTGTCACTTCTTTCAAGACACCGAAAGGTTTTGTTCAGATGTATTTTGAATAATTAGCTCATTTACCTTTTAAAAAATCAGTGACAGACACTTGAATAAAGTTAAAAAATCTAAGAGAAAACAGATTCTTATTGCAAAATAAGAAGTCTTCATTTTCTTCAATAAGCCTTTCGATGTTATAGCATCATCTCTTTTTCCACTGCCTTTTCCTCCAAATGTATTCTCATTGCAGATTTCTGTTTGCCACTTTACCAATTCTTTTCTCTTTTTTTTTTTGGTGAATTCTAGAAAGAGCTATATAAATTTTTTACCACTGTTTCAGTGCCAAACAACATCTTTAATAGAAATTAAACTAATGACATTCAAATCATGTGCAATATTTACAAATATGTGTAAGTGTCCTAACAACTCTCGAGTTTTGGAGAGGAACAATGGAAGCAAAACCTTTCAGTTAAGTTTCTTATCCATGTATCTCATAAAAGACAAGTCCCTTCTCATTCATAATATCTGTAAAAGCATCCAGAAGAAATTCATTATATTGGAGTACTGATTTCCCTAATTACTTTGTTTGATGACATATGCAACAACCAACACAAATTCTTACATTTCATGCCATTTTAGAAATGTTCTACTACTGGATGCCTGAATCTGTATCTACTTATCAAGTTTTTGAAGTCATTAAATTGAATGTAGCTACAAGATGGCCCATAAGTCATGAAGGGGTTTAAACATTTAATGACTTTATTATTTTTCTTCTTTTTTGTTATAATGAAATACAGAACCTTGGGATTTTTTTTATTATTATTAGTTATGAAAAAACCACATCACATAAATGCCTTCCATTTTTGGCTTCGCAAAGACAGCCCTTTCTATGGGGTGTTCCATGACAGATGTTAATGTTTCTGGCTGCAGCACCCGAGTTTCTGCACAAATTTTCTCCTGTGGGATTACCTGAAATAAAAAGGAGTATGTGAACAAGACCCAGACAATCCAACAGCTGAAGGAGAACATTTGTGCAGAAATTGGAATCGCAGTCAAAAACACTTTGCAATTATTATTGTGCAAGGGAAAAACAGTCTACAAAAGGAATTAAATACGTTAGTTACTATATCCTAGTTGAAAATAAAATTTCTTTCATAAATTCATTGGTGCCCTCCAGTAATTAGGCAATTTGACATTAAATAAGTTTTTTTATTTTTAATAATTATGCAAAGGAAATAAAGTAATATATTTTAATTTACTTTAGAACAAGGGTGAAAATTCGTTCACTTTTTTCTGATAACTCGCCTGTGAATTATGTGAATTGTGTGACATATGAGTGGAAGTGAGGGAATCTGTCATTTAGGTAGATCTATGGACTAAAAAAAAAGCCACAACTTCCAAGTACCAACACATAAGAAATCAGCTTTAATAACAAAATTCTAATGTGTTGAAACCAACACAGAATTTTTTTTATCAAACAGTTTGAAAAGGCCAATGTGTAAATTAACTAACTTTCATTTACATACCAATTATTCATTCTTCGAACTCAGTAAGAACATTAATTATACTGTCAGTTATGATGCAAATTTTTAACTCCTATAGTTATCAGATAGATAATAAACAGTATTTTTATTATTTAGTATCTATCATGGGCATTTCACAGTTAGAAAACTTGAAGGAATTAAATACTGAATATGGTATATTATTTTATGGAAATTATTCAAAATGAAGATCAGTAATTAGAGACCAACAATATTTGGGAAGAAAATAATCATATATAGGAGATAATCGTGCATATATATAGTTAGTAAAATCACTGCTTTAAGGTATAATTTGCACAAACATTACAGACAATATGTATGCGTGATAATCGGCTTTTACGCGGTTGTTGTGATACATTTTAAGAAATATAGATTTAATGACTTCATTTAATGAGGAACGCTGTTATAAGCTGAAACTAGTAGTATTATTCTCATTAAAATCTTTTTAAGTTATCTTGGTTTTTGAAGTCATTAAATCTATATTTAAAAAAAAATATATATATACATATGCACGAGTACAGGCAGCAACCAGCAGAGATCACTTCAAGTATTACTGGATATATTGTATTACAGGTATCATTTAGTTTTTCATCTAGTTGTGTATCATTATGAGTATTTCCATGCAGTCGCATTGTGGGAGACTCCTTTATTCACACAATACCTATCTTACCTCTCCTTAAATCATTCACTGATGAAGCACTAACAACCACCTCTGGCAATCTATTCACCACCTTCCAAGAAGAAAAATCTAGCTCAAACAACCTTGTTAACTGCACTGTTACACAACCTCCACCAGAAATCTCTCCGACAATGTACTGAAAAGTCAGTGTCTATTCTATAAAACCTTTAATAACTTACATGCTTCTATCATATCTAATATCTTTATGCCTTCAACTAGTTTTTGAACTTCAATCTACTCTCATAGGGAGCATAAATCTGTAACAAATTTGTGAACTCTCTTCTACTTTATCACCAAGGAATTCAAGCAACTAGATCTATGCACAGTAGTCAAGATGTGACTTTATAAAGGGAAACAATCTCCCCTGTGCCTGCTGGTCAGTGTATTCAACAATTTGATGAGCTGTTTTTGGCCACATTTGCAATATGCCTTCTAACAACTTCCTGTCGACAATTACCACCAATCCCTAGCTTCATCAACTTCCTGCAGTTCCGTGCCAATCAATATAGTACACAGCATGTGATCTCTTCCTCCCAAAGTGCTGCAACTTATATTTGGCCATATTAAACTGGCAGCCATTTACATTTGCCCATACTGCTAGCCTATTTCAGTCATCTACAGGATCTCTACATCACCTTCACTGACTATTGCTCTTCTCAGTTTTGCAACATTAACAAACTGGATATTTCAAATCAAATCATTTCCTATATCATCAATACAAACTAAACAACAGAAGATCAAGTACTGAGGTACACCACTAGTCACCTGCCTTCTCCTGGACTGTATCTCCATAAATCACTTTCTTGATATCTGTCCTTCAGTTTCGCTCTGATCCAAAATCACTAGACTCATATCCATTCCCTCTAATCCATACAACAGAGTTCCATGTGGAATCCTGCCAAATGCCTGTGCAAAGTCCAACAGTATCATTGAGCAGGCATTTCCTTTATCCAACTCCATTGTTACTTTATTATAAAAAAAAAAGTAAATTACTAAGGCAAGACCCATCCCCTTCACAAAACCAAGTTTCCCCATATAAATATATTCTTGATATGCTGATTTTCCTACTTCTACCTTCAAGCTCCTTTATGCAGTGGAACTATTTCAACCACTTTCCATCTACTGGAACCTTCCAGAACTGAGGCTTAAATTAAACAGCATGGTCAGAGGAGATTTTAATCTTCTCTGATTATCTCAGTATGTTTAGTAAATCACTGTAATTTGCAAAATATCACATTTGTGATGAATGGGGAAACTGATTCGTTAAAAAGAAAATGAAAAATAACTAACACTGTAGGTTGACGAATAGCCAAGCAGATGTTTATGCAATGAGTGAAAACTGCAACAGACAGATACAAAAATAACTAACATCATTAAACTAACCAGCTATCTTTTATATTAATAATAATTCCACTAACGATAATTTTTGTAGTTTTTCAAAATATGAAAAAAATAATGCAATTAAGCAACAGTTTTTAAAATTTATTTTGAAAATTATCTTAGAAAGATAAAGCAGGAAGTCTAATTACATAAGTTCACTTTACTATGAATCCCAATTAGGAACATGCGTCTAACGATAATAAAAAAATATGTATTATCTTCGGAAGTTAATTCCAGCAAACCATGAAAAGATATAAGATGTATTTTTCAATAAAATCTTAAGAACTGTTTGTATGGTTTAAATATATAACCTTAATTATTCATAATGAAAACTGTATTGGCAACAAATTATTCAACTCCTTACGTATGCCAGTATAATGAAACATTTTGACGTTTCATTATACTGACAAAATACACCAAACTCCCATGAAATCAGTTCGTAATTTTAAAAGCTTAGACTAGTTAGCAAAACCTGAATCGGATACTAATCATGACGTTTAAATCGCATAACTCCTTATATATGGTAAATGATAAACAATGATTACATATTAAAACGGATGTTTTTAATTGCTAAAAATTTTAAATGGTCATTCTGCGTTAAACCTTATCAAATACAATTATCAAAAACTAATTTTTGTTCATTTGTAATTTTAATGTTGTCATTTACTCAAGGCTCTGCATGTTATATAATTCATGAAATTCACTTAAACCATTTTCAATGCACTATAATAAATATAAGCCACTGTCTCTTCTAGATTGGAAAATATATCCAACTACATTCAGTGAAATTCGTAATAGTAAATAATATGGAGACAAAGCCTAAATGATAAGGACAAAAGTTACCCCCCTCCCATTTCATATACATACACGCATATATTACATACTTAAACTGATAGATTACTTTTAGTAACCACTAAATTAATTACTTTGGTTCAATTTATGAACTAGCTTAATTTTATCAATTTTCGTAGGCCAACCAGAATACTGTGCGAAAGCTATCTGCGGAGTTTATTAACTATATAGTTATGAAAAGAAAATATTGCGTTAGAATTTCAGCATTACAAATTTTATTGATAACCAAGAAGCAAATACAGCTACTTGTCAACCTAAATGACAAGTATCTTAGAAAACTTAAAAGTCAGGATATTAAGCCTACAAAAGGCAGGTGGTAAGAAAGACGTTAGTAGCGCCGTTTGAGGAATATGCGTTAGGCTTACGAACAAAGATTCTTATTTCATATTGACATAAGACACCCTATTAGTTTCAAAACCTGCACACTCCATACGATAGCACTTTCTTCGATGTGCTTCCAGAATGGTTATTGATACATTATACGATAACTGAATCAACAATTACTCTGAAGACGATTTAACTCACTAGGCCTCGTTGGGATTTTCAGTGTTGTGGATTGCGCTCATGTAGACTCACATATTAAACACTTAAAAATATACATATTCCGCACGACAAATAAACCTGTTACTCAAACCCCTCCAAAAATTAGGTAGCAATTACCAGAGATATTCCATTATTTTCATGAACGTTCCTATTCAATCCTTTGTTTAGGTTCGTTGGACCCTGCGTAGGTAGCATACAGCAACTCGCACAGCTGCTTTCTTCACAGGCAAAACACAAACACTGGATGCCTAGCGACTGCGCAGCTGGCTGCTCTGGAAACCCCTCCGTACAATTTAGCCAATACCGTTTCGGCTTACACTTCCCAGGACAGTTTTCAAGGACATTGGCCTCGCAACAGCTGGATCATGGCCAAACAAAGAACCATGTGATGGGTTTGCCTTCGCAGTGGGTAAACTAGGATTGTATGATGATAATAAAACAATATTTTGAGTGTCGTCTATTTGTTACTATCTACGGCTCTCCATCTTTCTCTCCCTTCGTTACACGCGTATTTGTTTACAAGCGAAATAATTTTATTATTATTATCATTGTGATTAAAATATTTTATTTATTTATTTTTTAACTCTAAGAAGGTAGAGAAATGTAAAATACATAAAACATACATACATGTGACATTCCCTTATAAAATTCCTTCAAGGTAAATCGATCGCTTCCATAGAAGCATATTGCAGGAAATTTTTTCCACCTAAACTGAAGCAACAAAGGACACTGCGCGCGAAGGGAAAAAAAAAAACATTATCTGATGCTCTAAGTGTTGGAATCCTATTTTGGATGCTTTTTAATTCGTTTGTCAAAAATCGCAGTCAATAAAAAAAACAAACAAATAATTCCTCTAATGCCATTGTATTCCCAAAAGGGAGAAATATCTTAGTCTTAATGTTTAGAAATGTAATTTGGAAAAAAAAAAAAAAAGCTGTTTTTTCTGCTTGTGGAATGAGAAATTCAAAATATCAAAGATAATAGTTGAGATTTTTCAGTAAACCTCTGCTGTCGGTAGTGTTTTACTAGTATGAGACGGTAACTTGCTCTCATACCTTCTCTCTCCCTTCCCCGAAGACATGCTCCTCACAGCAGCGAAGAGAATCCAACTGTAGTCTTTTCCAACAAAAGGGCGCATATTATGTCACCATCCAAATAAGCTCGAGATTTAGGTTAGAAAGTAGGCATTTTTTTTAAATGTGAGTCGCACCCACAAAAGATTGTAAAACTATAGTACATTAGTTCCTTAGATTGGTTATTGAACTTTTACTACTTTTATTAACTTTATTTTAAAAATAATAATAATAATAAATTCTCTGACCAAACTTTGAATATGAACAGACAGCCATCTCCATCCTTAGCGATCGCAGATAGCCGTCGTAGCTTATCAGTGATTTTAATAGGCATCCGGAGAGTACGGCTGACAACTATCGCCATCTGTTGGTTCCTAATATCAACAAGATATGATATTGTTTGAAATGGTGTAGTTCGACGGTCGATTTTCTTGAGTTTCGGGATTAAAACCCAAGTTTCCAGAAGGGAAAAAATCCTGATTTCGTGTGTGCCAGAGATTGACTAACCTAGGTTTTCCTAGGAAAACCTAGTAAAAAAATAGAGGATCTTTCTATGTCTAACCTAGAGCTATGAATGTAAATGCCATTCCGAAAGACTAATAGAAGTTCTATTCTAGTTGCTCACTAGAAGAACTTTTTTCATCCGGTTCACATGTTAGTTGATATTTGGTAGAGATAAGTAGGTTTTTTTCCTGCCAGAAACTCGGATTTTAACCGCTGGTACTCATGAAAATCGACCTTCAAACTCACACTATTTCAAACAGTAATATATAGTGTTAGGGACCACAAGATGGTGGCAGTTGCCTGCAGCACAATACCCAGGGTAAAAAACTTTCTATATATATATATAGTTGACCCTTGAAGATGTACTGCACGCGTCCAATTATACGCGAATTTTTTTCGATAAATATATTGGATTTTTTTTTTTCGAGATTTGCGACAATTTGAAAAAACTCGAACCACGTAGCCTAGAAATATCGAAAAAATTAAGAAAAAGTTAGGCATGTCATGAATGTATAAAATATATGTAGATATTCGCAGTCGAGAGAAATGCGAACAAAAGTAAAGATGCAGTATTAAATCATAACTGCATAAAATTACCTGTTATTAATTAATTAGTTATAATTAATTAATTAATGTGCATAAAAATATAACGATTCATTCATTACCGTATAGGCTAGGCTACAGTGAAGCAATCGTATCGATTACACTAGGCTACCATAAAGCAATCATACTGATGCTTCTTCGTTATACCTGAAAATAAATATGAATTTCTTTTCACGTTATCTTTTCGTTTTTGATGTCTAGTGTTAGTAATCCGTATAACATCTATAGTGTTTTGCATCATATAAGACAATTTTTGATGTAGGTACTAACAGACAGACGATTCATCTCGTAAACAGACGACGTAAACTTACGGTATCGATGAATATAGTACAATACTATAAATATATTTTCTCTTCCTTATGATTTTCTTAATGACATTTTGTTTTCTCTAGCCTACTTTATTGTAAGAATACAGGATATAATATACAAAATATGTGTTAATCGACTGCTTATGTTATCGGTAAGGCTTCTGGTCAAAAGTAGGCTATTAGTAGTAAGTTTTGGGGGGAGTTAAAAGTTATACGGATTTTCGGCTGCACGAGTAGGGGGATCGGCACTTCAAACCCCCGCGTCGTTCAAGGGTCAACTGTATATATATATATATATATATATATATATATATATATATATATATATATATATATATATATATATATATATATATGTAGAAGGTAAAACCAGGTTTAAAATTGCTTGGTATTTTTAACATATATATATATATATATATATATATATATATATAATTTGGAACACCCTACTCTAGAGACCACAACAGAATCTTTCCAGGCATTGAATAAACTGACAGTGGTCTTACACCATGTCATGAAAATCATCTCCCATATAAGGACAAGGTGTAAGACCGCTGTCAGTTTATTCGATGCCTGAATAGATTCGGTTGTGTGTGATTTGGTCCCACAGCATGTAGGCTGAATATGTTAACCACTCGGCCAACCAGGCAGGTAGTTTACCTGTATTTAGATGAATACATGAAGAAAACCAGATTTTTCATAGAAACGTAATTACAAATAAATAAATAAAATAAAACCTATATCTCCTTTTATTCCCCACGGAAAGTTGGTGTCACTATTAGCCCTAACTAACATTTTAGAAATCAGTAGGCAGCTGGATTCACTCTTGGTTGTCATAATTATTGTGTTCATACCTACCGACGATTTCAACGCATCGGGGTGAGAGTGTCGCAGATGTTTACTCCATCATATCGTATTCCTAAACCATAACCGTAAAATTATTGTAGATATGTACACTGAAAAGGTGTGGATGCTGAGGTCGATTTTGCTTAGTTGCAAAGTTAAAAATAAAAAAGAAGTAATTTTCAAAAAAAAAAAATCAGATAACGCCTTTTTATTCCCGTATATATAAGGAGTAGGCGAGGCCGTTTTCAGCCCTATCTAACTTTTTGGAGACTGAGTGAGCAGTTCAAACTCCACTGGTACCCAATCAGAGGTAGCTGTCCCCCAAGGCTATCACTAATTAATAGGCACGGAGTGAAGAGTGACGGCTCAACAAGTGCCGCCGTCTCGTGGTCCCTAACCCTAACACTCGTATTTAATGTCTGAAATAATGTGGGTTCTACGGTCGATTTTCTTGAGTTTACGGGACGAAAAACCCGAGTTTCCGGGAGAAAAAACCCGCTTGCCCTTGTCAGCTAATTCAGGAATGGTCTAGAAAAATACCTATAAAATGTTTTGGTCGCGTACTCATATCAATCCCATAATGATCTTTCGTGTGGTACATTATAAACTGATAAGTTTTCACACGTTTACGTGTGCAGGCGCTGGAAATATAATCAAAATATCGGAATCTAAATTTGTGAAGTTAAATAAATAAAATGAAAAAACAGAATTTATTCCTTCAGACTTCGAAGTCAGAATCAATAAATTCACTTTCTAATTTCTTCAAGCCATGTGTTTCCATGTTTCCTCAAAAATATAAGTCTCCAAAGTGCACAATTTAAAATTAAATAAATAAGTAATTAATTAAAAACCTGCACATTTCAAAGACAGCTGTTTACCTACAATCGTCATGGTGATAGGTTGACATCGAGAGAATTTATGATAATTATTATTCTTATATTTCAGTGTCACGTACCAAAAACCTTCTTAGACACTCTTGGTCCTATATAGAAGAGGACATTCTGATTAACTGATGACAACTCTCACTGTCTCTGATCAGCTCACTTCAACAGCTTTCTCTCAGATGCTCTGCTAATGTATTGTGCATTTTCTATGGGAGATTCTCCATACTTTTTTGGGGGAGGGGGGGCATGGTCCAGTGAACTGGTTTTCATTATTTCCTCACTTTCTTTTAGTTGTGTACAAACATGAACAACCAGCGTTAGCCTTTTGGCCGAGTTGATAGCATCTGTGCTCTCTAACCTATGAGTCGTGGATTAGAATCCCTCGGATATAAATGGCTGTGAATGTTTTCAGATGAGAGATGAATTTCATCATCCCATGTGAGTTTATTGAAATCCTGAAGAGGCTTAAAAAGAAGTACCATGCTTGGTTTCTAGAGTATATAATCCTTAACTCAGCTTTAGTCCTAATATTAGGTTTACAAATTTAGTGAGTAGGATTCACATAAAAATGAGAGAAAAAACAAAAACAGCTTGTTCATATCGATTTCCAGGCGAGCATCAAAATCATCCTTATTTTTCCTTCTGTTTACCTGTGTCCTCTAGAATAGTCTTCCTTATATAGTGTTCCCCAAGGAACAGTTGAGGATTATGCCAGCTGGGGATTATGTCAGGGGCCCCTGACAGTAAAATTTACAAGGTCCCTAAAAAGAGGTTTATATATGTATATGCTACAGAGAGAACTAGGGCTTCACTATAACAAAAAAAATTAGAACGCACATAATATGTGATTTAATATTTTTGTTTCAAAACATTGAAATAAATTTTTCTTTATAATAACATCAGAACTTGAAATCCCTGGCGCGGCCACAAGGTCCAATACCCGCTTGGGTCACCTCTGTCAAGGAATATCGTTAAAATATCAAGTGGTTCTTTATTTTTAACCTTGCCCAAATGGCGCCACAATTGTGCTATATCTCCAAAAACTTGGATTTTTCATTCTGTGAAACATGCAAACCAGCCAGAAGAACACACGCAATTCATAGACATAAGAAAAATCCAATAAAAAAAACAAAAATTGTGCTACAAATTCTGATGCATGGCATCTTACAAATAGAGGAACTAATAAATAAATTTAATGGCTTGTTTCTCGAAAGGGAGTAAGTGGTGCTTTTGTAGTCCCTGAGGTGATAGGGTTTGCGTCCATAGCACTAGGTCGCAAAAAGAAAGCCTCTTTCTATACTTTTTACCGACCGGTTCTCGAGTTAGTCGATCTCTGGTATTGCAAATAGGGTTTCCCGTTCCAGAAACTCGGTTTTCAATCCCGCATCTCAAGAAAGTTGAGAACTAACAATACAAACGATAACACAAGGGTTAGGATTTAGAACCAAGAGATGGTGGTAGTCATTTCCCGTAATCTCTTTCTCCTGAAAGCCTTTCATTTACTGATAGCTCAGGTTCGCTGTCAGTAAACGCTTGAAGGGTGGAGCTCACAACCTTCTAATCTTCAAAATATTAGTTAGAGCGAAAGGAGCTCAGTCTACTACCTATGGGGAATAAGATACGTTTGAGGATTTATTTTATATTATTCAAAACGATTTGGAAGTGCCGCTTTTACATCTTTATAAAATACTACAGTAAACCCCCCCTCCACACACACACACACACTACTTCAGGGCTATATAATTAGAACAGAATATTGACTAATACTGCAAAGTACGTGGGTATTACATTCGAGGCTGAGAACATAAATGGCAACACTATCATCAAGATTTTTTTTCTAAGTTGGTACATCTGTCATAAGCATCCATGTGAAATTGCAAGTCATTCTATCAAGTACTGAAAAATAACGCCAAAAGAAATTCACTCGAAGTTCATAAAAGTTTATGGGCACTATTAATATAATTAACGGCTATTTTAGCCTGTTTTTGTTTAGGAGTGTCCCTTATATTTAATACATTGGCTAACATAACTCAAAAGGGGTATATATATATATATAATTTAGGACATTACGGGCGAGTGTAGAAGGCAATTATGGCAGAATAAAAAATGTTGAAAAATTATGTACATACCTTGATTTTGGTTTAAAGATGCCTTTTAAATCCAAGCTCTTGTGGAAAGGGGGGGGAAAGAGAGGGAAAGAACATGGGGATGTACTTGGGGCACGGGAAATAAGTTTGGGAACCCGGGTTACTATTAATAATATATATATAAATATATATATATATTATTTTGTTGTGGGGAGAGGGGCGGGGAAGGAAGGGGAAGGGTATCCTTATGTGGAAACTGGGGCAAGGGTTTACGGGGTGTGGACCGTTTCGGTCATCGTCTGACCATCGTCGGAACTTTGTGGGAATGACTGTAGGGCTATGTCAAGACTGCCTATATCAAGGTGGCAGCCTTGACATAGCCCTACAGTCATTCCCACAAAGTTCCGACGATGGTCAGACGATGACCGAAACGGTCCACACCCCGTAAACCCTTGCCCCAGTTTCCACATAAGGATACCCTTCCCCTTCCTTCCCCGCCCCTCTCCCCACAACAAAATAATATATATATATATTTATATATATATTATTAATAGTAACCCGGGTTCCCAAACTTATTTCCCGTGCCCCAAGTACATCCCCATGTTCTTTCCCTCTCTTCCCCCCCCCCTCCACAAGAGCTTGGATTTAGAAGGCATCTTTAAACCAAAATCAAGGTATGTACATAATTTTTCAACATTTTTTATTCTGCCATAATTGCCTTCTACACTCGCCCGTAATGTCCTAAATTATATATATATATATACCCCTTTTGAGTTATGTTAGCCAATGTATTAAATATAAGGGACACTCCTAAACAAAAACAGGCTAAAATAGCCGTTAATTATATTAATAGTGTTTTAGAGGAGTAGCATGAGAATTTCCCAGAAATTATACTTAGTTTATGGGCACTCTTCTCCTTTTTCGACAATTAAGAAACTGGCTGCCGAGTTTAAACGCGGCCGTACCAGCCTTGAAGATGATCCACGTGAAGGACGTCCAAAAAGTGTAGCAACACCAGAAATCATTGATCAGTGCACGATAATGGTATTGGATGACCGGCGAATCGAATTGCATGAAATTGCTGAGACTATAGGCATTTCAAAAGAACGTGTAGGATATATTTTGCATGAAGAATTGCAAATGAAAATGCTTTGCGCAAGATGGGTGCCGCGCTGATTAAAATGCACTAGCATGAAAATCTCTGAACAATGTTTGGAGCGTTTTAACAAGAATAAAACTGATTTTGTGCGTCGATTTATTACTATGGATGAGACTTGGATTCACCATTACACACCAGAATCCAAACAGGTCAAAACAGTGGACAGAAGCCGGTTGTTCAGCCAAAGAAGACAAAGGCATGGCACCGATGTTTTGTTTATTAATTATCTTGAAAAGGGTAAAACAATAACCGGAGAATATTATTCCGATCTTTTAACCAGACTAGACGAAAAATTCATGAGAAAAAGAAAACACCCGGTTTGCAGAAGAAAAAATCATCTTTCATCAGGACAATGCACCTGCCCACAAGGCTATTTTGGCAATGGGAAAATTAAGGGATCTGCACTATGAATTGTTGGAGCATCCACCCTATTCCCCAGATTTGGCTCCCTCTGACTTCTATCTCTTCCCGACACTAAAATTCTTCCTCGCTGGTCAGCGTTTTTCTTCGAATCAACGGGTGATTGCAGCTGGAGAGGAGTATTTTGCAGATCTTACTGAGAACTACTACAGGGACGGGATAATGGCGCTAGAATAAATGTATTAGTCTTAATGGAGATTATGTTGAAAAATAAAAATAATTCTGAAATTATAAATCGTTTTTTCATTGTTAGGCAGAGAACTTTTCAGACCATCCACGTACTTCCTAATACTCACTGATTCTGTCTAGTCACCCTAGTGACTGAACAATAATATGATTATATATATATATTACATAAAGTAGTTTAATTTGTGTATTATTATTATTGTTTTTTTTTCAGCAACCCCATTCAAAAAATCGAAAAGCCGGAAACTATGCTCATTGTCATTTTAGTGGGTTGGGGAGGGCACATCTAGAACCTTGCTCTAAACGCTGAACATAACTTTTTCATTCCATTTCAACACTACTTTCAGGATGCTGGTGTAGTTATGCCTGCGTACCAAGTGGAGAGAATTTCTGTTTCAAAAAAACACACAATGTGGGTTAATACTGCATTGACATGGATCTTGCAAAAGACTCTACGTGAGGGATCATTATAATTACCTAGTGTAAGACCATAAGTCTGATTACTGAAGGCTTGAAAGTGGCTTGAAAAATCGCCATTTGGTCTCTATAGTGCAGAATGCAATTTTTCGTAGGCAGGATAATTATATCATCAAGTTCATGATATATATATATCCTGAAAGGTGCGAAGGATAATATGATGAGTTCATGTTATGATTAATAATTTCCTGTAGATAATTTTCACTACAATTAGTCTGTTATCTGAAAGGACTCCAATATTTTCAAATTTTACATATCAGCCTTCTAAGACATTTTTAGCTGATTAATCCATCTGGATCTGGATCTTCTTCATAGCTTTTTTCCCCTGATATCCTTGGAGTAAACATTCGTTTTTCTAACCTTCCCTCTCTAGCACTGTTTATTATTATTTTTTTTCAATTAAATTTATTAATTAATTAATATTAATAAATGAATATTAAATTTGATTAAATTTAATTATCAATTAAAATTGATATACTAAGTCAGTACAACGTAAACTGTACCATTAACTCCCCAACAAGAGAAGAAATACTTAACATTTCACTAACACAATCATGCATTGATCATATCAACATACAGGCTCCCATCCATACATATACATCATCAGTAATTAACGTCAAAATTGCTGATCACTACTTTGTTCAACTTGGCTTTATTACGTTACCAATCCCCCCCCCTCCCCTCCACCACCACAGAAGTCGACAAAACTCGATCATATTAAAAAGCATTGTCGACAACCTTGTAAAAAATACAGACTGAAATTGCCTACTTAAACCAGACTACAGAACTATTTACAGAAGTATAATATAATCTCACAAAACCAATACGATTTTCAGAAAACAAAAAGCACCATCACTTTATTAGAAGACATCGCCGACGCAATAAACAAAGCTCTCGATAAAAACAAGTATGCTGTCCTTATACTGCTTGACTTAACCAAAGCATTTGATACACTTGATCATGACATACTACTCACCAAACTATACTCAATAGGTGTAAGAGGAACACTGCATACCTGGTTCAGGAACTAGCTCTCAAAACAGAACACAAAAGTAACAAAAATAGATACATGTTTCAGCCAGGGTATATAAATGAAACACAGTGTCCCTCAAGGCGCTGCCATATTATCACCCACTCTATTCAACATATACATTAATGATGTTCATAACTTGGTCATAAGAAGTCAAATATTTCAGTATGCAGGTGACACCGCACTATTAGCAATCCACGGACATCCACAATTCACACATACAAGGCTTTCTCCAAAGCACAACAAGACTTAAATGAAATCACAACATGCTTCTACCAAACCTCAATTGTAATTAACCGCACCAAAACACAGATGTTGATAATACACAACCCGGGAATGATGCGCCCCGCACCACTATCGATACACTGTCACACATACCGCTGCATTAACAACAAAAAAACCTGCCAATGTCCCGAAATCAAACCTGTAACACATGCAAAATACTTGGTCTCTACATAGATTGCCACCTTAAATGGACAAAACATATAGAATACCTACATACCAAACTCCGATTCATTGCAGCAAAACTCTTCCAAGTAAAAGACATTATTTCATTCAACATAAAAAAACTCCTATATCACGGTATCTGCGAATCCCTACTCAGATACCGTATTACAGTCTATGCAAACACATCAAACAGCCACCTAACAAAATTAGAAATATTACATAGGAAAATTGTGTCAACAGTGATTTGGACACCTTATACGCAACAACCAATATCCGACCAGCACATAGCGACACCCAGAATCCTGAGTATTAAAAACCTGAAACACTACATGACATTAATAAGGAATTACTTCAACATCACCTATCCAAACAACAGAGACACATATCGTATAACACGACCTACAACAACTCTCTACATCCCTACACCCTTCAACAACTCACACGGTTCTTTTGTGAGATCACATCAGATACCCACGCAACTCAACAACCTACCAAGAAATTTAAAACACATAGAGAACTACAGAACGTGAAAACACGAACTATGGAAAATATACCAAGAAAGTTAATACACCATCATCACTAATATACACATCACAAATCGCCAGCATCCAACGCCTATATCCCATACATAAACAGTAACAACAACATAAATTGGGAAGGCTAATCCCACTCTCTTCATAAAAGCTAACCCAAGCTTCGAAGTAGGTGGGATTAAATCGCTTCACTCATCTACACTTAATTATAAGGATTATGTAACAAAACAGTCAGTCAGGTGTATAACACTAATGAAGATACTGATATTTAAAAAAAATTAATAAATAAAAATTGTATCAAATATGTAAATAGGCTGTATAATAATAAGCTATGATATTGATATTGAAAAAAAAAAATGATGTACATTTATATTTAAAAAAAAATCACTGTACTCTACATTTTGTATTGAACAGAAAATATAATAGTATACTTTATTGTATATATGTAAATACTCTTTATGATGATAAATAAAATGTTATTACTTTTAAAAAATTATTATTATTATTTTATTCACATATTTGATACACAGTCAAAACAAAGCATCATATAAACAAAATTTGACTGGTGATAAAGAACAATTCAGATTCAACCCAAGAATCTATGAATAAAATATGGACTGTTCCAAATAATGATGTTTTTTGTAGGTCATATGGGGTCACTTCGTTGATGTTTAATTGCTGTAAATAGTTGGATAGCTTCTTTGAAGTTGCACCAAGTGCACCGATAACTATTGGGATGACTTTGGTGTGTTTAAGCCACAGCGGGCCAACTCCGGTTGCCAGATCTCGATATTTAGTAATTTATTCCAGTTCTTTGTTGTTGATGTTGTTATCACTGGGTACTGCGATATCAATAATCCAAACCTGTCGATGCTCGATAATTATGATGTCTGGTCTATTGTGTTCCAAATGCCGATCAGTTTGTATTCTAAAGACCCAGAGAATTTTTGTTGACAGTATTGGAAAACGATCTCTATTTTATGCTGCCACCAGTTATCAGAAGTAGGAAAGGAATATTTTTTGCGCATGCCAATGAATTATTTTGGCCACTTGATCATGGCGGTATTTATAGTCAGTTTGAGCTATTTTGCTGCAGGCACTGATTAGATGTTCTACAGTCTCATCTTTCTGATCGCATAATCTGCATTTGCTGTTATTATTGATGTTCAAAATTTTTGCTTTGATTGCATTAGTTTTATATGCCTGTTCTCGAGCTGCTAGAATAAATCCTTTTGTTTCTTTTTTAATGTATTCATATTATAGCCATTGCCACGTCTCGTTCACGTCAATTTTGTCCTCAGTATCTCAAAGAAATTGGCCATTCAAGGGTTTATTTTTCCATCGCACATATCGGATTTTGTTGTTCCTTTTTATAATCGGATTTGTTTGCTGTTGCTTTAGAAGGCCTTCTTGTGTAATTGCTTGAAGCATTGGCTCAGAGCTATTGTCGATGTAACTTCTTAAACTAATTTCTTCTTCTTCCACAGTCTATCTCACTTGCAGCAGACCCCGTCCACCTATTCTCCTCAGTAGGTACAACAGGTCAACATCACTTCGTGGATGTAATGCATGACGCATAGTCATTAGGTTTCTAGTTTTGCGGTCCAGTTTGTCCAGGTCTTCTTTTGTCCAATCTATTATGCCCGCTGTGTATCGGATCACTGGTATAGCTCAAGAATTCATTGCTCTTCTTCTTCTTCTTCTGCAGCTTTTCCCACTTAAGTAGGGTCGCTATTTATGGTGAGTCTCCTCCACACTTCCTGTCTTGGGCTGCAGCCACATCCAAGTTCTTCATCCTCAAGTCCTTCTCCACCATCTCTTCCATCTCTTCTTTGGCCGTCCGCGCTTCCTCTTCCCCTGCACATCCATCTGCATGACCTTTCTTCCCACATACACTTCCTCCCTCCTCATCACATGACCAAACTATCTCAACCTTGCCTCCTGTATCTTTGCTCCTAAGTTCGTAACTTTCACCGTTCCCCTTACATAGTCATTTCTCAGATGATCCTTTCATAGCACATCCACCTAAGCATTCTCATCTCCGCTACCTCCAACCTGCTAATGTTATTTTTCCTCAGGGTTTACAAAGCATACGTCATAGCTGGTCTCACTACTGTCCTGTGAATTTTGCCTTTTAGAATGATCGGCAACCCTTATCACATAGCACCCCAGCCATCTCTCTCCAGTTCCTCCATCCTACTTGTATCCTGCATCTTACTTCCTTCTCAGCCTCACTGTCCTCTTTCATTGTTAAACCTAAAGTCACTGACCTTCCTGGTGACATTTCCTTCCAGCTCCAGATCTCTCTTCTGGCCGCCGCTCACTGTGCAACACACTCTGTCTTACTTCTGCTTAGTCTCATACCTCTCTCTTCCAGTACTTTCCTCCAACTTTCCAGTTTGGCTGCCACTTCTTCTCTTGATTCTGCACACAGCACGATGTCATCTGCATACAACATAGTCCAAGGCGCGTCTTTTCTCACTTCCTCCGTCACCACCTCCATCACAATATTAAATAAGAACGGACTTAATGCAGACCCTTGATGCAAGCTAACTGTCACTGGAAAACTTTCTGTCACTCCCAGACAGGTTCGAACACTTGTCTTCACATTTCTGTACATCTCCTGCACCAACCTGACATATTTCTCCGTTACCTTCTTCTCCCTCAGACACCTCCAGACTTCTTGGCTTGGCACTCTATCATATGTTTTCTCCAGATCAATAAATTCCAGATGTAGCTCCCGTTGCTTCTCTCGAAACTTTTCCATCATCTGTCGTACCCCAAAGATAGCATCTGTGGCCTATCGACCAGGCATGAAGCGAAATTGCTCCTTTGCAATCTCAACCCCCTTCCTCAGTCTTCCATAAAGAACCCTTTCTAGGATTTTCATTGTGTGGGATATAAACTTTATTCCTCTGTAATTCTTACAGTCTTGTGCATCCCCTTTACCCTTGTAGATGGGGACAAAAGTACTTTTCCTCCATTCCTCGAGTATATTTTCCTGTTGGCAAACTTTCATGAACAGGTCCCACAGCAGGTCAATTCCCTCTTCCCCCAGAGCTTTCCATTCCTCCACTGGAATCCTGTCTGGGCCCACTGATTTTCCATTCTTCATCCTCTTCATGGCCTCCTTCACTTCCACTCTACTGATGTTCTACACTATCCCCTCAGAGGGCTGCCCATCTTCTCTGTGAGTCCTCGCATTTTCCTCATTCAAAAGTCCCTCAAAGTATATTCTCCATATGTTTCTTATGTCCACATTCCTCCATAATATTCTTCCTTTAGCGTCTTTGATCTGCCTCACATGTAAGATGTCATTTGAAGCCTTATTTCTACATTTTGCCAATCGATAAATTTTTCTCTGTCCTTCCTTTGTTTCTAATTGATCATAAAGGTCTTGATATGCCATGGCCTTCGCCTGTGCACCAACTATCATGACTTCTCGCTTTTTCTCTCTGTGTTCCTTTCTGTCCTCTTCCACTCTTGCCTCGTCCCATTTCTGCTTTGCCTTCCTCTTAGCCATCACTGCTTCTTGTACATCATTATTCCACCACCAACTCTCCTTCTGCTCTATAATCTATCCGGATGTGTCACCAAGCACCTCAATTGCACAACTTACAATTACTTTTGAATTATGTCTCCACCAGTCTTGTACACTTTCTAGTCCATCCGAAATCCTCTCTAACCCCTTCCCCTAAAACGGTTCCTTACACTCTCTTCTTTTAAGCGAAAATTCATTGCTCTAATTGTGTTTAATCCATTTAGTTTTGTTTTCAGAATTTTTCTAACTCTTTTGATCTATTCTGATGCTGCCTGTTGTTTAACTTTCGGGTGGAGAATATCATTGGCTTCTAATACTCCTAGGTATTTATAGTGTTTCAGCTGAAATTACTTTTATATATTTCTCTTGATCAAACTTAAAATTGCTAGCGTCATTAAATTTTCCTCGCTTAATAGATAGAATTGCGCATTTATCTAAACCAAATTCCATTTTGATGTCCTGACTGAAAACACGAACTGTGTTCAGTAAAGAGTCTATTTGCTGGGCCGATTTTCCATATAACTTCAAGTCATCCATATACAACAGATGGGAAATTTTAATATTACATTTAGGAATTTCATATCCAAGTTTTGTTTTCTTCAGAATCATAGACAAAGGTATCGAAGAAATGTTGAAGAGCAATTGTGACAAAGAATCACCTTGGAAAATTCCACGTTTAATGCTGATATCTCCAAATCGTTCATTATTCACTATTAAAGTTGTTTTCCATGATTTCATAGCAGCAGCCAGAAACGAACATATGTTTTTGCTAATTCCAAATATTTTTAATGATTTTAGGATCCAGGAGTGTGTGAGGGAATCGAATGCTTTCTTGTAGTCTATCCATGCCATGTTTAAGTTAGTTTTTCGTCTTTTTGAGCTGATGAGAATCATTTTATTAATAAGGATTTTGTCTTTTGTTCCTCTAGATTTTTGAAAATTGCCTTTTTGTTCAATCTGATAAATCTGATTATCTGATAAGTAGTGGTATATGGAATTTGCTATGATTGCAGTGAACAGCTTAAGCATAGTTGGTAGACATGTTATTGGACGATAGTTACTTGGGTCTGCACCCTTATCTTTATCTTTCATGAATAGAAAAGTGCGTCCAGATATCATTCAGTCTTCCACTGAGCCTGATTGCAACAAATAATTAAATTGTTCTGCCATTCGATCATGTAGACTGGTTAGATGTTTTAACAATAATCTATGTAGTTCGTCTTTGCCAGGTGCACTCCAGTTTTTTTAATTTTCTAGCTTGAGCACTGACCATTTCTTTAGTGATAATGACATTTTGCATTTGTTTTTGTTTCATTTCTGATTCTATTTCTTTAATCCATGAGGCATCTTTATTGTGTTCAATAGGATTATCCCAGATTGACTTCTAAAATTTGAGTGTTTCTTCTTTTCCTGGTGAATGATGGTTTGCATTTGTATTTCTCTGGAGAGATTGAAAAAAAATGACGTTGGTTCTGTTGAAATTGCATATTTTGTACATATTGGTTTATTCGTGCTTGATATCTTTTAATTTTCTGTGCAGTCGCGATAATTCTTTGTTTCAGCTCTTCGGTAACTTCAGCAATTGTTTTGTTGGCCAAATTATATGTGTTAATCAGTTTGTTGTTGATGTTATTATTTTTTCAGCCGTCCTTCTTTAAAATTCTTTAAGTTGCTCAGATCAGCTGGAAGTTTGTTGACTTTTCGTTCTAACTGGATTTTCCATGGTGCAGATTGTTTCATTCCCGGGCTGATTTAGGAGCTGATTTGTTTCCTTTATGCTGTTGGTTGTGATGGTTTCAATTACAGAATTTGCGTCTAAGAAGAGCTGTTTTAGCTTAGATTTTTGTAAAGCTTTTAATGGTGGTAGTCTTATACGGTCATTTATGGAGTTCATATGTTCCAATATCCCTGATTTCATTTTACACTGCACTTCCTCATATCCAAAAGCATTCTGATGTATGTCGTCAACTTGATGTTTACTGAATTGAATTCCGAAGTTTGATATAGTTACCTCCTAATGATTTGCTGTTACTGGAGTTGTTGATTTATTACGTAACTCTTGCAGTTCAAGTTCAGTAAATATTTTCTTACGGAAAATGAAATTCTTTTGGTCCATAAGTCTTTGTTCTGTTATTGCAGATTCTGGGAATTTTTGTTTCCAAAATAAATGCATGTGCTTTCTAAAACCTCGTTTTTCTGGTGTTGATCTGTAAAAACATCTCATAACCTCTCTGTTTTCTTCTACAGTCCATTTTTTTAGGTTTGGTTTCTTCCAGTCGCTTTTCAGCTTCCTGCCCTGATTGCCCAGCAAGGAGAGCTGGGTCCTGTAGCTCACTTGTCGTCTGATGCCCAGATCCCCAACATCTGACGCAGTCCTTGATGACCCAGGCGTCGACTGATCCAGTATGGATCTCTTCTTCCTTTTCACCATTAAGATGGGGGATGGAACACTATTAGTCTGGCTCCTCAGTTGAGACCTGTCTGATAAGGGTGGACCTACTGGCAGCTATGCTACCGCCAGAATAGCTCTCAACATCACTGAAGCACGCAAGTCCCAACGCCACGACAAGGCCGTGTTCCTTCGGGAGGATTATTATTATTATTACTATTATTTTATTTACATAATTGATACACAGTCAAAACAAGGTATCATATAAACAAAAATTTGACTGGTGATACAGAACAATTCAGATTCAACCCAAGAATCTAAGAATAGTCCATCAGGAAGCGTCGTAAAATATGGACTGTTCCAAGTAATACTGTTTGTTTTTTTTTTAATCATATGGGGTCACTTTGCTGATGGTTAATTGCTGTAAATAGTTCGATAGCTTTTTTGAAATTGCACCAAGTGCATCGATAACTATTGGGATGACTTTGGTGTGTTTAAGCCACAGCGGGCCAACTCCGGTTGCCAGATCTTGATATTTAGTAATTTTTTTTCCATTTCTTTGTTGTTATCGCTGGACTTAATATCGCAGTGTCCACTACGATATCAAGTCCAGCGATAACAATCCAAATTTCCAAACCTGTCGATGCTCGATAATTATGATGTCTGGTCTATTGTGTTCCAAATGCCGATCAGTTTGTATTCTAAAGACCCAGAGAATTTTTGTTGACAGTATTGGAAAACGACCTCTATTTTATGCTGCCATCAGTTATCAGAAGTAGGAAAGGAATATTTTTTGCATACATGCCAATGAATTATTTTGGTCACTTGATCATGGCGGTATTTAGAGTGAGTTTGAGCTATTTTGCTGCAGGCACTGATTAGACGTTCTACAGTCTCATCTTTCTGATCACATAATCTGCATTTGCTGTTATTATTGATGTTCAAAATTTTTGCTTTGATTGCATTAGTTTGTAATGCCTGTTCTCGAGCTGCTAGAATAAATTCTTTTGCTTTTATTTATTTATTATTTCTAAAATATTTACACAATTACAATAATCGTCTTTAGTGACATCCCAGCTTGTAATTTTTACAAAATTCAGCACTAAGTGCTGCATATGTGATTAATTTTCTACATTGCATTTCAGTTAAAATTTTGATAATAATACTTTTTTGCATCCTATACAGTATTTACAATCCGTGTTCTTCTAATATTAACAATGAAGATTGCATGGAAATTTTGAATAATAATAATAATAATAATAATTTTTTTTAAACATTTTATTATGTTTCAGTATAAATTACATACAATAATAATATTTACAATATTTACAATAAGGTTTATACAGAATTTTTGAATTTAGAATATAATAATAATAATAATAATAATTTTTTTTTTTTTTTTTTTTTTATAAACGACTTATTTGTTTTTACAATGAAAATGATAAGGTTTACTATCACACAGAGTATCTGCACACACACAATGAAAAATAATAATAATAATAATAATAATAATAATAATAATAATAATAATAATAATAATAATAATAATAATAATAATAATAATATCTGAGATAAATTACATACATATGATTATTACAGACATTTTTTGCATGTTTACACATTATGTATAAAATAACAATTTTTCTATTTTCATCATACAGAATATTTACATATTTACAATTAATGCATATTTGTACAATGTACTGTATGCAGTTTAAGGTACATTATTTCTTTTCAATGTTTTTTTTTTCTTTGAATCATATACTTTTTTTTAATATCTGTATCTTCATTATTATTATTATACACCGTACTAACTGTTTTGTTACATAATTTGCAGTCTTTAATCATGAGGATTTCGTGTGGATGAATGATGCGAATTTCTTTGTTTCTTTTTTAATATGCCCATATTGTAGCCATTGCCACGTCTTGTTGATGCCAAATTTGTCCTCAGTATCTCGAAGAAATGGTTATTGGCACATATCGGTTATTTTGCTATTCCTTTTTGTAATCGGATTATTATTATTATTATTATTATTATTATTATTATTATTATTATTATTATTATTATTATTATTATTATTTATCTGAGACATCCAGGGAGACAAGGACTCATCCTGTGAGGCTATAAATCACCCAAATCAATTGTCACACATTTCCTTAAACTCATTCACACAGGATGCACTCACTACTTCTACAGCAAACTATTCTACTCACTGACTACTCTGCGAGAGAAAAATCTAGCTCTTAGATTTTAATCGCGAACAAACTTAACTTCTGCAGATGCCCTTGTGTTCTCATATAACGAAAATTTTCATTAGACGATATTCTATAAAACCCATTCAGAAGTTATAGGCCTCTATCATATCACCCCTCTTTCTTCTGTTCACCAGAGCCGGTTACCCACATACTCGCAATCTATCCTCAATCTAAATTTCATAATCTCGATATAATATCCCGATGTAATAATCTCGATTGCAACTCTTCTTTGCACGCTTTCCACAGCTCCTTTACACCCTAGAGACCAAATTTGCTCACAATGGTTCGGTGGGGTCTTTCAAGGCTTTGCACAGAAACAAAATTACTTTCTTATCCTTACATGTCAAGATTCGCTTTGACATCGCAATTATTCTCTGAGTTGTATTCGCAATTTCTGCGATACGAACTTACTTCTATTTCCTATCTACCATAATTCTAAGATCTCTAGGCTCGTCAGTTGCGCCAAGCCTATCTCTGCATCATCAGCAAGCAATTAATCATCTCCTGTTAGATCATTCCTCATGTCATTAATTTATAGATTAAACAACAATGGTCCAAGGACTGAACCCTAGGGTACATCACTGGTGATCTTAAATATGACAAATTCGGACCCACGGTATATCAACCACTTTTCGATATTTGTCTGTCAACCATCCACTTATCCAAGTCAAGAGTTTATATTCGAAACCCATATTCTCCTGTTTATACAACAGCCTTTCTTGTAGCATCTTATCGAATGCCTTCCAGAATCCAACAGTATCACTGCGTATCCATTCCTTTTATCCAACTGGGCAGCAACATTGCTATGAAATATGAGCAAACTGTCAAAACATGACCTTCCTTTAGTAAACCCATACTGTTCCTTGCACAGTATAGCTTGTCTGCCTACCCATTACTGTATGCGAGTTCCTACCAACCTCTCTAAAATCTTCCCTACTACACCAGAGATACTGAGAAGTCAGTAGTTAGGCACATCGGTTTTTGCACCACCCTTGTACAACGGAACTATCAAACATTCTTTCCATTCCTGGGATATAGCCGAGATTCAAGTCATACAAATATGTCAGATGCCTACCCAATTCGGCTGAACATGCCTTTATCATACGTGCTGATATTCTGTCTGTCTGTATAGAAAAATTCTTATCCAGGTTATGCAACAGCTCTTCAACCTTACTTTCATGAATCTCTAACTCTTCATCCAATATAGAACTAGTACTGTGCATCATATTACATACACCTAGTTAATATATCTTAGTAAAGTGAGTACTCATTAACTGAACAATCTCATTAGCTTCCGACACTCGAGTACCATCTGCATTCAGTAAAGTTATTCTTTCACATTCTTTCTTTTTGCGGCATAACGTTAAAATTCTTTTGAATTTCCTTTAGCTTGCATGGCCAATTTCTTTTCATACTCCGATTTATCTTTCCGCTCAAAACTCGTTACTTTTCTGACTTTAGCTTTATATATTTTATAACTTCACGTTCTTATTCTCACGATATTCTTTCCACATCATCATCTTATTGTTGTCGTTGTGGAACTCTTGCTTAACAAGGCTGCACATCCATTTCACTCCCAACTTATTTATTCTTCGAACACTACAGATACATTCTGGTACCTCCTCATTTAAGCACTTTTTTTTAAAGATTTCCATGCATTGCTGACATTTTTCCCATTCAGTAACTAATACCATGTGACCAAAGATAGTATTCGCCTAAGTTGATCATAATTTACAGCTTTATAGTTCAGCATGACCTGTTCTAATTGGAACATCAATATAATTAGATACTTCCCATAAAAGCACTGCATGATCATCTACACCAACTGGCGATAAGGTAAAATAGTCATATTCTGAACAAATAACTTCGAGTTCAAGTTTCTTCTTTCACATACTGCTTGAGAAATTTGTCTCTCAAGAACTCAATTACTTCTGCTTCATTCTTATTACAAGATTTTTTTTCTACGCAATCAATCTTTGGATAATTAAAGTTACCAATGACGATCACTCGTTTAGTACCCATCAGGGTAATTTGGTGATGCATTTAATCGACCCCTGCAACTGAACTGCTAGGTCTATAGCAACACTCCACCATATATTTCATCCTGTTAGCTTCCACTTCATACCGGATAGTTCGGCAACCTACATGGGACCTACAAAACTGTATATAAATAGTTTAATTCAGTAAAAAAAAAAGTATATGAAAACAATGGGCAAAAAAAGAGGTCAAAATCAGATTGTCAGAGTGACTCAATAAGGAATATGGTCGCCCCTCAGAGCATTACAACTAATGGAATTCAGGAGTTCAGTTGCTTATAATAACCATGGCTCCTGCAAAGCTCTTCAGAGTCCCTTAAGGTTCTGGGAAAGAGGAAGGTTGAGAGCAGCAACACGTCTACCTGGATCATCCCATACATAATAAAATTAAGGTCAGGAGACTTGGATGACCACATGAGCTTTTGTCTTTTGGTTTTTTTGGTTGAGTTGATGTGGAACCCATTTCGAACGTTCGCTCCTGTGATGCAAGGGGTAGGGGCATGCAGACTGCCTATCGCCTAGCATACGGACTACTTTCATGAAGCTCTACATACAGTGGAACCAGATACTAATGTTCCTATAGCAGACGTGGTCAGATCGTAACTGATTATGGGCAGCACTCCTATTTTGGTGTGTAGATAATCGAAGATTTCGGTCACCCACTGCGGCTGTGCTCATAGCATTGCTTATTTGTATCTCCATGATGCTGTTTGTGACTGTTGGAATTGGTTCCACGGTCTATGAACCACGGAACGACTCACATGCAGCTCTGGCTACTTCCGCCTGACTTTGGCCGGCCTATAGCCTTATGATGGCTCTCCAGAATTCATCGGAGAAATTGTGTATTCCAGGTATGTTTTATTTTCACGAAATGTCTGTTCTCTCTCCAGACGAAATGGAAAACACTTCAAAACGTCCCATTTTATGTCGTGGCTCATTTGCATACACCGCTGACTGCGCCACTGATTTCTAGATGATGACCAGACTCAGCGTCACTTTTTAGATACCTTACTTTCAGATCTCCCCCCCCCCCCTCCAAGCCCGAGTTATTGCGATTTTTCTTCCTGCTCTTTGATTTATGGAAATTATATCTGTTAATTGTGTGCGTGTATACTAGCCCCAGTTTCTGAGCGAAAAATCGTTGTCGCTTCTATATGGTTTAACCAGGTGATGACGAAGGCACACACCTCGCTAAAAAGGTATAAAGGATTTTTATCATGTTTAAAATGCGATCTTAAGGGCTCTCTTACTTAACTTTATTTGAATCACCATTCTACTGGTCTAATTTTCACTTCATCTCGTTTATTTAAATTTTCCTCGTCAGTGATGCTTGACTCTTTTCCCCAGTGGAATTTGCATTCTTCTCCAAAATGCTTCGCCTTATTTGTAGAACAAACTGAGACTCGTCTGTAAACAAATAGTAACATTATTTTTTTTTTACTCATGCTAGATGTACTCCTTTCAAGTTTACATTCCTTGGATTTCTTTTCAAGCGTGCCGAGAAACTTAACTTCAAAATGAAAATCTTTTATGCCCCACCATATATGGATGATCCTTAAAAGAGAAATAAAATATTGTTGTTCTTCGTAAACAGCTCCTGGAATGTGAAATAGTTTATGAGAATAAAGGTAGTGACAGGATGAAAAAGGAAGACAGTTTAGTAAGTTTGTGGTTGGATGTATTGGACTGCTGCTGCTGTTGGTGTTATTATAAGAGTTATCGGATGTCATAGAAGTAGATGTTGGTTCGGCGGAACTGCGCATACGGAGATACTTATGAGTAAAGAATACAACAAACAAAGACGTCTGTGAGGCAGCGGTTAGTGTGAGTCTTCGAGATCATCAGCTAGCTGAAGAGCCACTTCTAGATTATGAAGAATTTGTAGAGAGATTTTTGGCGCACTTTCCCAACTGTGAGACAATTGGGAAAGTGTACCAAATAGTTCAACGGATTTAAGATTTGGACAGAGATAACAGCTGGACAAATGAGAAGTACTGTTTTAAACACGAAAGGACACCAAAAGAAACTGAAGACTCTTCAGTTTCTTTTGTGGAAACACATTGCGCACATATCCTCTTCAGTGAAGAGGATATGTGCGCGATGTGTTTCCACAAGGAACGGCTGGAAGCAAATATTGGCACTGAAGTTGACTCGACTGTCTATCCACTGATTACATTGCCTATATAGCGCTGAAGAATCATACAAAGATGGATTCTTTGGATATCGGTTGTAGGAGAGTTTGAGAGTTGGAATGCTTGAGCATTTCAAGGCTGTCGCGTAATCAGTATGAATGGAGATTACAGTCGTGTGCAGACTACAAACAGGGTTTGAGGTCATCAAGAGAAGATGATTTATAAACAGAGAAAATAGGGTTAGTGAAAGAACAAAGCACTGTGCACTTCAGCATTGCTACGAAAACCAGAGGTAGACCGTTATTTATTTATTTATTTATTTATAGCAAGCCACTATGCTAAACCCGATCAAATACCATGGATATGTCAAGAGTGAATACATCGGTTTCTCAAAGCTTTTCTACGAGATATGCCTAGAGATAAATGTTGTCGGCTAGAGATCAACTGTGGATCTGTTGTAATGGAATGTATATTGGTGGTGGTGGTCAATGATGAATTAACCAAAATGTGAAGAAATTGACTGTTATCTCCTTTATTTTAGAGGCGATCATAGTGAAAACGTTAAGAAAATAGTGTGGTGACTTTTTCTTTTTTTTTTTTTTTGAATGGGCTAAATATATGTTTGCATTAAACTTCAGGGATAAATATCAGCTGATTGTGAAAGGGTGTAGGGACAATTTTAGAAGGCGTGATGCTTGTCTGTTTTGGAGCACAAGTTTCAGTACAATCGGGAATATCATCAGGAGTAGCAGCTTTTTCGGTATTCAGTTGTTCATAATTTTTCTAATTCCTTTCTGGCAGAAAACGTATGGAGGCATGGAGTACATTATTTCTGGTAAGGGAGATGATTTACTTTTATGGTCTATGCTGGAATTGGAAGAGCTAAATAGGCAATTTACGTTAGATTATTGCTTACAGAAAATACTTCGGCATTTCTAATTATTATCATTTGAGAATTTAGTTAACTAATGTTTAAACATCTAAATTCTATATCTTTTTACTCTACATCCAATCAGTATGGTTTAAATATCTAGACAGGTAAAAACTATGAGACGTCATGGAATCAACATACAGCGAGATAAAGAATGGGAAGTGTGCCGCAGCATTTGACAGCGATCATCTTATTTTTTCAATTATTAGCAATATCTGTGATATGGTATAACGGATGTCGCGAATAATTGAAATAATTGAATCATTTAACTGAACACATTTCATCAACTTCGGTAAACATAACAGTGAAATATAGTTCGATGTAATTTGTTTGGCAAAATATTGTCATTCGAAGATGAAATCGGTTTAATTTATAACGAAGTTAATCACCCCATATTAGGAGACCGCATTCATCGAGACATGCTAAACTTATTTTATTTTAATTTTTTTTAAATTTATTTTAAGACTATCAAAAAATAATAGACCTAAAATAAATTTAGATAAATTTTTTGATATGTATTTATGCTTATTCTCGTTAACAGTTGTGTATCACCGGGTGATTTTCTCATTTTGTGCAGCTAACGTTATCTCATTTTAAACTTGTGTTCGTTCATGTACATTAATCACTTAATGGTACCTTTTTATTATAGTTTTACTAGTTATACTGATTTATTCAGTCTTCCAATAAGCATTCATTCATTCATTCATTCATTCTTCTATAGGAGGCATTGGGAAAGGGAATCCAATCCAGTAATGGACGTTGAATTCACCATAGAAGATGATCGTGCCGTTTGAACAGTTGAACTGTAGAAAATAAAACTTCAAAGATAAAACGTTGATGAGATCAGAAAGATTTTCAGAATTCATTGAGCGCCGAAAGAACAAGTGAATGGCACAAAAAAATGCTGAGCTCGAAAAATTTTGAAGACCAAAAAGGGTATTCTAGACTGGACATTCCTTGGCTTGAAATATCGAATTGCACAAATGGGCGAAGTGGATGATTCTGCTGGCGATTTTTTAGTGGATGTTTTTATAAAGAGCAGTAATGGTACATTCATTGAGCTTTTCACAGTTATTTTAAAATGGGCAAAAGATAATTAAAAAGCAGGAACATGCCGTAAGAGTAAATTGTGCATTTCCTTCATACACAGAGTCCAATTCGTAACATGTACTCAACATTGTCATTCAGAACTCAGCTCCCCTCTTCTTTCCTTCTGCAAGAAAGATGCGATTTGCTCGAGTACTGATAGCAGAATTATATACTACTGGTCGGGAAGGCTCCCGATGCATAACCATTTAGCGGCCGACATGTGGTAACTATTTTAATTTTCACCCCGAATAAAGAAGAAAGAGGTTCGTTCTACGTCTCGATAGGATGTTTGGCAAGCTCTTCAGAGATATCATGACACCGTATGTAAGAAAGGAAGGGAAAGAAGAGGATAAAAACCTAAGGCTACATGTATTCTGGACAACAAAAATGACAACAGCCATTTCAAGTCTCCCAAAAGAATGTGGTGATGTTTTACTGTACAACGAAGATCACCTACTACTTAGTATAGTTAGTATTTTCTCCAAATAAGGTAAGCTAGCTTTTGTAACAGGAATATTTGCTGTTTTCTCCATAGCAGCTTTCATGGAAATAGTCTTTCCTTGGGGGGGGTTGAAAGTTGGTCTGTACAGGTTTTGTATTGAGCTTCGTTTGTCAATTAATAACCCAAGTTTACTGCCATTATTCCTGGCATTAGCTATAATTTGTGAAGCTAACCTTCGAAAATCCAATATCATCATATCTGAAAGACAGCAAGTGCTTCTTTGCATTAATTTTAAGTGATTGCAGTCGTCATCATTGTTCTAATGCTAACATCTGTTCTCTACAGTGGCGCACCCAGAGTGGGGGGGGGGCTGGCATTCCCCAAAAGAAAATGGGAAAAGAAACACTGCAAAATTTTCCAAAAATATTTTTCTAATTAAAATTCATATGTTTTATTTATGTTGTGTCTTCTATTTCTATACCACTTATGAATTAGCGGTCACAAGGTGGGAATACCCTATAGCTCTCGGGAATCCCTGCCGCTGTGAACACAAGACGAACGAAGTAGTGCTCGGGAGGACCGAGCGCT